>NC_088815.1:13469826-13785451 GCF_011386835.1 Chrysemys picta bellii | reverse complement strand
AGAAAGTCCCTGGATAAAAAAAATTCCTGATTTTTGCTGTATCTGCTCCTTCAACTCATCTCTCCGCGGCACCAGGCGCCGTCTCTGAACACTGGAGACTTTTGTTTTCCTCTCAAACCCCAGCTAGAAAATCCTGTTATCAAGTACAATTCCGGCTCCAATTGTGCAACCTGTTCTGGGTGGATGAAACGCTGGGTCTCCGCAGAGCTCTGCTGGGTCTGGTTCTCCTTTGCTCTGCGCCTTGTGCAGCCACTGGCCCCGGGGCAGCATGAACATCGCTGACGTGCCAGGGCACGGGGTGGGAGCGCAGCTTGTGTAGACGGACCTGAGTTAATGTTCATCTAGCTGGCTCGTGTACTGGAGCAGCCAAAAGGGGTCCCCAGTTGGAGAGGGCCCCCAAGCTGAGTGGTGTTGTGACCTTGTGCGTGGGATCGCAGTGCCATTCAGGTTTGGCCTGGCATCATGGCAGAGGGACGGCTGGGCCATACCTGAGTGGCGCTGCGATCCTGCGTACCAGCAATGCCTGGGGCGGAGATCTGGGCTCTGCCCCGCAGGATAGAAGCTGAGCCCCTGTTGTGGGGTAAGTGCAGTGGGAGCTTGTTCTCTGATTCCCCCCCCCCCCCAGCAGGAATTTTTTTGGAAGGGTTAGGGTTCTAGATTTCAGATTTTGCCCCGGGTCCCCTAAAAATCACAGAAGGAATGCACCAGCGCTGAAGCCTTCAAACATCATGAGATTAAAAAAAAATAATAATACATTTGGGGTTGTTCTCTTTTTACAAAAGCTGAGCTTCTCAGGTAATCCCCTGACTCCAGCACCTTGTACTTTAAGGGAAAACATCACATATTGCGAGACTCAATAAAAACACGCTACTGAGTCTTCTTGCCAATTTTTAGGATTTTCCAGCCACAATTTCCTAGGTTGATCAGTATTTCCCTGTGTATTTCCCTGTGTCGGCAACACCGTCAGTATCTGCAACCCACACATCAGTAGCGCTCAAAATCCGCAGGATGCAACAAGTAAATAAAGAACAGAAGGTGACAGGCATATACAGTTTATAATTGAATAGTAACAAGCCAATGCAGCTTGTTTTAATGTTAATAACCTACTGGCTAATTTGTCATACAGGGAAGGACGTGTTTTAAGATGTGATGTTGCACCTTTATAATGAATGTTGTCATGCCAACCTGAAGCAGCAAGCCGCCCCCTCGGCGTATGTGCAGGAGGGAGTGGCATGTGCTAAACATGTTAGTAGAGTCCCTCTTAAGCCTTCAGAATAGATCTTAAGTGGGACATGGGTCTCCTGTACCGGGGAGGATTTCACCTGTTGATCGGCGCTGTCTCAGATGAACGGCGCCACCTACTGACTCCCCAGCACTGCTTCCTGCAGTACCTCCCTGTTCCTTGGAGGTCTCCCGACTGCTAAGATCTCCTAGCTGGGTCAGGTTAGGTCTGTGGGCACCAGATTCTTTTAAAAGAGCTCTGGGCCGGATTTCCAGCCCTTTAGGTGCTGGGGAAAACTTGCCGGTAAATGTCACAATGGGAACCCGCTGACCCCACTTGAAAATCTGACCCTTAGGCAGGGGCCTCCATGGGAGCTGAGTTCTTGTGAGAATCCGAGCCCAGCGGCAGGTGCTGAGCCCTGGGAAATGTAGCCCGCAGCTCTTCTGAAAAATTCTGGCCCGTCCTGACCCTGCTCCTCTTAGATCTGACACAGCTGCAGGGCTCAGAGACAGCCCCAACCCCCCCCTCCAAACCCCTTTGAACTTTGCGGGGGAGGAAGCGGTTGAAAAATTGGGATCCAGGTGTGAAATTTGCAGCTTGGGGCCACCTCTAGGAAAGCTGCAGCTAATCAATGTCTCCTGTATTGCAGCGGTTCTCAACCCGGGGTACACATGCCCCTGGGGTTCACACAGGTCTTCCAGGGGGCACTCAACTCATCTAGATCATATTTCTCAATGTGGGGGATGCAACTCCCAGGGGGTCATGGGATGGGTTGGGGGGGGGTCACAAGTGCAGGGCCGGCGTTAGAGGGGGGCAAACAGGGCAGTTGCCCGGGGCCTTATGCCACTGGGACTCTGCAAAGCTAGGTTACATGCTTCAGCCCTGCCGTCCGGGGCTCCGGCTTCAGAGAAGGCTCAGAAGTGAAAAACAGGCTCAGGTATCACTCTGAAATTTAAGTACGATATTTATATTCCGGTTGATTCATAATGATATGGGAAAAAGGAGAAAGTGAAGAGTGATGTGACACTTGTGTATTTTCACGTCTGATTTGGTAAGCAAGTAATTTTTAAGTGAGGTGAAACTTGGGGACACGCAAGACAAATCCGACTCCTGAAAGGGGGACAGTCGACTGGAAAGGTTGAGAACCACAGTTTGGACAAACTCAAGTTCCCACGAGGACCGCCGGCTCCGTGTCTCAGGAGGGGCGAAGGTTTGGTTTGAGCACATGCAATGGGATTCCCAGAAGAACGTTCCTGTCTGATTTCACACTCCCATCAGCTGTGCCTGGTGCCGGCACAAACTCCACCCCCCCACCGTGAAATAGGGAAGGGGCCATGCGCTGGGGTGGGCAGCTCACCTGGATTTCTCTGGCATGGTACATGATGATGAGGCCCAGAAGTATCATGGTTGAAAGGCTGATAAGGCATTTCAGTGCAAATGAATATGAAGATTCCTGAAAGGGAGACAGAGAGGAGCAGCGTCAGGCATGGTTCCCCCTTCGGTCCCGAGGAGACCCGTGGCAGGGAGGCTCTGGACTCGGCTCGTTCGATAGGCGCACACAGATCTTTATGGAAAGGCGCGTACCGAGCTGGTGGGAGGGACTCACCGTCTTCGCTTGGGACGAACCTGGCATGCTGCAGGGATCCCGACTCCAGGAGAGAGCCGATCCCGTGGGCAGGCCATCAGCCACTCGCCGGCCCAATCTGCACTGAACTCCAGGCTGGGTTGCTGGCCTCTCGGGGCAAATCTCCGCAGCGGCTGACGGGAATCTCCAGGGCAGGTGGACATGCCCGGGGTAGCCCTGATCAAGCTTGTGCGCTGCAAAGAGCAGCGTGGCCATGGTCTGGTGCTGGCAGCGGCTCGGGCCGGCCGCCCTGCTACATACCTAGGACCTCGGAGGGGGTTGTCCTCCAGCGACTAGCTCATGCCGCCATGGCCACGTTGCTATTCTTAGCGCACGAGCTCCCCCAGAGCTGGTGAGCGTATGTCTACCCGAGCTGGGAATCACGCCCCCAGCTGCTGCCTGGACGTACCCCCTGGCCCCAGAGGCTGGCCGGGAAACCTGCAGTACAGGACACCCCAATGCAGGGGTTAATCCTAACCCTGTTCCCCTCCCTACTGACAGTCAGCCAGCGTTTGGCAGTGATCCGCTAAGCCTCCCAGCTCCCCCCATTAGGATCCACATTTATTTCACAGACAGGGAAAATGAGGCACAGAGATGCTGAGACGCGCCCAAGGATACCCAGGAGGTTGGGGCGGAGCCAGGAATGGAACCCAGCTCTCCAGAATCCAACCCTGAGCGTTAGCCCCTGAACCAGCTTCCTCTCTTGAGATCCCAACCGATTCTGGGGGGTTACACTTGCCCCTAAGAGGCAGCCTCCGGTGTGGCTGAGGGGGGCAGACGCCACATGACCAGTTCCATCCAGGGATGCATTTGACACATGGATGTTAGCAGCCTGGGGCCCTGTTCTGATCCCCGGGGCCTTGCACAGAGGTCTGCCGGCCCTCCGGTGACAGATGTGCAAGCCAGCTTCTGTAGCGGCAAGATCTGGGACTCTGCAGTCACAGACATGTCGACAATGTTCAGTTGAGGCGGGAGCGCGGGACAGGTGAGCTGCATGGCAGCATGCAGGGGACAGGCGGGTGTTTGCATGAACGATTCTGTCTGGCCCCACACCTCTGCCGTTCGGGGGAAGATTCATCAGCCCTGGAGAGAAGCCAGCTGAGCAAGAATGATAAAGCATCTCGCTGAGCCAGGACTGTTCACACTGTCAGCACAAAGCGCCCATTGGCATCAAACGTCGCAGCGAAGGGCAGGGTCCATTAATCCTCACAGCAGCTCGGGGGAGGAGAGCCATCGCTGGGTCGGTGCAAACACAGACCCACGGGGTGGGGGAGAACAGGTGCACACGCACAGAGATGGGTCCGTGCACGTATCCCTGCATCGGTGCACCCACACATACTTAGACTCTGGGACACACGTTTAAACGCATCTTCCTTTCCCCAGACGCACCCACATCACCCCCTGGCACACCCGCGTGTGCACACCCCCACAGCAAGCTGACGTTCAAACATGCGGGCAGTCCTGCTCTCTCTGTCTCTCTCACGCCTGTTCCTTATCCCTTATGTGTGTTACGGTGGCACTCGGACGCCTGGTGTGCCAGGCGCTGTACACACACACAGCTGTCTTGCACTCACACAGCCTCCAGCCCCCCGCCCGCGTGAGACCTAGGTACCAGCTAAAAGTTCCACTTATGCTCCAGGACTGGGACTCCCAGGATCCTTTGCTTCCCAAGGGCGACATACAGGCCTGGACCCCCACAGGGCGTGAGTGGGACTTAGGCGGTACCCAGGACTTGCGCCAGCCTCTTCTCTGAGCCAGGCGCGTCTGTCCCCCGGGTCCCCGGCCTTTCGGCTTCAAGACAGGCCGCGGTCCCTACCTTGGTGTAGACTCCCCAGGAGAGCTCCGTCTCCGTCACCATGACGACGATGCCGAACATCCCGAAGATCAAGGCGTAGTCGCTCAGGCGTTTGCGCTTCTCGAAGAGCGCCCGCCGGTGGCCCAGCCGGTACCCAACGTTCTGGTTCTTCTTCTGGCTCCGGGAGCGCGCCGCCGCCGCCGCCTCTTCCGCCTGCAAGCTTGTATCCTTGGCCTGCTCGGTTTTGGAGACCACCACCTCCAGGCCCGAGCTGTGGAGGGTCTGCAGGGGCTGGGTCTCGGCTCCCAGTTCATGGAGGTTGCGCTGGGAGGCGCTCAGGCTGCTCAGGGGTCGGACCACGCCTCCATTGTACTTGCAGCTGTTCATGGCTATCTCGGTGAAGGGGTTGGGCTCGCTGAACGCTGTCTTGGATCCAGCATGATTCAGAACCTGGGCGTCCGCATTTACCTGGGAGGAGACGGAGATGGGGTTAGAGAGAGGCACACCTGGGGGCAGAGAGACGGGGGGGGGGGGGAAGGGGAGAGCTCGCCCCCTTCTCAGTCCAAGTACCCCGGGACTGCAGCTTCCATTCTACAAAGCAGAATTTGAGCTAAAGGGGGTGCAGGGGGCTAGTTATTATTAGTCTGTGTTACTTATCTAGCATCACAGATGCGCGGCAGGGACAGCGAAGGGAGGGCAGGCCCTGGGCTGGTCTCAACCCCCGGACCATGACTGCTAAGAGCCAGCATCGAGAGGCGGCCCATGGGGTCTGCCTGCGCAGCGGTGTGTGGCTCTAAACCGCACCACCTGAGCCGCTCTTGAACCCCGGTCCCCTGGCAGCTACGAGAAGGCAGGCCGTGGCACCCACCCTAAGGCAGAGAGACCCCCGACATTACCAAGACACAGAGCTGTGGACGGCGACCATGCATGAGGATAAAGGCTCCATTAGCAAATGGACGGGGAGGCCCAGAGGCAGGGACCATGCTGGGAGAGAGGGCTGCAAGAGCCTACACAGAGGTGAGGGGCTTGTCTGCCCGGCCCTGCCCACCCTTGGGACCATTGCAGGGTGGAATTCACCCCCGGGGCAGTAGGCCAGGAGGAGAGGACAATGCAGGCATGGGGAGGGGCGTAATGCAGCTCAGATGCTGTGGTGATGGGCACTCTATAAAAAGTAGGTAGAGGAGAAAGAAAGAAAGAAAATTCAGCAGTCCCTTGAGATACAGGTGCACATGCTAGGGGGCACGGTTACCTGATCTACTCACTGGGCAACACTCCCTTCCCAGAGCTGGGAATAGAACCCAGGCGTCCTGACTGCCACTCCCCGCTCTCACCTCTGAACACGCCCAGAGATGCCCACAAAAAAAATCAACAAACAAACAACTCAGCTGGTTAAAATAGTTTGACCCCAAAGGTTCCCAAAAGGATTTTACAAACTTCAGCTCCGCACATGGATCCCTTCGACCAGCGTGGAAATGCGGCCACCTCTGTGGCGAAGTGCACTAACCGCATAACAACTCACAGCCACAGGAAGTGAAGAATTCCACGTACAGCTGCAACGACCCCCGGGTGGGGGTTGGACAGAGGCGGGTTATATCACACTCCCAGTCAGTACCCAGGCCGGGAACACTAATGATCCAACCAGCGGACCAAATTCGGTCACAAATCCTGGCCATGTCCCACCTGAGGCATGCTGGGAAGACGCTAAGAAGACCTTGGGACTTGAAGGATCAGTTTCAAATCTCATCTAAAAGCCAGTGCCCACTAGTAGAGCCCTGGGCAGATACCAAATGTGTATCCGCATCCGATCTGCGATCCACGAACATGGTCCGTGGATATAAAGCAGATATCTGCAAATCCACAAGCGCCGGGCCACTAGCTCAGAACAAAGTGCGCCCCCTCATGACTTGCCTCCGTGACAGGGTCATAAACAGCAGTTAGGGGTTA
Organism: Chrysemys picta bellii; assembly: GCF_011386835.1. Classification (NCBI taxonomy): domain Eukaryota; kingdom Metazoa; phylum Chordata; order Testudines; family Emydidae; genus Chrysemys; species Chrysemys picta. The sequence continues at coordinate 13,778,866 of NC_088815.1, read as the reverse complement.
TGGACCGACACAACATCCCAAAGCTCGGTAGCTCTTGCTGGTCTCCCATCCGACCCCTGCTTAGCACTGAGCACTGGCAGAATCCCAGCGTGAGGAACAGGCTACCCTCCCTCACACCCCTTCCTTGGCCCTCCCCTTTCTTGCTTGGGTGCCCAGGGACCCAGCACTTCAGAGGCTGCTGCCTCGCGGGAATGGCTGCAGTAGCAGTGGGGGGTGGACAGGTCTGTCTGGGCCTCTCTAATAAGACTTTGATTTTTCCTGAGCTGTGTGGAGCCATCTCGCTGGCTGGCGAACAGGCCTTTCCCCGGTGCTGATTAATGACCTGCATCTGGCACGGGGCACGGGTTGGGGAATGAATCTCCTGTCTGTTAGCCAAGTGCCTGCACGTCAAAACAGAGCGCCCGCAGCAGATCTGGAGTAACGCCTCATCCCACTCTGGAGCCAGGACAGCGAGGCTGATAGGCAAAGCCACCTTTTGCTCCAGCTTTGAGGCAGGGTCACCAGTGAAACGAGTTTGTTTGGGCTTAGTATTGGCAGGGGGTTGTTATACAATCACTGTCCAAGGCAATGTGACTTCCGGGTTCTCTGCTCACAATGGAGCCAGGGCAGGAAGACAGGAGGAAAGGATATATGTGTGTGTGTGTGTGTGTGTGTGTGTGTGTGTGTGTGTGTGTGTGTGTGTGTGTGTGTGTGTGTGTGTGTGTGTACGTACATACACAAGGCTATATAGTCACAGGAACATAGGAACTACAACACTTAGTTGGACCGTGGGCCCGTCTAACTAGTGTAGAGCAGGAAATTATTTTCCCAACCCAGGAGAATTTTTGAGATTTTGAAAATTTTTCCCATCCTGAATCAGGGCAAAGTCAAAATCTTAAACATTTTTACAAACTGACTGATAATAAAAGAAAAAAAAATCAGAGCAGGCCAATCAAAATGTTTTGTTTTGATCGTTTCTACACATTTCATTTTGATTTTGACTTTTTTTTAAAATTCTTTTAAGTATAAATTAAGTAAAATTTTGAAACAAAAAGCCATTATGAACCAAAACCCAAAATGGTTCACTTAGAAAATGGCCAAACATCCCATTTCAACTATTTTGAAACTTTCCCCCCAATGAGATTAGTCTAAACTCCCCCTTTCCCGTGAACAGTTTTGGTTTTGACAAATCTGGATGTAAAAACATTCCCGGCCAGTTCTATATCTAGCCTGTCCCCTACATTAGCCAGCAGCAACTGGTGTCAGAGAGAAAAATCCTGCAGGAGGCACTGTTGGGATAACCGTCTCCCAGGGAAATTTCCCTCCTGACCCCTATTAGAGATTGGGGCTCATGCCCTGAAGCATGAAGGTTTCTAGCCCTTCCAAAGCAATAAGATATTTATTTTTCATAATTTGCTAGCTGTAATGCTGGCTAGTCTCACTACACGTTTCTTTGCTGCTAAGCTGTTAGCCTCAATGCTGCCATGTCCACTGGCTCACTGCGCCCTGGGTGGAAAAACACCTTATTTTGCCAGACGTCAATTTGTCATCTTCCAGCTTTGTGGAATGGCCCCTCTCGTTCTTGCAGTCACATGAAAAGCCTTTCGATCGGGCTCGAAGCAGCCTGCACTGTCACTAGCCCGAAGCACTGAAGATGAGCTCCAAAATCAAAGCCCTCTTTCTAAAAAGCTGTCGGATCCTAAATGCAGCAGGGCCGGGGGGCTCTCCCAGGCAGGCCGAGAGAGGGGACAGACGTGGTGCTGGGCACTATCATCCATCCCCTGCTTGACCCACGTGCAGCAGGGAAAGGTCCCGCAAGGGATGGCTTCTCATCGCATTTCCAAGCACGTGGGCAAGTGGCAAGCCCCATCCTCTAAAGCAGTCGCTGAGGTCTCCAAAGGCAGCATTGGGCTCTGCTCTGCTCCTGAGACAGGCCATTATGATCCACTGCATAGAATTCCTGGTCGGCGCAGAGAAATAGCCCCCCATGAGAAAGCAACGGCAAGGCCAGCCCCACCCTTGGTGGCTGGGAGCTCAGATACCACGGGGATGGGCATGGGTGAAAGGTGGCCTTGTGGCGAAGGGGCTAGGTTGGGACTTTGATGGGGCTGAGTATCCAACTCTGCCATTGACACTCCAGTCAATCACTTCATCTCTCGGGCCCTTGGTTCTCTGCTGATCAAGTTATAATTTCACATCGCATGGGGAGGGGGGAGGTTTAGGGGCAATCCAGGGGAGGGTCCCAGGTCCCAATCCCCGGAGGCGCTATGTGCTCCCTGCCGCAAAGCTCCCTGCCAGAACTAGGGTTACCATCAGTCCGGGTTTCCCCGGACATGTCCGGCTTTTTCAGCTTTAAATGGCCATCGGGGGGGATTTCTAATAAAGTAGAAATGGCCGGGATTTCCCCCTTCCCCTCATGCAGAGTGCGGCGTGGCTGATTGGACGGCTGGGCCTGATTGAAAGCCACTCGCAGCCACTGGGGCCTCTAGCAGCCAGAGTCCCTCCCTCTCCCGCGCTCCCTCCTCCCCAGCAGAGCAGCACGGCACAGTGTTTGGCTCCACGTGGAGCCCACAGCTCTCCCTCTGCCGGGGGAGCGGGGGAGCAGGGCAGGTGGGGGGGTGCAGAGGCTGCAGGGCGAGGAGGAGTAGGGCAGGTGGGGGCATAGAGGCTGCAGGGGCAGGGCAGGTGGGGAGCGCAGAGGCTGCAGGGCGAGTGGGGAGCAGGGGGCACAGAGGCTGCAGGGGCAGGGGGCGCAGGGGGCACAGAGGCTGCAGGGGCGGGGGGCGCAGGGGGCACAGAGGCTGCAGGGGCGGGGGGGGGTGCAGGGGCTGCAGGGCGAGTGGGGAGCAGGGAAGCACTTAGCAACCCCCAACCAAGATCAGAGCGGGAGGGAGGAGGGGGAATGCAGGGTGCTCAGAGGAGGGGGCAGAGTTGGGGCAGAGACTTTGGGGAAGGGGTTGGAATGGGGGCGGGGAAGGGGTGGGGTTGGGGCAGGGGCCCCCTGGAGTGTCCTCTTTTTTAAATGTTTGAATACGGTAACCCTACACAGAACTCTTTCCCATACCTCGTCTATCTGAAGAGCCCCACAGCTCCTGAGAGACCTCCTCAGCCCAGTTCTAAATGCAGTGAGATACAGGTGTGGACGTGTATACAAAAGATACAGTACTGCGGGTCGGACTGTCTCTAAGTGTCTGGGCACCTGGCCAATTCCAAGTGTAGCACTTAACTGCCGTGCATACTGGAGAATAGAGACCAGCTGTACAGTGTTCTCCAACTTTCTTTTATGTCTGGTCTCTATTTTCTACTGTGCCTTGCAGCTACGTGTTCAACTCAGGTATTGATAGAAAAAAGCATATCCCTCTGTGGCTAAGGTGATATGATGAGCACCTACACACAATCTGGATACGCTGACTGGCTAGACAGACAGACCTGGTAGGGGCTAATGTAGGTTTTGCACCAACATGTAAAGGCCATCTCCGAAGGCAGCTCTCTGCAGAGCATGCACACAGCTCAGCTGGCCCACTGCAGAGCTGAGAGTTACAAAGATCTGCACAAAGCACCTGCAAGCAAGTCGGCCACCAAACTCCTGCATGGAACAGCTGCAGGCTAGTTAAAAACAAAAGGGGGGGGTGCGATTTCCCAGGACCACAGGCAACAAGGCCTTTTAAAAGCATGCAGCTGGTGCGAACTCACCCGCCGACACCCAGCCACACTTGTAAAATCCACCGGAGTGGCTGGGAGCAGGGAGGGGTTAGAGGGCAGGCTGGCACCGCCGGCTGTTGACTCTGGAGCGGGTGAGTATTGGCACAGAGAGAGCTGGATCTGGTCACCCGTGGATCTGTGCGTGGGCGCTGGCTGGGGCCTCAGAGGCAGCCCCAGCTCCTGGAGGGTGACTGATATAGCGAGAGAAGAAGCAATCCGAGTCTGAGTAAGTAATATTTAGCCCTCTACAGCACTTTGCTTCTTTCAAGCTCTGCACAAACCACTGTGCGGAGGAGCTCATCTCCAGAGATGAACCCCACAGTAGGAGCAGGCCTCGCCCCAAAGCAGACATACAGGGATCCCACCACCGACCACTGAAATGCAGCCACCTCTAGGGTGCAGCGCACCACCTGCTTAAACAGAGCAACAGGAATCCTTCGTGACAACGGGTTGGCTGCACAGTTCATCTGAAAGGCACCATCTGAAGCTGCATAGCAACCAGTCAGGAGCGATCCTTCAACACCAGGAGCTCCTGCACCACTTGTATTTTCTGTGTTGGTCTCCCATCCAACTACTGACCGGGCCTGGCTCGGCTTAGCAGAGAAGACCCAGCAGTGTGACAGGAGGGCTCAGAGAGCATCCCCACCTCACTCCTGCCTGGCATGGGATTACTCCAGCCAAGAACTCCCTGGTAAATTGGCTCTCCCCAGTTTCTTGCCACCAGGTGGCAGATGGAACAAAATCTCCTCTCTATCCAGAGCTTGGAGACTCATTTCTCCAGGGCCCTTGAGAGCTACACTGCTTATCTGAACAGAAAATAATGAACAAGGATCACAAGAACAAAGACAAGGGAGGCGGCAGGAGTGGAAATGTTTTGTTCTGGCCCAGGGATTGGGGGCTGAGGGGGACGGACCTAAGACTTGTCTCCGAAGGATCTGGGATGAGACAAACACAGGGTGCCAGTTACGGGGAAGTTCATTAAAACCCAGGAGGTGGGTTCAGAGACAGCAAAGCAGGCCCAAAAGAGTGGGGTAGATCAGATTTTCCCTGGGCCAAAAACTCCTACCCCAGGAGAATGGGGTAATCCCGCAGTGTCATCCCCACTAGTGCTGTGTGCCTGACGGAGTCTCGCTTCGCTGGCAACACTGAAAAAAATTGGGGGGGGAAATCATCTGGGGTCAAACTGCAAATGAAAAGTTTCACATTTTTTGCAAATCGAAAGTAAAAGGGTCATTGCTTTGGGTTGAACGAAATGTTTTGCTTTGATTTTGAGCATTTTAAAATGGTTTCGATTTTTTAACAACAGCAAAGGAAACTTCAAAATGGAAAGTCATTTTGAATGATCGAATTGCAGCATTTGGAGTTTTGCAGATTTTTTTAAGGTTTCTTTTCCACTGAAACCATTTGGCAAATTCACAAAACATTCCGGCGTCGCCGAACCTGCATTTTGCACTGGGGAAAAAAAAAAAGTTGCGGTCGAAAAAAGTTGCCCGGTTCTAGTTTCCAGCGTAGAGGCGCACACGCCATCTGACACAATGCAGACAACACACACACTCAAAATCATACACACATGCTCTCTCTCTCACACACATACACAACTTGTAATCACATGCATTCTCACACACAGGCACTGCTGTAGATGCACATAGTAACACACACAGAGATAGGTGCAAACAACCACACACACACACACACACACACACACACACACACACACACACACGTTAGGCAAATGTAGGTTCTCTCTTTCTCTCATTCCCACTTGCAACTCAACCAGCACTTAGCCCTAGTGGGCAGGCAGCATGGAGCCAAGGAACCACACAGCTATGCCAGCGCCTCCCTGCACGCTGCTGTCTGTCTGCACCCACCCGGACCTGCTGAATGCTGCCCCAGAGCCCTCTGGAGGCACTGAGCTCCTTCCAGCCAAGTGGGAGTGACATGGCTGCCTGAGATAATTACAACCCCGGCATTCGTGCCCCCGGCACGCCGCTCTCCCCCCGCCCGCCGCCAGAACGCTGCCAGTGGAACCCACCCTCCATGCAGCACTGTCGGGGTAATTACAGGGCTGGGGAGCGGAGTTGCTTTAAACGGGGGGAAGGAGGAAATCAAGCAAAAATTACCTTGTCATGCTGCCTTGGAATCTGACACTGGGAGAGACCGCGGGGGAATCGATGCTCCCGCATACGCAGCCCCTAGACACGCTGAATTACCGAGCACAGGAAATTCGGGGCGTTCGGTGGCGTGCTTGCCAGTGACAAAGGGCAGGCTGCCTGCGATCCGGGGGCAGACGACCGAAATAACTACGGGAGCAGTTTAAAAAAACAACCACCCCCCTCCCCATATTTTGCCCCCGATCCCACCCAAATTTGGGACCTAGACACGTGCCTAGTTTCTCTCTGTGTTGATGCGGCCCTGTGCACACACGGTCCCAGAGACCGAGCGGTGGTCACGCACCCCGGCCTGGTGCTGATCTCACACACATTCTGGTCACACACGGGCACACATGAGCCTGGGGCCAATCTCACACACATTTGTGTGTACACTCCCCTACAGAACCTCAGCATGCCCAGGTATCCTCTCTGTCTTCTCCGCTTACGGCCTCTTTAGTCTCCGGAAGATGCAAAGACCCCTCGCTTCGGCTGTTCATGGAAGAAACCCATTTGATGTTCAAACCCAGTTCACGTCACCTCCCGCGCGGTCCATCAGAGGCACCCGCTGCCCCTGTGGAACGGCCAGTGTAAAAGCAAATACTCCAAAACCCACAGGCTATGAGACAGAGCAGAGAGCGAACCGTGACCAGGGAGAGGCCCAGCACTACTCTCATCAGCATTCACAGGCCATGAGGAGCGCGCGGAAGGCGAGCGAGCAAGCCCCTGCCCTCCACATGGAAAGGAGAGAGAGACAGGCAGAAAAGAGAGACGGTGTTTTGTTGGTGCTATGGGGACGGGGGGTTGGATGCAGCCGGCGGCTCCGTACCCAGGAGTAATCAGTGCCAGGAAACCTCTCTTGCTTTCTGTCTCCCCGGGCCCACTTGCCCTCCCCAGCACATGAGTCAGCAGAACACGCTGGCTCAGGAGAGGTGTCTTTTCCAGTGACCCCATCTCCAGCTGTGATCTCCGGCAGACCTCCCAAGCTCAGCAGGGTCAGGCCAGGGTGCGAGACAGCCACAGGTGACGCAGGCTGTGTGCTGGTGACTCAGCATTGACCCCGCTGCCCCAGCGTGGTGGTCGGGGGAGCTGTGGGTGACAGCAGGGCGCTCTCCCTTCGGAATCGGCATTGGCCTCCGTTCCCCAGATGAAAGCCAGTGTAGGAGCAGAAGGCCGTGCTGCTCCAAATGAGATCCCCACTCTTCTCCTGCTCAGAGGGAGTTAACCGGCCCTTCCCCTAATCCACCTGCTCCATCACATGCTCCTCGCTCGCCTTGACCCACAGTGTCTCCCGCTCCCCAACCCCTTTCCCACAGCCCTACTTCAAAGCAGCCTCCACCCTTTCTTTCCAGCAATCACTTGGGTCCAACCTGCCTGGCCGATGCTCGTAGCCCTTCGCCAGCTCTCGCTCCGTCCGCTGGGTCACCCCCAGTGGATGAAGAGGTGGCGGCTGCACTAGCCCCCTGGAGCTGGGACGAGGTGCCAGATGGACATCCCGGCTTCTGTTCAGCCACAGGAGTGCGTGGCATGGATCACAAACTCCCCCTGCAAACCGGCCCCTGGCGTGATCCTCCCTCGTCCCTAGGATAGAGGGACCGCTGCAGGGGGCAGAAGTGAGCCCAGCCTGACCTCTTCAACCCTGCCCGCAGCTTTCCAGAACGTCAGCAGCCCTCCCTGACTCGCGGGCTGAGTCCCGCCAAACTCACTGCACCCAGGGGCTGCCCAAAGAGGTTTTAGCTGGAGCTGGCTTTTGCCCCCTCCCAGCCCGGCCTGGATTTGAACCCGCCACGTCGCAGCGAAAGGCTCCGTAGCGCATTGCCGACCCCTGAGTCGTCCAGCCCCCCAGCTGGTGCAAAGCAGCAAAGCTCCGCGGACTTCAATGGCGAAGCTGAGTCCTCGTCCCCCAGCTCCGTGCCAATCACTCCCCACAGCAGTACACCCTGCACACTGGCCCCTGGAAAGGCCCCGCGCCAAGTGCCCCCTCCTTCTTCTTAAAGGGGCAGTTCGCATTTCACTCCCTACCTAGTTTGGTTAATATTGCTGTTATTTATTTGTCACAGCCCAGAATCCAATCGCGCTCGGTGCTGTACAAACAAAACTGAAAGACAGCCCCATCCCCAAAGCACCGAGCCTGAGTCGCTATAGAAATGAACCAGCAATGAAATACACAAACGGAATTATTACTAATTAGAAAACCATTTTCTAAAAGGATCAAGAGCTGGGGTCTCTTACAAAACCTAGATTTGAGATGGTCTGACGCCAGCTGTGGGTGTGGTGAGAATTGCTTGGAGGGGTTGGTTTTTCTTAACGGTTTGGCGGCATTCCGCATTATTCCCTGCATGGTACACACCAAGAGCAGGCATTAAAAATAGATCGCTCTCGTCCAGGGTCATCGCCGTAATTGTGCACATGATTTAGTGGACAAATATTTGGGCTGAAATAATATTGTCAGCAGCCGCTGGGCACCAAAGGCAGCGACAGAGCTCGGGGAGTAAGCACGGGATGGAACTTTGGCTAAATATAAAAGTCAAACTTTCCAACATGCCAGTTTTAAAAATAGGGCTTGGGATTGGGGAAAAAACATAGACACCAGATGTGAAATGTTACAACCCACAGGCAAAGCTGGGACCACGGACTCAGACAGCATCCCTGAAAAGGGTCCCTCACGCCCATGGATATCAAACCAGAAAGTCTCCCCCCCCCCCGTCATGATACTGGTTAGAGCTCAAGTGAAAGAGGACTCCTGGGTTCCGTCCCCGGCGTTTAGAGGGAGGGTGGTTAGAAAAGGGGAGGGGGAATCAGGACTCCTGGGTTCTATTTCCAGCTCTGCCACTGACTTCCCCGGTGACTTTGGGCAAGGCACCTCCCCTACCCCACCTTGCCTCAGTTTCCCCGTATGTAACGTGGGCCCCTCTCCTGGCAGAGTGCCAGTTCCATAATCTCTGGATCCATTCCCAGGCGAACCGCTCCAGCTCCCCGTGACTCAGAGGAGCAGGAGAGGCTCTGACAGAGCATGAATTTCACTAGCCGAGGCCTGTTATTTCTGAGGACTGTAACCCCCCCCCCCCATATCCCCATTTCTCCTGCCACAGCTAAGTGCTCTCTGTGCTAGGACGTGACAAGGTTGGGGAGGTGGCATGAGCATCCGCAGGGATTTCTCTGCAGCAGAGACCAGAGAAAGCTTCCGAGACGGTGCCCAGGCTAAACTGGGGGAGAGGAGAAAATCTGATAAACTGTGGAGCAGAGAGGGTGTGATGGGCCATTTAACTGCTTCAGTTGTGAGGACAGGAAGGAGCAGGCCCTGGCCAGGGCAGTCAGGTAAGAGGTTGGGTTCACATTAGGATGAGCATCAGGGTGGTACCTCCCTGACTCTCCCCTTCCCCCACAATAATGTGCAAACTCTCCCATGAGGCCTGAAAATGAGAAACTGCAAATTTGGGGTCCTGGGTGGCTGGGGCGGCTCTCTGAGCCCAGGATTCCCCATCCCAGGATGGCGCTTTGGAACTAACGTCTCTGCACAGAGTCAGAGCTGGCAGGAATTAACTGCATGAACATTTTTCCAAAAGGAAAAATTTGGGGTTTTGTCAAAACTGAAATGGTCTGTGGGGAAAATGTCCGCTCAGTTTTGTGAGGGTCCAGGCCAGACCTGGCCTCACAAACGCTACTTCAACCTCTTGAATCGTTCAGTTTCAACAGAAAACGTCAGTAATAAAATAAAGAAAGAATGATAATAAACAACTCCTCCGTCCTGCTGATCCTTTCCGTCCTCCACCAAAGGAGAAAGGACGGTCTCGTTTGCAGGACCCCAGTATTATTCTTCCTTCATGCTAGGTGCAATTTAAGTATCAGGGGGTAGCCGTGTTAGTCTGTGGTGCCACCAGACTCCTAGGTGCAATTTAAGGCTCTGTGACAGTAGATAAGTATTTTTATCACTTACTGCTGCACGAATAATGGATTTTTTGGCTCGCTAGGAGTCCTGGGGGGAAAAATCATTTTGGGCCGACCCCAAACCAAAATGTTGGGGAATTTTGGGCAAATCAAAAAGTCGAAAAAATGTCATTCGGTTTCCAGCTTCTTTTCCCTTTACTTTTATTTTGAAAATGTTTTTAAAGAAAATTTTGAATCCAAAAGTCCATTTTTTGGTTAAGAAAATGTTCAAACAAAACGTTTTGACTTTTTTTTTTAAACCAAAACGGTTCGCCAAACTCAATGCAAATTTGTGAAATGTTTCAGCTGATCCAAATCTTCATCTTTCACCAAAAAAATAAAGTTTGGGTCAAAAATTCTCAGCCAGTTCTATTTCCCCCACTTTACAGATGACAAAGCAGAGACCCAGAGACACGCAGGCCTTGTCTACACTAGAAAAGAGCACTGCATGCAGGCGAGTTAAAATGGTACAAAGACCCTAGTGTGAATGTACACATAGCACATAACTATTTGCATACAGGACGGGGAATAAGCTGTATCCGTATAAGGTACCTTTACACTAATATAACTATGTCCACACGAGGGCTCTCCCCTGTATAATTATTTCAGGTTAAAAAAAAAAAAACCAACCCTTCCTAACCAATATAGTTATACAGTGTAAAGTGTAACCAAGGTCTTACTTACTAGGACTGCAGCTGGGAGATAAAACCTTCGCCAGAAGCGACCTTCTCAAGGTCACATGTTGTTGTTTGCAGGGTTGGTGTAGCCGGGTACGAGGGAGACAAGGTTGGGGGAGGGAATATCTTGTATTGGACCAGCTTCTGCTAGTGAGTGAGGTTGGAATCATTTGATTTTCTCCCCTGTTCTTCTGAGTTGAAGAATCGCTCTGAGGTAAGTTTGAACAGGTGAGAAAATTCAATCATATCACTGTCACGGAGTATTGGGGGGACTCAGGGCCCTGCGCCCCCGGCCTCCTGCGATTCACCATGACTCTCAGCCAGCCAGTAAAGCAGAAGGTTTATTTGGATGACAGGAATACAGTCCAAGACAGGTCTTGCAGGCACAGACAACAGGGACCCCCCTCAGTTAGGTCCATCTTGGGGTCCCAGGGCATCCCAGCCCCCCTTGGGAGGTCAGAGCAATCTCTGCCTCCTCACCATCTCACCACCCAGCTTCCACGACTCTGCCTTCAGCGACCCCTCCCACAGCCTTTGTTCAGTTTCCCAGGCCAAGGTATCACCTGGCCTTCAACCCCTTCCTGGGTTCTCATGTTACACACTCAGGTATGCGCCTTCGGGCAGACTCCCAGCCCGCAATGCAGACTATCCCAGCCACACTCCCCTGTCAGCATTCACAGACCACAGTAAGAACAGTCCCAGTTCGTCACATCTCCCCCCTTCGAGACCGAACTGAGCAGGGTCACTTTAGCCAGTGACCCGGGGAAGTTCGAACCTACCCCCGTTCCCATGGATGCCCCCGCATCCCTCTCATTCCTTGGTGAGAATTACACCAGGCTCCTCCAGTTTCACGCCCCCCCTTCGGTCGGGGGTGCTTGATGGCACTCGCAGTTCGCATGTGGGAAGGTTTATGCGGCCCGTGCCCTTTCCCCACCCCCATACCTCTGGGGCTCCAACTGGGCTGTGGTCTTCTCCCAGCGCTCCAGTCTGGAGGTCTGTGCTTTGGGCTCTCTTGGTTTAGAGCCGCCCTTTTAACCTTGGCCACCCTCCGGAAAGGATCCTTTATGCTGGGCAAGGGTCCTAAAGCTGTTTTCCCCTTGTCCCAGGCCTTCCTCCCCCTCTGACAGGGGTCACAGGATCCGCAGTACTGTCGGACAGTAACAAAGACCCCAGGCCAGTAAAAGCTCCGTAGCAGCCTCTGCTGGGTACGCCAGGTTCCCTGGTGCCCTGAGAGGGGAATGTCATGGGCCCGGCACAGCAGCTGGCGGCGATACTTCTGGGGTACCACCAGCTGCCTCCTGATCCCCCCTGACTCCATTTTCCCTGGGGGAGCCCATTCTCGGTACAGGAACCCCTTCTCCCACAGGAACCTTTTCCGGCCACCTCGTCCCATGGTCTGTACCGCATTGAGGTCGGCCAGGTCCCTTATCTTCCGCAAGGAGGGATCTCTCTGCAACTCGGCCTGGAACTCAGCAGCTGGGACAGGGATGGCCACCTGCTCTTTCTCGCCCGCTGGGTCTGAAGCTGCAGCCTCCCTGAGCCGTGTCCCTGGGCGTTCCCTCCCCACCAGGTTAGGGTCCTGCGCCTCAGGCAAGGCACCCCCCCCAAGGCCAGGGCGCAGTGCCCCTCGCCGGCTCTGACTGCGGGTCACAACCAGTGCCCTTTGGGGGTTGCTTGGCCAGTTCTCCAGGTCCCCCCCCCATCAATACCTCAGTGGGAAAATACGGGTGTACCCCCACATCCTTGGGGCCCTCCTTGGCCCCCCACTTCAGGTGTACCCTTGCCACGGGCACTTTGACTGGTGTTCCGCCCACCCCCGTCAGGGTCAGGTAGGTGTTGGGCACCACCTGATCTGGGGCCACCACCTCGGGCCGGGCCAGCGTCACGTCTGCGCCCGTATCCCAGTATCCATTGACCTTCCTCCCATCCACCTCCAGGGGAACAAGGTACTCTCTCCGGAGGGACAGCCCCGCGCCTACCGTATAAACCAAAAACCCTGAGTCTGGAGCATCCAGCCCCCTAGAGGAGCTGGCCCGGAGCTCTCCTCCCTCCTTAGCAGGTGGTACTCCGCCAGCCCCCCTTCCCTGGGAATGCTGCCTCTCGCCGGGCTGGGTCTCTACCCAGTTAACCCTCTGTGGGTTCGGTCTGCTCAGTTTGTCCCTGAGCCTGGGGCACTGGGCCCGTATGTGGCCTTTTTGGCCACAGTGGTAGCAGCCCATGTCCCATGGGTCCCCTTGAGTGGGTCGGATGGTCCTGACGCCGGATGTTCCCCTTTGATGGGTTTTTTTTGTATTTTCCCACGGGGAGGTCCCATGATGACTCTCTCTCTGCGTTGTGGTGGGACTGTTCCTTTGGGACTCCTCCCTGTTATCTCCTGACCGGCTCTTTACAAACTCATCGGCCAGCCGGCCTGCATGTCGCGGGTTCTCTGGCTTTCTGTCCACCAACCACAGCCTCAGGTCGGATGGGCACCGCTCATACAGTTGCTCCAGTACCAGCAGTTTGACCAGGTCCTCCTTCGTCTGGGCCCCATCAGCCCACTTGCTGGCGTATCCTTCCATGCGGACGGCTAGTTGCAGATATGAGATCTCCGGGGTTTTATCCTGACTCCGGAACCTTTCCCGGTACATCTCAGGAGTCAGCCCAAACTCACGTAGCAGGGCCTTTTTGAATAGTTCGTAGTCCCCTTTCTCTGCCTCTTCCAGTTGGCGGTACAATGCCACGGCTTTGGGGTCCAGTAAGGGGGTAAGGACCCAGAGTCTGTCCGTGGGATCAACCCGGTGCAGCTCGCAGGCCATCTCAAAGGCCTCCAGGAAGTCATCCATGTCCTCCCCCTCCTTGCGTGGGGCCAGGATGCACTTATCAAAGCTCCGTGCAGTCCTGGGTCCCCCCTCACTCACCACAGCCGGGGGTTCGCTGCCCTTCAATCTCGCCAGTTCCAGTTCATGCTGACGCTGTCTCTCTTCATGCTGTCTCTGTCTCTCTTTCTCCTCCTGTTCATGCTGTCTCTGTCTCTCTTTCTCCTCCAGCTCTCTCAGTTTTAGCTCTTTCTCCCATTCCAGCCAATTCCGCTCCACGGATGCCGAACGTCGCCGGGAGGATCCTCTGCTGGCCGGCGAGCTTCGCCGGGAGGATCCCCTGCTGGCCGGGGGGGTCACGGCGCCTTCGGTATTTGCTGGGCTCCTCCCCACCCTTCCCCTAGGCATAGGAAGGAGGGGTCTCGGGAAGCCCTCAGCAGCCGGCTGACCACTCCCAGCTGGGACAGACTCTGGTGCCTGCGCTGCATTTGCCAGGCTGCTTCCCTGAGACACAGGGATCAGTTCATTCGCGCGATCTTCCGCCTCCAGCCGGGCAATGAGCTGTTCTTTGGTGAGCCTCCCAATGCGCAGCCCCCTCTGCTTGCACAGCTCCACCAGGTCGCTCTTAAGCCGCTTGGCATACATCTTCCTGCTGGCCACTCACCGGCCTGTGTGCTCACAGCTCCCCACAGTTCCCAGGGGGACCCCTAGTGTGCCAGCCCTTCTCGAGGTCACCACCTCTCTGCCAGGGTCGAGCTGCAGACTCCTCCGCCCCTGGACCACTCGCTGCGATCCCCCCGGGGGACCCTGTTACTGCAAAAGTCCTTCTCGCTGGTCACACACTCCCAGGGGTAATAACCGTCTCTCTCTCACTCTTCAGCACACCTGGTCCCCGTCAATCCCCCTTCATTTTACTGCTCCCCAGTCACTTACTGCAGGAAGCGCCGTCCACGGGGTGCAGTAGATCCCGCCGCTGCCACCAGTTGTCACGGAGTATTGGGGGACTCAGGGCCCTGCGCCCCCGGCCTCCTGCGATTCACCATGAGACTCAGCCAGCCAGTAAAGCAGAAGGTTTATTTGGATGACAGGAATACAGTCCAAGACAGGTCTTGCAGGCACAGACAACAGGACCCCCTCAGTTAGGTCCATCTTGGGGTCCCAGGGCATCCCAGCCCCCCTTGGGAGGTCAGAGCAATCTCTGCCTCCCCACCATCTCACCACCCAGCTTCCACGACTCTGCCTTCAGCGACCCCTCCCACAGCCTTTGTTCAGTTTCCCGGGCCAAGGTATCACCTGGCCTTCAACCCCTTCCTGGGTTCTCATGTTACACACTCAGGTATGCGCCTTCGGGCAGACTCCCATCCCGCAATGCAGACTATCCCAGCCACACTCCCCTGTCAGCATTCACAGACCACAGTAAGAACAGTCCCAGTTCGTCACAATCACCCTCTTCCACCAAGAGAAGATCGGCCAATCCAAGATATTCCCTCACCCACCTTTTCTCTCCATGTCACCCAGCGAATCCTGCTTGGGAGTAGAACCTAGGTGCCTTCCCTCTCTGCTCTAACACATTAGCCTCCCCTCCCAGGAGTCCTATCTCCCAATCCCCTGTTCTAACCACTACACACCACTCCCCTCCCGGTGGCTGGAACAGAATGCAGGCGTCCCGCTACCCGCACTTGTGCTAAAAGAATACAGGGGGCCGGCAGGATCGCTGGCACAGGACAGTCTCAAATGCAACGTTTTCCTCTGCTGATCATTCTTTTTGCCTTTTGGTTTGCTTTCTCGAAGCGCGATGGGCCTGCAATTTGTCTTCTGGATGGGTGTGCTCCGTGCCTGCGCCGTCAGCCACGACCCGAAGGCAGCCGCTGGACTATTTCTTCCTGAACGTTTCCGAAATGAGGGGGAGATTAATTGGCTGTCTGCTTCTATTGGGCACCTTTCGCACACGGCCTCTTAGGAAACAATTTCCGAGCGACGGCCATTTGCCCCAGCTCCGGCCTCTCTCCAGGGCTGCGGGCTCCCAGCCATCCCAATGCCACACCACACAGGATGGTCGCCGGCCACTGCGTTCGGTAACGGCCTTTCCAAATGGTTCTGGTGGGCTACCTGCTTCGGGCCATAGGTGCTGGAACTCGGGGTGCTGCCGTACCCCCTGGCTGGAAGTAGTAATAACAACTCAAACACATGGTTTCCACCTTCAGCGCCCCCACTATAAAACACTGTTCCATCACCACTGGTGCCGGGGGTTTCGAAAGCCGGCTAGATCCACACGCTTCGCCCCCATCGGCATGACCTCGCACGCCCTGAGATCACCCATCCATCAAGCCAGGATCTGGCTGGGATCCAGTCTGGGGGTGGGGGGGGGCTGTGACCCCCAAGCTGGGAACCTCTGTGAGGTGGAAAATCCCCCGCAGCCTCTCTTCTTCCTGCTGTCTGCTCCCCTCACCATGGCCTTTGGGCTGGATTTGGCTGTTGGTTGTTGAACTCATGGGAGCCACTCGACACTGGGGTATGTGATAGCAGAGGTCAGGCCTTGGGCTCTTGGCTCAGAGGGGAGCGTTGAGATTCTGCTCTTTAATCCCGGCACGGCCAAGCTCAGCAGGGCATGATGTTACCTGTCCTGCGCGAGGGGCCTATGGAGCCGGTGGCTGTCGGGGTCATGGCGGGTGGATGGGGACGGGGCTGGCTGGAGGGCGCCTGATCTTTCAGGGATGTGTCTGTAGGGTGGGGATTGATGGCAAACAGAGGGGAGAAACCCCTGCACCCTACAGTGGTGAACCCCAGCCCCAGCCCTCAGGATGTGCAAGGGTATGATCCATTCTCTTGCCTTCTCAGCATAAATCACCAGGCAAACTGCAAAGCAGGGGAAACCTTCCTATGCAACTGCTGGTATGCAGCATCGGGCATTTAAGCCATCACTTGGAACAACACCCTGGCAGCATTCGCAACAAGGCAACCACTCCGGAGTTATTCATAGTAGACGATCATTGTGCTCAGCAGTTATATGGTGCCGGTCACCACAGGAGCTAGGCAGAACTCACTAGCTGCATTTTACAGGTGGGGAAACTGAGGCACAGAGCAGGGCAGCGACGTGGCCAAGTGTTGAGCTGGGGCTAGAAGCCAAGAGTCCTGACTGACATCCCTGTGCCTTAATCTCTAGGCCACACACCCTCCTTAAGCCAAGAAGAGAACCCAGGAGTCCTGACGCCCAGTTGTGTGCTCTCCCTAGCGTACAGCACCCCCTCCATACACTTGTTCTAGCTTTGCATTACAGTAGCACCTAGAAGGCCCAACTGAGATCAGGACACGTAGTGAGACAGTCCCCACCCCAAAGATTTATACTGCAGGCAACACACTCAAAGGTGGGAGGGGAAACTGAGGCACAGATAAGTGAAGTGACTTGCCCAAGGTCACCCAGCAGAACAGTGGCAGAGCTGGGACTAGAACCCAGGTTTCCGGAGTCTCAGTCCAGGGCCTCTGACTCTTTGCACAGCATTGCCTTCCACCACTGAAATGCCCGTGCAACGACCCAGCCGGTTAAATGCATCTGCTGTGGGTCCTGCAGATGCTGGGTCACGTTATATAATAAAATCTGCACCTTAGACGCAATTCTTGGCTCCTCCGCAATCAAGTTAATTGGAAAAGCCCCCACTGGGCGAAGGCGCTGCCACTGGTTTCCTGCCCTGTATAAACGCGGCCCCAGCTTGGCTCCGCGCGTGTCTGTTCCCTGTCTCCAGACACAGATTGCACTCAGGCCACTGTACTCATTACAAAGCGCTTAGAGCAAAGGGAGGTCGGCGCTGGGGGCTGTGTCCCCAGACATATGGGAGGAGCCCCCCCCCCCCCCCCGAGCTGCTGACGCAGGCCCACAGGCTGGGCCGTGGTGCCTGGTCCCTTCAGGCCCCATTCAAACCAAGGGAGGATCCGGCCCATTGCTCAGCACCTCGTTAACGATCCTTTACATGGGGACTGAGGACATGCAACGGACCGAGACTGTGTCTGCTCCGTGCTGCCTCTTGGTTTGAGCGGGTGCCCTTCTGTACCAGCTTCCCACCAAGGAGCTGGGAGCGCCTTTTGGGCATGGGCTAGGCGGGGATTATCTTGCATCGTACCGATGGGGAAACTGAGGCCCAAAGAGGGAAGTGGCTTGGCCAAGGTCACGCAACAACTGGTAAGAGCAGAGCAGCCCTGACCCTGAAAGCGAAAGACCCCCTCGCCCTTTCCTTTCATTGGCTATGGGAGGCGGTACAGATGTGCTTTTAGCTTCTGAATCATTCCAAACCTCGCTTTAGTGGAGGGCAGGCTAGTGGGGCAGGCGGAGTCAGGACTCCTGGGTTAGGGGGAACAACAGAGGCGATTTGGAATCTCACTGCCTCGGGTCTGTTCGCAGGTCTGTCCCCGACTCACTGCGCGACCCTCAGCCACGCGTCCCTGCCCTCGTTCCCCTGTTTGCTCACCTGATGCTAATGGGCGCTGCCACCCCCTGCCCAGGCCTGGGCTTTTTATTGTTTATTGAGTCAGGGGGAGGGGGTCGCTACGTTGTCTTTGGGATGCGCTTTGCCATCCTCGGTGAAAGTCACAGAACTGCAAAGCATCAAACTGTCGTTCTAGACCTTCCCCTTCCTGCTTCCATGGAGATCAGAGGATCCAGGCAGCGGTTCTGATCCTGAAAACCCTTTTCCCCTCTGCCAGGAGCCTTCCCGCACACAAGCACCCTGCCAGAGCCAGCCAGCTGCGCAAAGAAAGGCTTGCAGGATCGGGCCCATACATCAGAACTCCTCCGTTGTAGCTACAGACACAACTCACTAGGAGAGGGGTGTCTCTGAGAGAGAGACACACAAACACACACATCCCACCCCTTCTGAAGGGCAGATTGCAAAGCCTCTTCCTAATTTACCGACTTCCCCGGGGCTGTGATTGGCAGGAGTGGGGGGGAAGAGTGGGCCAGGGATGCTTATTTGGGGGCAAGAGTGTCTCTTTATAGACCCCGTAGCTTTGAGATCCAGGTGCAACGTTGAGATGCATTTCGGCCTTGACTTTGGCGTGGCTGCGTTTTATTGCGGGAAATACTCAAATGACATAAAACCAGGAGCTGCACATGCGGCGGTGTCGCGGGACTCGCCTCCGTAGTGGCGAACCCCATGACTGTCACTGGATGGGCAGTTCCCTTCCCTAGGATCCCAGCTTTCTTGTTCAATGCTGCCTGCCTCCATTTGCATGGTTGTAGCCTCCCTTTGCACCCCAGGTGACAGACTAGTCCCCCAGTTGTAATAGATTAGAAGGCCTTTCTCGGCAAACAAATGTCACGAAGCCTGGATCTGCAGCCATACAAAGGTTACTTATGACAGTTTTTTAAAACCTCCCACAATCCCCATATACGAGGCAGTTATCAAATATTCTCAGGCCGCGACCGGTCCCTTGGCTGAACAAACTCAAAAAGGGTAGATTTTGATCTCTTCACTGACCCATTACCATTGCAACCGTCTGGGCCAGATCCTCAGCTGGTTTAAATCAGGAGAGCATCACTGACAGCAAGAGAGCGACACTGATTTATAACAGGTAAGAATCCGGCCCATTGGCTTCAATGGAGCGGTGCCAATTTACCCCAGTTGGGGATCAGGCCCCACTGATTTACCCCAGCTGATCTGGACCATTTATGGAAAGGCACCATCACTTTTTTGGGGGGGGGGGGCAGTAGGAAGGGTATTAAAAGTAAAGGGTGTCATTCAAAGGTCCTGCAAAACAGCGCGGGATTTCCCTTGCTCTAAAAAGACAATTTCCTGCATTGGGTGGCACTGACTGATACTGATAAAAGGCTACATTTAATCAAGCAGTTTTCAAAAATTTGATTCTCCCCCTTCCTGGACCTATTTCGGAGTCCACTTCCCCAGCGCTGCTCTGCTTCATCTCCCAGCCTGTGATGGAGGCAGCGAGGACATGAATGTGACATTTCTATTTTCCTTTCCCTTCATCCTAAGTCCCCACCAGCACTCCTCCCTCCAGTCGCTGAGCTCTACAGCTGCTGGTGACAGACAATTTTAAATGCACATTGCTGCTAATTCTATAAACTCAGTGGGTGCAGAGAGAGAGAGAGAGAGAGAGAGAGAGAGGCCCCTTCCTTTCATATCCATATAAATTGACTTTGCAATAGCAATTCAATGGCTTTTCCACACCTCTTTCTGCAAGCCAGGTTTGGGAAATACTGTCAAGCTACTGCAGTGTTCTAGGGTTGGATGGCTGGACTTCACTGCAGAAACACTGAACTGCTAAGCTAGCCAAGTCAATACCTACATGGAGATGCAGCTGTTTGCAGACACTAAACTTGCTAACCCATCTCTACACGGCTAACGCTACCCGACCACACTCCCACTCCATTAGGAAGTGGCATTATGTTAAAAAACCAAACCAGTTGTTACTCTGGAAAAGCTCCAAACTCCTTCTAATACAAGACATTACTCGCAACTCATGACTTTTAATCTTAAAGTCTTGGATCCCCTTTGAGAAGTTACAAAAGGCAAAAGCACAAAGAGAATGCATTTCGTTTTTTCAGTCTCTCTGATGAATTATCAGGGGTCTTTAATCCTCTATAGAAAACCTTGCAATCAATCAATAGGTTAATTAAAAAAGAGAAAATTCCGATGGTGCAGCTGAGATCAAACAAGACATGAACACCTTCGTTAGATGTAAAGGCCTGATTTTAACTCACTGAACTCAAGGGGCTTTGGATCAAGCCCAAATATATTGAGTGAGATTTTCAAAGGAGTGAGTTCCATTGGAATTCCATGGAACGGATGCACCTAAATCACTTAGGTTCTGATTGAAAACTCCAGCCTTTACTTTGGGTCGTTCTCTGAGCCTCTGCGCAGATAGATACACACACGTACACACACAAGCTATCCTCACCTCTATCTGCCACAGCTACGAATCCCCTTGGATTGAACGGGTCTCTGCCCAATGCCAGGGATATCAGAAAGTTCCGTTTGAAGAACGCTCCCCTCATTCCAAGCCCTCTGCTCCTTCAAGGTTTACTGAACGCCAACGGGAGGAGGATCAAAGTCATGTTCAGGTGCCATAAGTCAGCAGACCCGAGACAGGTGAGGCTACCGCCCATTTATTTCCATTTCCCAGACCCCAGAGTGTGAGCGTTTGGGACTCGTCTGGAGAGGGACTCAAACAGCACGTTAGCCACAACTGACAGGAAAACAACCAGCCAACCAGAAAACAGAATGGGGGTGAAACTCAAGGTTAAGGGGAGTGACAAGGACAGGGATTCTTAACCATCTCCAAACCAAGGCCCCTTTCCCCACCCAGAGATCACCCTCCTCCCAGCCACCTGGGGCCTAGCCAAGACCCTGCCCCCCTTTTCCCATTTAGCACTGCAGGAAGAGCAGGGTGGGCGTGGCCCCCTGACACCTGTGGGATTGTGACCCCCAGGTTGAGAGCCACTGGGTAAGGCCATAGTAACATTTGGTGAGCCAACAGAGAGCATTGCACACCCTTACAAACCAAATTATCCCTGAATCATTCCTCGGGCCCAGTCTCACAGACCCCTGCGGACCCGTCAGTCTCAGAGAAGGACAAAGCCCAGCACTGATTTTTCAGCCACTTTCAAGAACCCCCCCCTAATTGAGCGCCACATCCTTCAGCTCAGAAAGAAGCAGGGCTCACACCCAGACCTGACGGACGAGCCCACCCCCATCCCACTCGGCAGGGCCAGGACTTCACTCCCACAGCATGATGCGGGGAGGGAAGAAGGCAAAGTTTGAGCCTGTCATCAAAACGTTCCAAAACCCAGCGGTTCAGGCCGGGGGGGCCCCGGGCAGTGGGAAAGAAATATATCCAGGTTTCTATCCCCCCTTCCTAACCACACAGAAAGGAATCAGGTTTTTAACACGACCCCGGTACCTACATTTTCCTTGGTAAGTCCCGGGCTCTTCAGACAAAGATCTGCCTGCAGCCAAGCATCATTAAACACCCCCCCCCCCGCGCGCCCCGATTGGGTCTATCGGGTTCTCTCTCTCCCCACTTCACTGATCTCCCCTCTGCCGGCTGCAGAGAGCTGGACTCAGAGAGCAGGGCTGCTAGCAGATTCCCCCCCCCCCCCAGTGGTGCATTGTGTGAGCTTTACAATCCAAACACACACACACACAACAGGGGGACCAAACTGCACCGCACAATGACACTGGGCGAGGAGGCGCTAGGAAGAGCACGGGGGGGAGAGCACAGTCCCCAGAGAACACACACACACACACACACACACACACACACCCCTACCTGCTGTTCCGGGGGGCTCTCGGACCCGCAGCGCTGCGAGGCGCAGGAGACGCTGGGGCTAGAGAAGTTTGCGAGCCGCAGGCTCGGAGCTCGCCGCCCCGCCTCGCCCCCGGCTCGCCGCTGACAGCGGCAGCGCTGCGGTAACCGCTCGAGCCGGTGCGGCGGTTCGCTGTCTCCCGGCGGCTCGCCGCGGCTCGCCGGCGGCAGGTGCGGCAAAGGCTGGCGGGGGCAGCGCGGCTCGGGGCCCCCCGGCGGAGACGGGGGCTGGGGCCAGCGAGCCCGCTCCTCTGCTCCGCAGCCCGGCGGGAGGCGGCAGCCGCCCGGGGCAGGGGGCGGCTCCGATGCGCAGCAGCAGCGGGGGGGGCCGGGCCCCCCCGGGTCGGGGGCTCGCGGGTGCAGCGCGGGGGGGCTCCCGCGGGGAAGCGCTGCCGGCGGCGGGTGGCGCAGGGCGGCGGGCGAGCGCTGGACGGATCCCGGGCGCCGCGGGGGCTGGCGCTGCGGGTGGTGCTGAGGGACAGCTCCCTGCGAGCGCCGCGGCATGGCCGGCCCGGCCCCGCTCGCGCTGCCGCGGCTCCCCGGGGTGCTGGGGGAGCCCGGGCGGGCCGCCGGATTGGTGGGCTCGGCCAGAACTACCCTCATGACGCACCCCACCCCCCCCCGCTCCCTCCTCCCCTCCTTAGGCTCAGGGCCACGCCCCCATCGACAGAGAAATGTTCCCTGCCCACCTGGCCAGGAGGGGTAAGGGGGGGGGGTCTGAGCTGCCCCCCCTCCGCCCCCCACAGTTTTGCAGCAGCAAGGACAAGACAGCTCAGATGGAACCAGCCCAGTCCCAGAGGGGAGCCCTTCCTGTCCCCCTCACCCCACCCATCATCTCACTCCCTGGGCAGGTGAAGCAGGCAGGGACCTCCTGGGCAGGAAAAGGGAGCCCCTCTCTTGAAACCAAAACGCACCCCAGGGGAGATCACCGGATCTGAAGGAGCCCCAACCTCCGGGCACCAGGGCCTGGCTTTGCCATCCTGCGCCTTACCTGCTCCGCGCCAAGGGCGCCCGGCTGGAATCGGCCCCTGGCTTTTAGAGCGCCCGGGGCGTGTCTGCGTGGGGATGGGGAGCAGCCGTTCTAGCGAGGGCTCTTGCTCCGTCTGTCTCCTGGGGACCAGGTGCCATTGGGTTCCCTAAACACCTGGGCGGGAGAGCAAACAGAAGTCATCAGCCTGGAAGAGCGACAACAGACTCACGCAAACAGCCAGCCCAGAGCTACCCACAACGTCACACTGAAGATATGACTTGATACCAGTGTAGGTAAACGGATGCAACTTTGGGGCCTTGTCTACACTAGAAAGTTGAACCACTTTAACTTTCCCGGTATACGTAAAGCGGTACAGCCTGCCCTAGTGTGGATCCAGTTATACTGAGATGTATTAGCAGAGCTAGTCCCACATGGCAAGGGGCATACGTGTTACTGACCTAAGGCACCTTTATACCAATATAACTGCGTCCACATTAGGGATCAGACTGGTATAAATCATCAATAACAATCACTCCCAACCTCCCCTAGGTCTGGTACAGAATCTGTGTGCAGAGCCACTGAATGCAGCATTATAGGGTTAGACACATCCTTTAAGGCTAGGTTTCAGAGTAGCAGCCGTGTTAGTCTGTATCCGCAAAAAGAAGAACAGGAGGACTTGTGGCACCTTAGAGACTAACAAATTTATTAGAGCATAAGCTTTCGTGGACTACAGCCCACTTCTTCTATATGCATCTGAAGAAGTGGGCTGTAGTCCACGAAAGCTTATGCTCTAATAAATTTGTTAGTCTCTAAGGTGCCACAAGTACTCCTGTTCTTCCTTTAAGGCTAGTGTTCAGTGGGACTTTGTAGCCCAGGTGTTCTCTGGAGTAATTATTAGCACCTTGACGGAGAAACTGAAAAACTTTTTACGTGACAAGACTAGAGTTTAAGATTCTTTCCCCCTCTTGCAATAATTAATGACTCAAATTTAAAGGCCAGATGGACCATTATGATCAGCTAATCTGACCTCTTGCGTAACACAGGGCACAGAATTTCAACCGGTCATTCGTGCACCATGTCTGAGCAGAGCATGTCTTTTAGAAAGATCCAATCTTCATTTAAAAGGCTATAAGTGATGGACGTCCCCTACTTATGGGGTAAGGAGCGCTAATTATGGATGAGATCCAGAAGGTGGAGATGTTTAATGTGAATGTTGCTTCAGATGTCACTGGAAAGGTTAATGGTGACCAGATACGCAACACAAATAATATTAACAAGGAAGAAGGGGAAATGGGTTAAAGAATATAGAGAAGTGAGATGTATTCAAGTCAGCAGGGCCAGATGAATTTCTCCATAGGGTACTTAGGGAACTAGCTGAAGCAATCTCGGCACCATTAGCAATTATCTTTGAGAACCCGTGGAGGACAGATGAGGCCCCAGGGGACAGAAGAAGGACAAACATTGCACTTATCTTTAAAAAAGGGAACAAATCGGAACCCTAGAATTATAGACCAGTCATCTTAACTTTGATACCTGGAAAGATACTGGAATAAATTATGAAGCAATCAGTTTGTAAGCACCTAGAAGATAATGGGGTTTCTAAGGAATAACCAGTATGGCTTTGTCAAGAACAAATCATGCCAAACCAAACCAATTTCCTTCTTTGACGGATTACTGGCCTAGTGGATGGGGGGGCGGGGGAGCAGGAGACGTGATCGATCTTGATTCTCGTCAGGCTTTTGATACAGTCCCACGTGACATTCTCATAAGCAAACTAGGGAATTGTGGTCTAGATGGAAACAGAAGATGGGTGCACAAGTGGTTGAAAGAATGTACTGAGAGAGTAGTTATCAATGATTCACCCCAAGTGGGGTACCCCGGGGATCAGTTCTGGCTCCAGTACTATTCAATATTTTCATTAGTGACTTGGATCATTGAGTGGAGAGTATGCTTATAACATTTGCAGATGGCACCAAGCTGGGAGGGGTTGGAAGCACTTTGGAGGGCGGGATTAGAATTCAAATGACCTTGACAATTTGGAGAGTTGGTCTGAAATCAACAAGAGGAACATTAATACAGACAATTGTAAAGTACTACCCGTGAGTAGGAAAAATCAAATGCACAACTACAAAATGGGGAATAACTGGTGAGGTGACGGTACAGCTAAGAAGGATCTGGGGGGGGATAGTGGATCACAAATTGAATGAGCGTCAGCAGTGTGATGCAGTTATAATTGTGGGGCATGTCAGCAGGGGTGTCATATGTAAGACCTGGGAGGTAATTGTCCTGCTCTAGTCAGCACTGGGGAGGCCTCAGCGGGAGCACTGCGTTCGGTTCTGGGCACTGCACCTTCAGAAAGATGTGGACAAACTGGAGAGGGTCCAGAGGAGAGCTACAAAAATCACCCCAGGGTTAGAAATCCTGAGCGCGGAGGGAAAAATTTAAAAGCTGGGCATGTTCAGTCTTGAGAAAAGAGGGGGAGGGGTCTGGGGGGGTCTGATAAGAATCTTCAAATATATGACGGGCTGTTATAAAGAGGACGGTGATCAATTGTTCTCCCTGTCCACGGAAGATAGGGATTAGTCTGCAGCAAGGGAGATTTAGCTTAGATATTAGGACAAACTTTCAGGGTAGTTACGCTCTGGACCAGGCTTCCAAGGAAGGTTGTGGAACTCCCATCACTGGAGGTTTTTAAGAACAGGTCGGACAAACACCTGCTAGGGTTGGTCAAGGTTTACTTGGTCCTGCCTCGGTACAGGCGGCTGGACTTGATGACCTCTCAGGGTCCCTTCCAACTCTACATTTCTGCGATTCTGTGGAGAATCCACCCATCCCTAGGTAAGTCGTTCCGATGCTTAATTCCCCTCCTTGTTAAAAATCAGGTTCTTATTTCAACCGTTCTTTCCTTGCTCACACTGGTGGAAATCAGGAATGATTCCACTGCTGCGTATAAGGTTATACCAATATAAAACTGGTGTAAGAAAGAGGATCAGGACCATTGCTTTTGGTCTGGATCCATGTATGTTGCACCATCAAAGGCCTTAGTAAATAAAATAAAGATGAGACCTGTTAGTTTCACCTGGAATCACTTTTTTTTTTAATACTGCAAATTCTGTACAATTTGGCCTCAGGTTTGAAAACTTCCCCCGAGCGTACAAACCAACACGATGCAAATTTGTAACAGAACCGCCAAACCGGATCCACCTAGCATGACTGAGAGTGGGTGCTGGGAATACTTGGGGACATGAGGCATAGAGGGGTGCTAGGAATATTTTGCACGGCCCTGGCCATCTCGAGGAAGGATGGAGTTGTGAAGGCCCAGCATGGGGAGTCAGGTACCTGGATTCTATTCAGCAGGGACGTGCTAGGGAGTGGGAGATTACCCTGCCTGATGTGCGACTTTCCTTGCCCACACCAAGAGGTGCAGCTGCCTTCTCGAATGATAGCGTGTTTCCCTTCCTCGTAAAGCCAAAGCACCTGGGGCGGGGCACTGTGCTCTGGGGCTGAGGCAATGCCATGAACAAGCAGCTATACGGTCCCGGGCGGGAGGGGCACTGTGAGAGCAGAAGAGGATATTTTACTACCTGTGGAGGGCAAGCACCCAGCCACTGAGTATTATATATGGGGATGCTGGCAAGGGTCCAGAGCCAGATCATTTTCTCTCCATTGTGCCAAATTTATTGCACGAATATGGTCTCCAATTTCTTTTTAATATTTTGATGGGGAGGAAAAATGAACCTGGCAGGGTGGCTACAAAGGACACGTTCTTAGAGCGGGACTCACCCAGCCAGAGACCAGAGGCCTGATCCCCCAGCCCCCCAAGCCTTACCCAGCCATTGACACCCAGGCGAAGAAGGTGCAAACTGCTCCCAGATCAGAGTGGACTCGCTCCCTTTGCACTGGTGCAAACAATTGCGTGATGTGCAAGGGCAGAGAGGGAAGCAGGCCTCCTGGCCACATTTTGAGTCATGTTAATTAAAAGCAGGACCCTTTCCCTTTAAGAGGGATGGGGTCCATTTGCCTTGCAAATGCACACGATTGCTGGATGCATTGCAGCATGGCCTAGAGGCTCCAATCAGCAGCCGCACCCCCCGGGCCCTCCCCCAGTGCTCGGTGCAGTACACACAGGCAATGAAAGGCAGTCCCCCCCACCCCCAAAGAGCTTGCCATCTGGTCTGTTCTCACTGCAGGGTTAACTCCAGTTAATCTACACTCAAGTGTTAGCCCAGCCCAAGCGAGAGCAGCCTCTGCTGAAATAATACTGGGGGGAGCACAGAGCGGCTGCCAGCCGCTGATGCGCTGTGCTCACTTGAGCTGTAGCTCGGACCCCCGGCCCAGCCAGCCAACTGCTGGTAAAAGCACCACTGTGCTGGAGTGAAGGGTTTGGGTTGTGTGTGGACGGGACTCGAGCCGTAACCTGAGCTCACTCCGCAGTGAAGACAAGCCCTAGGTGAATCACACGGCACAACTGGGACGGGGTGGAGGATGCACAGACATGGGGAGGAGGGAGGGTGACAGGGACACTGCTCCCACTAAGCGCCGTGGCCCCCGCTTTTAATCTGCCTGTCACCATCACTCCTGCCGCTCACTTCGGGGCATCCACCTGCTACGCTTCATGATTCATTCAGGCCTTGTCTTCCCGTTGCCCAGCATCACTGGCCAGGACCTCACGTGTCCTATTCATTAGCACGGATGAGCCACAAGACATCACACCCTTCCGCCTCCGCTCTGCATCCCACCGAGCTGCTGTTCCAGCTCTTCGGCTTGTCCCATCTTCACTCTGGCCCGGGGGGGGGGCCTCAGGAGCTGGAGAGAGCCAGCCATCAGTGAGGGCATCTCAAAGGCCTGCTGTCCCCCCACCCAGCCCGCAAAACATACAGCCCCTTGCCCCGGGGCACAAAGCATTTGTAAGCACCCTCCTGCTTCTTGCCGGGAGCCAGAACCGGTGCTGTCCCAGTGTGGAAATGGCAACGCGCGTGTGGAGCGAGGGGAACGGACACCAGGGCGAGGGGCCCATTGGCGGGGAAGGTCTGAGAGAGACGAGGAGAAGGAAAGCAGGGAAAACGCGTCCTGCTGGAGAAATCTACCAGCCCGAGGAAGCGTTTGCCAAGGGAAGCGATGGAGACCCCGCGGGGTGTTTGAAAGCAAAGTGGACGCAGTGCTGGGGAATATCCGGAGAGGGACGACCCTGGGCTGGTGAGAGGAGCCGTCTCCCCTCTCAAGCCCCCATTGCTCAGGAAGCGAGTCCTGGAGGGCAGGGGAGAGAGGGGCTACTGAGGGGGAGGGTGGCGTGGTAGGTCCCACTGCCCCCAGCCAAGATCAGGGATTTAGCTCCCAGGGCTGAGCGTCCTTAAGGCTCCTTTGTGGGGCTGGGGAGCTAACGGCATCGCCTCCAACGGACACAGAGCCCTGGATGCTTCAACACGCAATGGACTGGAGTCCTTGGGAAGCCACCTGGGCCTGAGACAGGCTGTGGGTCAGGATGGGGGCAGGGGGAGGAGACCCAGACCTGCCTCACCCATAACCCAAAGGGACGGGGGGAAGGGGCACAAGGCTGGAGACTCCAAAGCCTGTTAACCCTTCTCGTGCCAGGATCAAGTGGACAAGGGGAAAGTGTGTCTGTGCAGAAGGCCCAAGACTGAAGGTGCAATTGGGTGTGTGGGGAGCTGGCCCCATTTCCCAGGGCGTTCCTATGAGTGGGTCCATAGGGGTCAGCCCTGGGACGCTAGTGGGCTCTAGTGGAAGGAACAGGATAGCACTGGGAGTCGGGACTCCTCCGTTCTACACAGAGGGGAGTGATACCTAGTGCTTAGAGCAGCTGGTGGGGAGCCAGGACTCCTGAGTTCCATTCCCAGCTGGGACGGGCAGCATGTCTAATGGTGAAAGCCGGGGATAATGTGGGGCCTTAATGCTCCCCCCAGGCCTGGCTCTGAAGTGCCTGCGTTGGTTTCTAATCCCATCCCTGTCACCATGTTTTAATTACTGCTGGTTTCTGAGGATGACGGAGGTTGCAGGTTTCACACTGTCCACAAGGGCCCCAGTGTGGGCTGGAGATGGAGAACTTACATTAATCTTGGCCTCATTACTTTCCAGCTGTGGGAACTGGGCAGGAAAGGGGCTTTTCCCTTCCACATCCCTGCCTGTGTCATTCACCCGGCCCCTCGGGCAGGGGGCAGAAGGCGAAGGCGCCAGGAGGCTGGCAGCGCTATTAATGGGCAGGTTAGTCCCTGCGCTGCCGCCCGCCCACCTGACTGCTCCCCGGGGGCCCGCGGAAGAAACCCAAGGAAGAGCCACGACCCCCCAGAATTACTTGGTTCTAGTGCAGCTCAGCTGGGGCTGCGACTTCAGCACCGCCCCGAGACATCCTGCCAGCGGACTTTATACCCAGCTCTTCTCTGAGCCCCTTGCCAACCGCCACACTTTATACCCAGCTCTTCTCTGAGCCCCTTGCCAACCTCCACACTTTATACCCAGCTCCTCTCTGAGCCCCTTGCCAACCTCCACAGAGCCTCACAACTCCCCGCCCCCCGACAAACGTGTGTCGTCTTCTGGCTGGGGCAAGCAAAGGCCCAGGAACAATTTGTTCAAGGTCACATGTGAGTCAACAGAACCCAGGTGTCCTGACTCCCAGGCCCACCGAACACTAACCACCAGGCAATATTCCCCAACAGCGCTGGGGATAGGACACAAGAGGCCACCTCACAAAAATGGAACCCAGGCATCCTAATTCCCAGCCCTTCCCCCCACCCCCACTAATCACTAGAGCACACTCCACTCCCAGACCTAGGGCTGGGACGTGACTCTCAACCCCCTGCTTTAATCCCTAGACTCCCCTCCCCTCCCCTCGCTGGGAACAGAACCCAGGCGTTCGGGCTCCCAGTTCTCTGCGCTAACAACCAGACACCACTCCCAGCCTTTCATTTATTTCATGTGTTACCTGCGATTTCATTCCTCTCTAGCTTGCAATCCTCAGGGAGCTGCTGGAAACACTCCAAACCAGAGTCTCTCCGCAAACCCATTTCGTACATTGCCAACGGCCAGCCTCACCCCAGCAACGGCTCCTCCGTCCGCAGCGGCAGAGACCCAGGAGCAAGAGGCGTTTCCGACTCGTCGAGGCTGGAGCAGCTTTTGGGGTCAGCGCTTCCTGTGGGCTCCCAAATTAGGTCAGGGAGAGCGCAGCGCCGAGTGGTCCTCTGAGATGGCGCCAAGTAAATATTTTATTAACCATCACTTAGCCAATGTTTCACTAATCGGTTCTATTGATGTCATCATAAATGGGCTTTATTAAATCTTTCCTCCTGTCAGGACATCAATACAAATATCTCCACCAGGGAAAATTTATTGCCTGGCCACGTAATGACAGTTGATTAAAATGTCTGGCCTGGCACCTCTGGGGTCTCCAGGGCTCGAACGCTCCAGAGTCTGGATGGAAAGAATTGCTACTGTGATCCAACCCCACTCACATCACTGCCATGACAACCCCTCCAAAACCCAGCGCCACCCCCATCGCTACCATGGGAACCCTGCCAAACCCAGTGCCAGCCCGCTGCTGCCATGACGACCCCTCCAAAAACCAGCCCCACCCTAACACCTGCAACCCAGCTCCATCCAGCATGCACATCCTCCCACCCACCAGCAACCCAGCCAGGTCAACTCTAGGTAACCTCTCCACTCACTCCTCAACCCAGTTCTCCTGGCCATGAGAATCCCACACCAAAACCGACTGTGACGAACTGGGCCTGTTCTCACTGTGGTCTGTGAATGCTGACAGGGGAGTGTGCTGGGATAGTCTGCATTGGAGGATGGGATCTGCCCGGGGGCGCATTCCTGAGTGTGTAACATGAGAACCCAGGAAGGGGTTAGAGGCCAGGTGACTCCTGAGCCCGGGAAACTGAACAAAGGCTGTGGGAGGGGTCGCTGAAGGGAGACTGCTGGAAGCGAGCTGGAGAGATGGCTGGGAGACAGAGATGGCTCTGACCCCCCCGAAAGGGGGGTGGGCTGGAATGCCCTGGGACCCCAAGCTGGACTTAACTGAGGGGGTCCCTGTTGTCTGTGCCTGCAAGACCTGTCTTGGACTGTATTCCTGTCATCCAAATAAACCTTCTGCTTTACTGGCTGGCTGAGAGTCATGGTGAATCGCAGGAAGCCGCGGGTGCAGGGCCCTGAGTCCCCCAATACTCTGTGACAACTGGTGGCAGAGGTGGGATCTACTGCACCCCGTGGACGGCGCTTCCTGCAGTAAGTGACTGGGGAGCAGTAAAACGAAGGGGGATTGACGGGGACCAGGCCTGCTGAAGAGTGGGAGAGAGACGGTTATTACCCCTGGGAGTGTGTGACCAGCGAGAAGGACTTTTGCAGTAACAGGGTCCCCCGGGGGGATCGCAGCGAGTGGTCCCAGGGGCGGAGGAGTCTGCAGCTCGACCCTGGCAGAGAGGCGGTGACCTCGAGAAGGGCTGGCACACTAGGGGTCCCCCTGGGAACTGTGGGGAGCTGTGAGCACACAGGCCGGTGAGTGGCCAGCAGGAAGATGTATGCCAAGCGGCTTAAGAGCGACCTGGTGGAGCTGTGCAAGCAGAGGCGGCTGCGCATTGGGAGGCTCACCAAAGAACAGCTCATTGCCCAGCTGGAGGCGGAAGATCGCGCGAATGAACTGATCCCTGTGTCTCAGGGAAGCAGCCTGGCAAATGCAGCGCAGGCACCAGTGTCTGTCCCAGCTGGGAGTGGTCAGCCGGCTGCTGAGGGCTTCCCGAGACCCCTCCTTCCTATGCCTAGGGGAAGGGTGGGGAGGAGCCCAGCAAATACCGAAGGCGCCGTGACCCTCCCGGCCAGCAGGGGATCCTCCCGGCAACGTTCGGCATCCATGGAGCGGAATTGGCTGGAATGGGAGAAAGAGCTAAAACTGAGAGAGCTGGAGGATCGTGAACGACAGAGACAGCATGAAGAGAGACAGCATCAGCGTGAAGAGAGACAGAGACAGCATGAACGGGAGGAGAATGAGAGACAGCATCAGCGTGAACTGGAACTGGCGAGATTGAAGGGCAGCGAACCCCCGGCTGCGGTGAGTGAGGGGGGACCCAGGACTGCACAGAGCTTTGATAAGTGCATCATGGCCCCATACAAGGAGGGGGAGGACATGGAGGACTTCCTGGAGGCCTTTGAGACGGCCTGCGAGCTGCACCGGGTTGATCCCGCGGACAGACTCCGGGTCCTTACCCCCTTACTGGACCCCAAAGCCGTGGCATTGTACCGCCAACTGGAAGAGGCAGAGAAAGGGGACTACGAACTATTCAAAAAGGCCCTGCTACGAGAGTTTGGGCTGACTCCCGAGATGTACCGGGAAAGGTTCCGGAGTCAGGATAAAACCCCTGAGATCTCATATCTGCAACTAGCCGCCCGCATGGAAGGATACGCCAGCAAGTGGGCTGATGGGGCCCAGACGAAGGAGGACCTGGTCAAACTGCTGGTACTGGAGCAACTGTATGAGCGGTGCCCATCTGACCTGAGGCTGTGGTTGGTGGACAGAAAGCCAGAGAACCCGCGACAGGCAGGCCGGCTGGCCGATGAGTTCGTAAAGAGCCGGTCAGGAGATAAAAGGGAGGAGTCCCAAAGGAGCAATCCCACCACAACGCAGAGAGAGAGTCACCATGGGACCTCCCCGTGGGAAAATACAGAAAAACCCCATCAGAGGGGAACATCCGGCATCAGGACCATCCGACCCACTCAAGGGGACCCATGGGACATGGGCTGCTACCACTGTGGCCAAAAGGGCCACATACGGGCCCAGTGCCCCAGGCTCAGGGACAGACTGAGCAGGCCGAACCCACAGAGGGTTGACTGGGTAGAGACCCAGCCCAGCGAGAGGCAGCATTCCCAGGGAAGGGGGGCTGGCAGAGTACCACCTGCTAAGGAGGGAGGAGAGCCCCAGGCTAGCTTCTCTGGGGGGCCAGATGCTCCGGATTCAAAGTTCTCCGTTTACAGGGTTGGCGCGGGGCTGTCCCTGCGGAGCGAGTGCCTTGTTCCCCTGGAGGTGGATGGGAAGAAAGTTTATGGTTACTGGGACACGGGCGCAGAGGTGACACTGGCCCGGCCCGAGGTGGTGGCCCCAGATCGGGTGGTGCCCAACACCTTCCTGACCCTGACCGGGGTGGGCGGGACCCCATTCAAGGTTCCCGTAGCGAGGGTACACCTGAAATGGGGGGCCAAGGAGGGCCCCAAGGACGTGGGAGTGCACCACCATTTGCCCACTGAGGTGTTGATGGGGGGGGACCTAGAGGACTGGCCAAGCAGCCCCCAGACCGCCTTAGTTGTGACCCGCGGTCAGAGCCGGCGAGGGGCACTGTGCCCTGGCCTTGGGGGGGGTGCCTTGCCTGAGGCGCAGGACCCTAACCTGGTGGGGAGGGAACGCCCAGGGACGCGGCTCAGGGAGGCTGCAGCTTCGGACCCAGCGGGCGAGAAAGAGCAGGTGGCCATCCCCGTCCCAGCTGCTGAGTTCCAGGCCGAGTTACAGAGAGATCCCTCCTTGCGGAAGATAAGGGACCTGGCCGACCTCAATGCGGTACAGACCATGGGACGAGGTGGCCGGAAAAGGTTCCTGTGGGAGAAGGGGTTCCTGTACCGAGAATGGGCTCCCCCAGGGAAAATGGAGTCAGGGGGGATCAGGAGGCAGCTGGTGGTACCCCAGAAGTATCGCCGCCAGCTGCTGTGCCGGGCCCATGACACTCCTCTCTCAGGGCACCAGGGAACCTGGCGTACCCAGCAGAGGCTGCTACGGAGCTTTTACTGGCCTGGGGTCTTTGTTACTGTCCGACAGTACTGCGGATCCTGTGACCCCTGTCAGAGGGGGAGGAAGGCCTGGGACAAGGGGAAAACAGCTTTAGGACCCTTGCCCAGCATAGAGGAGCCTTTCCGGAGGGTGGCCAAGGTAAAAAGGGCGGCTCTAAACCAAGAGAGCCCAAAGCACAGACCTCCAGACTGGAGCGCTGGGAGAAGACCACAGCCCAGTTGGAGCCCCAGAGGTATGGGGGTGGGGAAAGGGCACAGGCCGCATAAACCTTCCCACATGCGAACTGCGAGTGCCATCCAGCACCCCCGACCTAAGGGGGGGCGTGAAACTGGTGGGGCCTGGTGTAATTCTCACCAAGGAATGGGAGGGATGCGGGGGCATCCATGGGAACGGGGGTAGGTTCGAACTTCCCCGGGTCACTGGCTAAAGTGACCCTGCTCAGTTCGGTCTCGAAGGGGGGAGAGATGTGACGAAGTGGGCCTGTTCTCACTGTGGTCTGTGAATGCTGACAGGGGAGTGTGCTGGGATAGTCTGCATTGGAGGATGGGATCTGCCCGGGGGCGCATTCCTGAGTGTGTAACATGAGAACCCAGGAAGGGGTTGAAGGCCAGGTGACTCCTGAGCCCGGGAAACTGAACAAAGGCTGTGGGAGGGGTCGCTGAAGGGAGACTGCTGGAAGCGAGCTGGAGAGATGGCTGGGAGACAGAGATGGCTCTGACCCCCCCGAAAGGGGGGTGGGCTGGAATGCCCTGGGACCCCAAGCTGGACTTAACTGAGGGGGTCCTGTTGTCTGTGCCTGCAAGACCTGTCTTGGACTGTATTCCTGTCATCCAAATAAACCTTCTGCTTTACTGGCTGGCTGAGAGTCATGGTGAATCGCAGGAAGCCGGGGGTGCAGGGCCCTGAGTCCCCCAATACTCCGTGACACCCACCTCTAGCCCTATCCCCTGAAACCTGGCTCAGCCCATGATGAACAACCTCCCAGCCCCCCACAACCAAGATATTCCTGCTCTGGGAACCCTTCTCCAGTACAGCTATATCCGCTGTAGTTAGCTGCCT
Source organism: Chrysemys picta bellii (assembly GCF_011386835.1). Classification (NCBI taxonomy): domain Eukaryota; kingdom Metazoa; phylum Chordata; order Testudines; family Emydidae; genus Chrysemys; species Chrysemys picta. Next base: position 13,744,511 of record NC_088815.1, on the reverse strand, counting down.
TCTCCAAACCCCAGTTCAAGCAGCCACAAGGGTCTGTCCTGCGTTAGCGCATGGGATACAGGGGCCCCTCCTTGTACCAGCTGTGTTATCCAGGGTGCAAAGATCTACATGAAGCCATAAGGATGAGAGTTGCAATCCCTAGAGCATTATAATCCCTTGGCAATAACAATGCAGATACGAACATAAGAACAGCCAGACTGGGTCAGACCAATGGTCCATCTAGCCCAGCATCCTGTCTTCCGACAGTGGCCAGGGATGGATGCTTCCGAGGGAATGAACAGTTTATCGAGTGAGCCATCCTGTATTGTCCACTCCCAGCATCTGGCAAACAGAAGTTTAGGGACAATCCCTCGGCTAATAGCCATTGGTGGATTTATCCTCCAAGAATTTAGCTAATTCTTTTTTGAACAGTTATATTTTTGGTCTCACAACATCCCCTGGCAAGGAGTTCCACAGGTTGACTGTGTGTTGTGTGAAGAAGTACTTCTTTGTGTTTATTTTAAACCTGTTGCCTATTGATTTCATTGAGTGACCCCTGGCTGTTGTGTTATGTGAAGGGGTAAATCACTCTTCCCTATTCACTTCCTCCACACCAGTCATGATTTTATAGACCTCTCTATCATACCCCCGCTTAGTCGTCTCTTTTTTAGTCTGACTAGTCCCAGTCTTTTAAATCTCAATTTATATGGAAGCTGTTCCATACCCTTAATCATCTTTGTTACCCTTCTCTGTACCTTTTCCAAGTCTAATATACCGTTTGGAGATGGGGTGACCAGAACTGCGTGCACTACTCAAGGTGTGGGTGTACCACGGATTTCGATAGTGGCATTATATTTCTGTTTTATCTATCCCTTTCCTAATGACTCCTACCGTTCGGTTCGCTTTTACGACGGCTGCTGCAGAATGAGCAGATGCTTTCCTAGAACTACCTACGATGGCTCCAGGATCTTTTTTTTGAGTGATAACAGCTAATTTAGACCTCGTATTGTTTGTGTACAGTTGGGATTATGGTTTCCAATGTGCATTACTTGGCACTTATCAACACTGAATTTCATCTGCCGTTTTGTTGCCCAGGCACCCAGTTTAGTGAGATCCCTTTGTACCTCTTCACAGCCAGCTCTGGATTTAACTATCCGAAGTCATATTGTACCAAACTTTGCCACCTCCCTGTTCACCCCTTTTCCAGATTCTTGATGACCATGTTGAACAACACCGATCTTGTACCAGGCACGGACCTTCTGTCCTCTTAGCGTCCAGCTAATACATAATCTTAATAGACATTGAGATAGAACATTTTTCCACGCGGAGAGCCCAGCTTGGTGTCACAAAGCCTCTGCTGAAAAAAATCCCTTCCTCTGAACCTGAAATGCAGCCTCCTCTGGGGTGCAGCCGTGCAGTGCTTTGGGATAAGAAGCACTTTGCAGAGAGGGGATGTGGGATCTTGAACAAGCACCATCATATGTGGTGGCTCCTGTCACTACGCAGCTAAAGGATTGACTCACAAGCAGGGTCGGATTAACCTTTTGTGGGCCCAGCGCCAAACATATCTGTGGGCCCCCATGGGGCCAATGGAGCACGGTGCAGGGAGGTCGGTCCCCAGAGCGAGGGGCCAGCCAGGGGCAATGGGACGGGGCATGGCAGGGGCGGCCCCGCTCCGCCCAGCGTGAGGGCACTATTTACAAACCAGCAGTTGCCAGATGCACAGTGGCCCACTTGGTCTTCTGCTGCCAGCATGCCCCTTCCCCTCAGGGACGGCCCATGTCATGCCACACAGCCTCCCTCCCACCCCGCCCAACACAAACACCCCCCCCACCAGACCCCCTCCGCAACTGCACAGCACCCTGCCCACCATCACCCCTGCCCAGAGGCCCACCACAACTGCCCAGCACCCCCCACAGAACCCCCACTCCCTGGTGCCCCAACACACACATCTTCCCTGCCCCCCCACAGCCCAGCACCCCCCTCCCCCATACTCCCCAGAGACCCATTCCCCCATGTCCTGCCTCCCGACTGCACTCACCGGTCCTGCTGGGAGGTGACTGTGTCTGCCGGGCTGAGCCTTGGTCCCGGGGCAGGGAATCGCTCCAGCCCCTCAGGAGTGGTGCGATCAGCCAGGCCAGGGGCTGCCCCGGCTGGGCTCCCTCCAGACCCACTTGCCTAGAGTGGCCCAGCCAAGCCCTCCACACTGTCCCCGCCCCTCCACTGGCCAAGACTGGCCAGGCTTCTGCACCAGTCCCAGGCGGCTCAGCTCCGGGGAGACAGACAGGCCCCACAGGTGGTGGGAAGTAGAGACTGCCTAGAGCCGGAGGTGCAATGGGGTCCGGCCAGGGGGCAGAGAGGAGCCCTCGGCCAGCTGCAAAGGCTGACAAGAGACCAGCCCCCTGCAGTTACTTTGCTCCTTGCAACAGAGAGTAAGACGACGCTTTTCTCACCTGGGCTGAGTTTAGTTCCCAGCAGCTCTTTCTTAAATAAGGCTCTGGGGACGGGAAGGAAATTGAACTATCCTCCCCGTTGGAAGGACGGCTATTTTCTTAAACGACCAAGGACAAAACTCTCTCTCTCCTTGTTAATAGCAAAATACTTCGGCACCATGAGGTCAGGGTTAATGACAGCCAGCAGCCAGGCTCCGCAGGGCGCATGGCGCGAGAGCACGAACAATGATTTTATATATAAATATACAGCACATAGAAATCACACCCGCCCGGTCTCACAAAAACCCAGAGCTCTCCTCGCTCAGACAATTAATCTCTCCTTCCCGGGCAGCCGCTCACACCCCCTCGTAGGTGGTAAGGTTGGAAGGGACCACTAGATCACCTGCTCCGGCCTCTGGTGCAGCACAGACCAGTTACCCCCGTATCGAGCCCAATGGGTCTGACTAAACCATCCTCCAGAAAGGCCGCCAGGCTGGATCTGAGGACATCGGTAGCAGGGACATCATTTGCTATGGGGCAAAGGGGGCAAGTTGCCCCCCTCAGGTCTTGGTTGCCCTCTCCTCAGACTTTCCGTAGGTCTGTGTGCTCCATACACCGCTGCCAGACTTGGCAGGATATAATACAATCCCATACCATGGGCTGTGTGATGACACAACTTTGGGTTTCCCCGCACCCGGCACCCACACTGGTGTGAAATGACGTCCCTGATCGAGAGATGGAGAATCTGCCATGTCCTTTGGTCATTTGTTCTAACGGTCAGTTACCAGCACTGGTAACAGTTGTGCCTAATGCTTCGGCCTCCAGCCAGGAACGATCAATCTCTCTCTCTCTCTCGCGCGCACACACACACACACACACACACACACACACACACACACACCCCGTCATGTGCCCCTTCCGTTTGGTCCTGCTCCCCGAAGCGCTGATGTAGTAGGGCAGAGGCCACCCAGTCCCCTGCCGTCTCTAGGTGCCGTTGGCTGCCTGGGCTCAGTCCCGCTTGACACATCTCAGCGCCTTCCCCTCCCTGCGCTCGCCACAGGGGCACGAAGCAGACGGTCCACTCTACTGGGACCGCAGTCTGTGCTGAGCTCCCTCTGTCACCCCTTGCTCCCAAGCTTACACTCCCAGGCAAAACAGCTCCCGGCCGCATCCTCCCCCAGCCAGCCGCTGGCCCGGCACCCACGGGACAGGGCTTCTCACCTGCTCCGGCTGCCAGCAAATGTCCAACCATATTCAGTAGGCAAGTTTCAATTTTCCTCATGTCTAGCCCCTCCCAGAAGGGATGCATGGGGTGGTCACGGGCCCCCCCTTTAAATTGTCCCCCCCATCAAGAGTTATGCATCATCTCCTATTAGAAACCAGACCCAAACAGAGGGGAACTGACATGGCCAGCTGTGACGCAGCGGAAGATGTTGCCCGGTCCCCAATAACATTATTATTAATCATTATTTTAAATCATCTATTTGGTGACAGACAAGCTGTCCCCCCCCAACCCTCCCGTTGTGCTAGGGCTGCGCAAACACATCAAATCATGGTGGAACGTTCTGACCTACCCCAGTAGGTTGGTTCTGTCTCCAGCCTCCCCAGGGAAGTAGTGGATAGGGAGGGACCTCTTGGGTCCCAATGAGGCCGGCATCCCAGAGATGCTTTTCACCCCACACATACAGTGCGGTAGAGAAGACAAGAGGATCCGGGCAGGAGGGGGCTGTGACAGGAGACTGACAAAGGCTCCCATTTCACCCCCCCCCCCCCCCCCGCCCTTGCTGAATGTCAGTTGCGGTGACGTGCCCTGACGGGGCTCATGAAGACGCTGGGGAGGATGGAGGTTTTCAGAGCATGTGCTGGTTTCCTACCCCCGGGTGGGCACTGAAAGGTCATGGGCTTTAAATAGGAGCGTGCTGGGGAAGGAATCCGCGTTAGTGCCTCACTGACTAGTGGAGAGAGAATGCTTCATGTGGTCCCACGCCCCCCTGGGGCTCACCCAGCTCCCAACGCAGCTGGAGAAGGATCAGTCACCCATGGGCATGGCCTGCACATGGCAGGGTATCATAGATGATCCCATCCAAGAGCGTGGGACCCTGGCCCAATGCACAGAGATCCAACAGAAGGGGATGCCCATGGCCTTCAGAGCCAGGCACCTTCACCCGGACAGAAACCCCGGGGACTGGATTTGCCTCTATTGCCCCTTGGCTTGAGTGCAGTTACCCCTGATTTACAGCAGCTTCCATCAGAGCAGGAGAGGGGCCAGTGGATTATCCTTTTGGGGTCTGAAACCTTTTTTCATGTGCAGATGATCCCCCTGATTCAATTCCCCTGGGCGATTTTTCACCCTTCCTTATTCCACAGAGATTCAGAAGAAAGAAAGAAAGAAAGATAATAGGAGGGAGGAATAAACAGACACACTAGGATCTAGGGAAGTAGACAGACAGACAGACAAGGAGAAACAAGAGAGACAATGAAAGAGACAGGGCGTGCCCAGTTGTCTGGAGGTTTTCCCTGGGCAGGGAGGCAGAGGTTACTCACAAGGGCTTGGCGATGGCTGCATGGGAAAGCCGGGGAAATGCAGCTGAGCGCGCTGCCGAGGGAACCCCCTCGCCACCCCCACCCCCAGCCGCCCACGCACAGACAGCGTCTATTATTTGCCAGGGAGCGCTAGTAAATTATGCATCCTCTGCTTGGGTTTCCCAGTGATGGGATTCAGGGGCAGGAGGGGTGTGTGTGCAGGGGACCCCAGGGGCCACCCTGCTCGCTGGCGTCACCCCGAGGAGATGGAGGCACAGAGCAGCGTTGGGACAGCCGAGGCAGGGGGAGTGGCAAATGGCAGAATGAGGACAGCCTGTGCACCCCAGGGCCGCTCTGCCCCCAGACACGGGCTGCATGGAAAATTCTGCACGTGCTGCCAGGAGCGGATCAGGTTCCTTCCCCATGTCACAAACAATGGGCACGAAAAGGCAGGTGGCCGCCGGGGCCAGGCATTCATTTCAGTAAACACATTGTAACCCCTGCCAGGCCAGACAACAAGCCAAGGGGGCCGGGCTTGTAAGTGAGCACCCAGCTTCTCAATTATATTTAGGTGCCCAACTCCCCTTGAATGCTAGGATTTCAAGGGCTGCGAGGCCCCTAAAATCCTTCAAGAAAGCCAAGGTCCCAGGCTGAGACGCAGAATGTCTCGGTGACCGCTCAGACAGCTGCTGTGTCCCACCCCAGAGGTGGCTGCACTTCATGTGGCCAATGGGAACTGCGCATGGGGTCGCTTACGGTAAAATTCGACTCACGGTTTGCTAAGCCCCTGGGGACCCTAGAAACCTCAGATATTGCCATTATAATACCCCGGAGAATTGGCTGGCAGCAGACAAGGGGCGGCGCTATTGCTGAGGGCTCCATCCATTGCCCGCCAGCTGGGGCTCCCCTCGCTCAGGGCGGATTTGGCCGGGAAGCGCCGCTGGCGGAATTCATGGTGGAGTTTTGGAAGCCAAGAAAGGATCGCGTTGGGAGCCAGCTCCCGGCTGGTCTGGCTGCACGGCTGCCGCTCAGGCTGGGAAACGGGGCATTGCTGATGGAGGCCGGGTCAATTGCATTGCACGGTAATTGCCTCAAACGCAGAGACAATTAGAGCGAGCGGGTTCCTGTTCCATCTCAGCCACGCGCTGCACAACTGCTCTGCCACATGCATTCATATCCCAGACGTGGCCGCGCCCCAAAGCGTGAACTTTGGGGTCTCCTGATCCAAACCCCATCTCTGCCACTCGGTCCCCCTCCCCACTATTAACCCCTTCCCACGGGGATGGCAGTTCTCTCTTTCCCTTCTGCCCTGCTCGACTCTGAGTCAGGCCTGTTACTCCCGCCCATGCCAGTCAAGTTAAACAGAAAGGGTCAGGGGTTAGCCACCTACCTCCCCGTCTGGTACCTTACGACACTTCTGAGGCACCGAGCCTTAGAGTCACAGCTCGCCCCAGCTACTATGATTTGCATTACAGTAAATCTAGAGGCCTCATCTGAGATCAGGGCCTCCTGTTGTGTCCGGTGCTGCACAGACAGTGAGACGCTGTCCTTGCCCCTGTCTGAATAAAGCAAAGGAAGAACTGCCCCCAATGTTTTACCGATGGGGAAACTGAGGCCCAGAGAGATTCAGTGACTTGTCCAAGGTCACACAAAGGATCGGTAGCGGAGCTGGGAAGCTAACACTGGTCCCCTGAAGCCGAGCCCAGCAGGGCCATGGCAAGGCCAGCCTTCTGGTTGTTACCTTGGCTGCGTTTGGGGTAACAGCTGGATGCCAGAGGGCACACCCCTGCTGGGACGAGAATTCAGAGGCAGGGAACACCCTGTCTTATCTGGAATAGGGGGACCCCCTGGCCAGCCTCACCAGCTCCACCCGGATTGTGGCATTGGAGGAAGAAGGAACTGGCTTATCACCCACGAACCCTAGACCCCCCCCTTGGATCATTTTTGTCGCTCTCCTCCGGACTCTCTCCAATTTGTCCACATCTGTCCTAACGTGCGGCACCCAGAGCTGGACACAGGACTCTGGCTGAGGCCTCAGCGGAGTTGAGCAGGACAGTTACCTCCCGGGTCTTACATAGGACACTCCCGAGAAGAGTCTTTTTTGCAACTGCATCACATTGTCAACTCATATTCAATGTCATCTACTGAAACCCCAGAATCTTTTCAGCAGTGCTACAACCTAGCCAGTTCTTCCTCCGTTTGGAGTGGTACATTTGATTTTTCCTTCCTAAGTGAGGGACTTGGCATTTCTCAATTGAATTTCATCTCGTTGATTTCAGACCAATTCTCCAAACTGTCAAGGTCATTTGAATTCTAATCTTGTCCTCCAAAATGCTTCCAACCCCTCCCAGCTTGGTGCCATCTGCAGATTTCGTAAGCATACGCTCCATTCAATTATCCAAGTCACTGATGAAAATATTGACTAGTACCAGACCCAGGACAGACCCCTGCAGGACCCGACTAGAGACGCCCTCCCAGTTTGACACTGAACCAATGATAAGGACGCTTTGAGTACAGTCTTTCAACCAGTTCTGCACCCACCTTGTAGTCATTCCATCTAGAGTAGACTTCCCTTAGTTTACTTATGGGAATGTCACGTGGGGCTGCGTCAAAAGCCTGACTAGAAACAAGATAGATCACGTCTCCTGCTCCCCCTACCCCGGGAGAGAGCCAGTGGGGAACATCTTTCATGGGCTAAGTCTGTGCCCAGAAAGGGAATCAAAAAAGCAGGTCAGCACTGATTGTGCACTTGGCAGCTTGCAAGGTGGCAGTGAGGCTGGTGGGTGGATGGGAGACCAGACCGCACAGTCATAAGCCATGACGCTGGCGGGTTCCATAAACCAGCTCTGTGCTAATCAACAAGCTGCTTGTGTCTCATTCTTCCTCCCCAAACTCCCCTGTGGTGATTTTAACCAGACACGGCGAGCCCCCCAGCATAGCCATGAACTCACACAGCTGCTGCGCTCCACCCCAGAGGCGGCTGCATTTCACAGCGGCGCAGCAAAGAGATCCCCGCCTGTGTTGTTTGTCCAGCCCGCTGGAGGAGCGGAGCGTTTCGAGGGTGGACCCGGCACCGATAGCTTTAAACAATCCCGCAAGCGCTGTTGTCAAATGCTGGCTGATGTTGCAAATCCGAACTATTCCCAGACCTTGGTTGGGTGGAAAATAGCCCTCGCCCCTCGGGGAGCTCTGGGGTCCGACAGAGCAGCTGCTGCAGAGGCTGCAGCTAAAAATAGACTCGGACGGCCAAGAGGTTCCATGCGGGTGATTTATTTAATACTTTGACTATTTCTTGCCTAGGAAAGGTGTGCAGGATCCCGGGGGTGGGGGAGGGCAAAGGCAGGCAGCATGGGAACTCAGGGTCAGGATGGCTGCCCTGTAGAATTTCACAGGCCTGCTAGACAGCGGGATGGATGTGGGGGGTGGGGTTGCAGGGACGGGTTAGGGTTAAGCCTAGAGAACTCACCCAAGATCAGCAGCACCAGCACTCGCTGCCCCCTGGGCAGGGGTCAGGCTCCAATGTCGTGAGCCACAAAAAGGATTGGAGGGCTGGAGAAAACGCCCGACTTCAAGCTGCTTGGCTTATCCAAAAAGCTCAAGAGACGACTTGATGACGGCGCAGAAGTACCTTCGCAGGGAGAAAATCCCAGGTACTACGAGCTGTTTAACCTGCCAAGAAAGGCCAAACAAGATCTAATGGCTCCACGTTAAAGCCGTTCACCCCCGGGTAGAAGCCACCCTCAGCCCTGCTGCTGGCATGTTTCGTGCCCATCTGGGTGCCATGCCTGCCCTAGCTTCAGGACATGCCAGTTGCCCCGTCACTGGAGGTAAAGCCCCGTCGCTCGCCCCATTTCAATACCGCGCCAACCAACTAACGCACCAAGCAGTAATTTCAGGGGTCAGGGCTGCGTGGGCGGCCGATGGGGAAAACCCTGCATCAGGGCCGCTGACAAGGGAGGCCAAACAGGGCAGCATCCAAATGGCGTGTGCACTTCCCACCCACAATCTGATGCACTTTTCTTGGCTATCGGGACAAGCAGAGGCCTCCAATCCTACCCACCCCCAAACTCCAGCCTAGGCCAGGCCACCCGCTGTGGCCTAATCTGCAAACCCTGCCCCAAACCCAATCTTAGGGGAGAGATTTTCCTTCTGCCTTTGCCCAGCCAGCCAGCAACCATCTTCCGAACGCGAAGCGAGCAGAACAGCTTGGGGGGCAGAAGCCGCTTCGAGCCCCCTCCCTCCGCACAGATCACCCGCCCCCTTACCTGCCCGCCCCCGAGCTCAGTTCTGGGCCTTTGCTTTGAGCGCAGGGCCAAACCGCTCCCTGCTCGATACCCAGAACGGGCCGAGGAGTGTCCGGGGCTCACTCGCTGTCTGGGTGGTGGGTCTCCTCAGGTGAGCAGCCAAGGGAAGACACTCAAAAGCCGATTGGGTTGGAGCTGCTTTCAAGCCGGGGGAAGGGGGTCCGCCAAGACACTCAAAACCCCAGCAGTAGGTTTAGCGTCACGATCCTGTTCGGAGCTGAGAGACCATGGGATCTGTGGGGTGAAGCGTGGGGATGCCCCCAGGCTCCTCCCCCAGATGGAGGGCTTGCTCTGCGCTCTGGATGGTGACCTTGAGGCCTCCCCCGAGGCACGCTAGAGCGGGGTGGGGGGAGAGGTTATTTTTAGACAGGAGTCACTCTCATCGCATCCTTATTGTTATTGGCTCAGGCCGACTGGCTCTGTGACCGGCTGCCAAATTCCGGCCTCGCCCCCAGCCCTGCGGCTCGGAGAGCGAGTGGCTTCGGAGCCAGGGGAGCGCAGGGGCTGCACACAGCACAGGGGCGGAGGGGGCAGCAAACCCCTCTGCTTTGCAAACGGAGCAGAGATGGAAGGGGCCTCTCTGTTCCCAGCTCCTGCTGCAGGGTTATGCCGGCCGGCCGGCTTCGAGTTCCCCAGAGGATGGGCCCAGAGAGAGGATTCTGCAGCCCGGCAGATCTCCCAGGCTGGGTGTTTTGCCTCCACATACCCTTCTTCAAACGCATCCCATGGGCTCCCACCACCGAAGAGCACCGCTTCCGCTTGGCGCTGACTCTTGTCTGACCATTCCCATCTCCTCCCGTCCAGGGCCCACTCAGGCAAGATGCACCTGTGCAGGTGTTCTAAACCTTACCCGCCCCCAGGTCAGTCTCTCCAGCCCCTCCACCATATTTCTTGCCCTTCTCAGCACTCCCTCCCGTTTGTGAATATCCTTCTGGTCTCCAGGGGGCTGGGAGCATCCCAGGGCAGCCTGGGCCGAGCCACAGAGGGTGAAAGTCACTCTGACGTCCCTCCCCAAGAGACAGTTGTTGGGCTGGGTGGGGAGCCAGACCCCTTCCGTCCATGGGAGCCCCCATGGCCACACACCAGCCCGTTGGGGCCTCTACGGAACTGCAGCCCGTCCTAAGCAGGAGAGGATTACACAAAACTAGCAACACCGAGGCACGTCTACACTACAGACTTTGGCCAGCCACAGCCCTGTTGGGCAGGGTGCGTCTCGGATCGACATAGCCCCTAGTACAGGCCCAAGTTCCACCAGCAAAACTGTGCTTTCGCTGCTACAGCTTATTTCGCTCATGGGGCCCGGAATAAGCTATCCTGGCAAGAAGCTACCTCCACACTAGGAGCATGTTTGATAACCTAGCATACCGGTACGGCTGTGCCGGCAAAGAGTTTGGCTTCTACACAACTCGTGTTCCAGCTTCAACTGCCTTTGTTTACCACAGCTTGCTTAGCACTGGGTACGGCACGCAGACACCTCTAGTGGCTGAATAATGAACTGCAAGCACCAATCATTACAGCCCCCTCCCAATCTGGTGTACTCTGCCCACATTATCCCTCCATCTGCTGGTGTTAGTGGTTAGTGTTGTTAGGGCCCTAGTAGGCAGGAAGTCAGATTCCGGTCTCTGCCACTGACTCGCTGCATGGTCTTGGGCAAGTCACTCATCTGTGCCTCAGTTTCCCCATGTGGAAAATGGGGATGATTTTACTTCCCTAAGGGGATATTACTTTGTCAACAATGGAAAAGCTCTCCCAAGCCCTCAGAGGAAAGGTTGCGGTGACACACATCTTATTATTGTTATTCTGCTTACACACGCACCATCACACACACACACACGCACCATCACGCACACACACAGGGAATTTGTACCTGTCTCTGCAGCCGGAGCATCTATTGTCTGGATCTACATTTAGATAGTTGCTGACTCCCCGGTTTTAGTTCCACCTTAGGCTGGGCAAATTCCACATCTGCAGGAAGGCAAGGGCCCTTTTAACATTTCAGCCTTTGAAGTCCCACCAGCCGGACCTCCCCTCGGCTCAGCTTTCCCCCCCGTCACTTTAGCACCTGATCCACTTTCTCATTTGCCCAAGGCAAAGTCTTTTAATCTGCTTTTTGTGATCTTGTCGCAGATCAAATGCCAGTGTTAACTGAACCCCTGAAACTTGACTGTTTAGTGACAAGGCCCTGCTAACCAGCTGTTCCCCAAAAACTACTGTCCCCTGTTTGAGACACTGGTTGCAGAATTAACCCCAGCCTGTTTGATTCCTGGCTGCAGTAGGAATGAATACTACCAATGGATTTGCTCCTCCAGCCTGGCCAGAACTGGTGCAGAAATCCATCTGCCCTTTGCCCGTGTGGCAATGCAGTAGGAAGCCAGGCCACCGAAATACGATTGAACTCTTCCGCCTTGTCCGCTGCATTGAAACCCTAGGGCTCCATCCTGTGTCACTCGTAACCCGGAGAGCCCCAGTGAAGCTGGGGAAGTTAAAAGGCCTGAGGTCAGACTAGATGACAATGGCCTTGGAATCTCTGAACTCCATTCACCCCACATCGGGCCTTTATTTATTTAGCAGAAAATTAAAACGGGATCCACTGTGCAGAGGGGCCATTCTCATCTGTCCCGCGTCACTGCCCCCATTCCTGCATCATCCGGGTGCCCCCGCACAGGGCAGAGGCAAGGACCCGGGACTGTCTCCTCACAAGCCTTCAGCTGGAACACCCGGAGCAGCTGCTGCTCTTAGGGGGCGGGGTAGGGCCGGGAATCGTGAATTTATCAAGTCCCCGCAGCTGCACGAGAGTCTCTCTCTCTCTGACTCGCCCAGCCCTGAGACAAAGAACTACCCTCAGCTCGGCTGCTCCTCCACCCATCTCTAATTCGCTCTTAATGCCAGTTCAATTGACCTTTTAGGGGATTGGCTCCATCCACCCACCCAGCCAGCCTTGGGTAGGATTGCATTCATTGTTGACAATTAACTGTGTTCTCTTTGCTCTCAGAGGCCACAATGGAGCGGGGCCCCGTCGCGCTGCACAGACACGAGAGATGGGCCCCGCCCCAAACAGCTTCCAGGCGAAACAGTCAAAGGATGGGGCGTGGGGGGGAAACTGAGGCACAGCGAGGGGACGGGACTGGCTCAGGTGGATGGCAAACCCACAGCATCTGTGCTCCAGCAGTGGTGACAGCAGGGACTACATGCATCCTGGACCAGCTCCCAGGCAATTCCCAGGGGGGTGCACGGCTCCCCATAAGGGTTGCCATCGGGGAATAGCTCCCCAGCTCCCTGGGCTAGAGGCCAGTCGCGGCTCACAGAGCCCATCCCTCCTTTTGTGTCCTTTACGCGCTGTACTGAGATTCAGCCCCTAATAAACAATATCCGGGCCCTGGGCCAGTCGCCCTTGGGTGCAGGCAGCCCCCGAGAGACTGCTGCCGCTGATCCCGGGCTGACCAGGGCCACGGAGGGCTCCAGAATACAGCGCGGCCAGGGGGCACAAAGGCCCGGTCCCCATCACCCTACCCCCAAGTGATGATGGTGATATTGGGCGATCACTCGTTACCGAGTAGGATCATCTTCCCTGGGTATTACGGGTTCTCAGGTGGCTAATAAGGCCAATCCTTGAACCACAAGTTCTGTTACAATGAGGACAGATGTTTTCAGCTCAGCAGGACTGGGGGGGGATCAAGATCCCAGCCCCTCGTTTCTGCGTATCCAGCGTGAGCCCCCCTGCGAGAGGCAGAACCCTCCCCAGAGACCCAACAATCCCCCTTTCCTGCACCCCCCCTTGTGCCTTGTGCATGCTGGTCGGCTCCCCCCCACAGCACCCCGGCTCCCCATGGAAAGAAAGGACTCCCCCCACCCCCCGCCCCCCCGCCCAGCTGCTTTCCAGCTTTGCTCTGCATCCCCCGAGGGTGGCCTGCACGCAGCACCCCCACCCCTTGCCGTGCAGACACAGGGAATGTGTGTGTGTGTGTGGGGGGGGGGGGGTTGGGGGTTATTTTCTCCCTCCTCCTCGTCATTCCCAGCACGGCTCCCTGCCTTCCAGGAACGCCCTCCCCTCCCCCTCCCCGGATCCGTGACATCAGCAGCCGCCTGCGCGCCACATGGGGAAGCCCAGGCGAGGATTCCTCCCCCCCTGCCCCCCCCCCGGCGCGTGACAGCCTGCGAGCCCGGCGCTCCCCGGCTTCCCCTCCGCCCCCGCGCTGGCTCCTGGCGCGCCGCAGCAGAGATGCCCCGTTGCCATGGCAGCAGGCAGAGCCCCCCCCCCCTCCCAAGATGAAAAGCAGCGAGACGCCGGGCGATCCATAATTCATCCCCGTCTCCGATACGCGGCAGGGCGGGGGGGGGAGGGAGGGTGCCGAGCGCTGGGTTCTGCGGGGGTGGCAGCTCCAATCTGGCAGGCGGGATTCCCCTTCCCAAAATAAACCAGGCCCGGGGGGGGGGGGATTCCCCTGGAATTGGAATGAGAGCGGGGGGGGGGTGGAATTTACCGGGGGGGCGGAAAACGGCTACATTGGCAACACTGCTAAGCTGACCGGTGGGGGGATTCGGGAAATCCCGGGGGGGGGGGTATTTTGCAGGCACAGCAGGGGGGAGATGGGAGGGGACTCACTGCAGGAGGCGAAGGGGGGGCTCGGGAGGAAATTCCCCCTCCCCCTCCAGGACAGCGCTGCACACGCCTGGCTGCAGGATGCCCCAGGGAGGTGAGCGAGGAGAAGGGCTGGGCGAGATCAGAGCCAGGGGCGCCGCATGGCTTGGAGGTGCTACGGGTTGGATGGGCCGCCCCCCCTCCATCTCAGCTATTCGCGCCCCCGTCTCTCCCCCCATCCTGCCGTGGGGGCAGGGGGAGCTTGGGGAGAGCCAGAGGAGACCTATGCGCTCCCCCGATCCCCACACCTCTGGGCGGAGGAGAGGGGGCACTACCCAAAGCAGGGCGCAGTCCCAGGATGGGCGGCTCCCCTACCCAAAGGGCAAATCCTGGCTAATGAGCAAGAGCGGGAGGGAGGAACTGAGCTCCTCCCCCCCTCCCCCCCAAAAATCCTCCCCGTTCCCAGGCCCTGGGGAGCTGCTTTGCACGCCTCACAAACCCCACCTAGCATGTGAGCACAGCAGCTTGGGTCCCCACCTAGTGGCTGGATAACAACCTACTACTGCTACCAGCCAAGGGAGCCACTCCCGCAGCTAAGGGCAGCAGATCATGGTGTCGAATCCCACTGAGGACAGCAGCGAAGCAAAACCTCCCAGCAACTGCCAGCCACGCCCCAGCTCCTGGAGGGTGGGAGCAGCAGGAAGGACAGTGAAGAGTGAAATCTGGAGCTTTTAAAGAAGCAGCCATTGGGAGAAAAGCATCTCCCTTGGAGATGGTAAGCAAGGCAGTGAGGCCTAGTGGCTGGGGCACTGGACGAGGAAATGGGAGAAGAGACCTGGGGTCTATTCCTGGCTCTGCCACTGCCTCCTGGGTAACCTGGGGCAAGTCACTTCCCCGCTCTGTGCCTCAGTTTCCCTTCCCACCATTCATCTATTCAGACTGTGAGCTCTTTGGGCAGGGCCTGTCTCTTGCTATGTCTCTCGGCAGTGCCCTGGGACCCTCCAGATGCTGCTGTGATACAAGTAATATGCACAAGCCCCTGCTGCAGGAGAGACAGGTGTTAAATACCTGGGAGATTCCCAGCGGGCTGCTGCCCCAGGGACTTGCCCCGTGTACAGCCAGGGGGGTAAGCAGAGAGCCCAGCCAGGCTGCTCTCCGCTTCCAGGCCTCGCTCATCCTTCACTGCTGTCAAGAAGGGGGATTAAAGCTTCACGGGGCCCATCAATCACGCTGCGGAGGCGCAGCTCACTTTGGGGATAACGAGGTGGATAACGAGATGTTTAGCAGATTAACGGCCTTCACCAACAGCAACCGCCCCCAACCCCAGGCCAGAATAATGGGGCGTCGGGGCCCAATCCTGGGGTAGGGTCAGTGCTCTGGGGCTCAGGGTCATAGGATGCTCCCTTTGCTGATCTCAGTGTAATTTACAAGCCATTCACTGGGGGGGGGTGTATGAGGGTGTTGCAGAGTTTAACCCCTTCAGTTCCAAGCACCAGGCCACGGGGGGGAAAACAATTTTCCCCTACCCCGAAGTCCCCTGCAGGGCAGCCTCTTCTGCCCACCCTGCGCTCCCCCCTCCAACTAATCAGTCCCCCCCCCCCGCATGCTCCCCACCTGCCATTTTGCTTCAAGCAATGGACCAGACGTTTTCAAAGCCTCGCATAAGGCGGTGCTTAAAGTGGTCTGAAAAATGTGTCCCCTGCCCCATCCCGCTGCACGGGAGCCGGTTGTTTCCGTGCTGCATCCCCGGGGTGCTGGGCTGCGCCTCCCCGGGCGGGCTCAGAAGTGTTTGGCACAAGCAGCAGGGACACAAGGTAAAGCGGGGGGAACAGGATTGACGGTGCGGGGCTGCTCCCGCCCGCTGGGCCCTGCCACTTCCCAGAACAGGCACCGTGGCAGGTGCAGGGAGGTACAAGGCCCTGTACCCCCGGCTCCCTGCGATTCACCGTGACTCTCAGCCAGCCAGTAAAACAGAAGATTATTTAGACAACAGGAACACCATTCAAGAAAGGTCTTGCGGGTACAGACAACAGGACACCCCCCGCCCCCATCATTAGGTCCAGGGGAGAGGGAGGACTGGGAGGCCAGAGCCTCATCTGGGCTCCCCTCCCTTTTCCCAGCCAGCTCCAAACTGAAACTCCCTCCAGCCGTCTCACTCCGCCTCCCCCCGGCTCCTCCCCCAGCCTTTGTGGGCAAAGGTGTCACCTGCAGGGCCGGCTCCAGGCACCAGCCAAGCAAGCTGGTGCTTGGGGCGGCAGATTGTACGAGGCGACATTCGACCCAATCCTAGGGTGGCACGGCACAACCCACGTCCTTCCCTCCCAGCCGACCGCGGCGCGGAGCCCTCCCGGCAGGCGGCGTGGCGGTTGGGGTCACTGGCAGCGCCCCACTGAAGCCCTGGCCGCCCCCTTCTCTCTCTCCCCCCGCTCCCTCGCCCTCCCCCCCGCTAGCCGGGGCACCAGCGCAGGGAGTCCCCCTGCACCCTGGCTCCAGCTGCGCCGCAGGGTTTTTTTTTTTTTTTTGGCTTGGGGCGGCAAAAAAGCCAGAGCCGGCCCTGGTCACCTGGCCTCCAACCCGCTTCCTGGGTTCTCCTGTTACGTGCTCAGGTCTCCTCCCGCAAGGAAAGTCTCCCATCCCCAATGCAGCCAGTTCCAGCAAAACTCCCCTGCAACCTTCCCAGGTCAACACTCCCCACTCGCTCTTCAAAGAAAACATTAAGAACATTCCCACTTCGTCACCGGTGAAGGGAACCCCCTCCAGCAGCTGACACTGCCCCACAGCCAGGTCGCCCGTTGAGTTCTCTGAGGCCCGGGGGCCAGGCTTGGGCTGTCTGGATTTTTCAAGCTAGAGGAAATTTGGGGCTGGGAGAAGCGAGAAGTAAGACCCCCCCCCCTGCACTCTGCCCACTCCCTGCCCTTCAATCCCAACCCGCAGCCCTGCCAACGCCATTCAGTCTTGAACCACATTCCCGCCCCGGGCTCCTCACACACAGAGCTCCGCAGTCCCGACCTGCAGCCTCCCCCAAGATCTCAGTCCTGACGCTTCATCTGTGCTGGTTTCATGCCATGCGCCCAAGTGCATTGAGACTCTGCAAACTCATTTCACTTACACCCCTTCCCCCCAGATTTGAAGGCGGGTCTCCAGGTGGGAGGAGGCCGGGCATTAACCCCTTGCAGCCCCTTAGCCCCCGGGCCGAGACGGCTTCTAAATCCTCCCGGTCTAGCTCCAGGATTAGAACGTGTCCTTGGCCTGACTTTGGGAAGGCGGCGCTTTTGGTGCATCGTTATCGCTTCTGCATCAGATTCCTCTTGGTTATCTCCTGCACGAGCCCAACAGGCGGAGGGCGGCTGCTGAAAGACGCCAGCCGCAGAGCAAAGGCCGCAGCGCCCTTTAAAAGACCCCCAGCAATTGTTTACTGACCTTGTCCCACCCTGGCCCAACACCTGCCAGCTGGGAAGCTCAGCGCTCAGGCAACCAATTCAGCTGGAGGGGAAAGATTTTACAGAAGAGGGAGAGAGACGGGGAGGCACAGAGGGGACATGACTCGCCCAAGGTCACATGGTAAGTCGGTAGCAGAGCCTGGGAGAGACCCCAGGAATCCCGATTCCCGGTCTCCCTCGTTCTATGCACTCAGCTAAATTCTACCTCCCACCTCCAGCGCTGTGGGGAGAACCCAGGAGTCCGGACTCCCAGTACCCACTAGGCAATACTCCTTCCCATAGTGGGAAATAGAACCCAAAGCAGAAAATCAGAGTCCCGTGATCCGAGCCCCCGGTTGGGTCAGGGGGACTTTTCCTTGGTAGCTTTTAACCATTGCACGAGATGCAGCCTCCTCTGCTTCCCTCAGGCGAGGCAGGCCCCAGCGCCACAGGCAGCCGTGCATGTGTCTAACTCGAACGCTGGAGAAGCACGTGCCAGTGTCATTGCAGGATCAGGGCCTTAACTGTGAAGATCTTGGGAGCAGGGACAGACTGGCCAGTGCTTGTAGCACCCAGCACAAGGGGGCCTCGGTACAGACGATCAGGAACAATATTCCGGCAGATTTCGCCAGCAGCAAGGTCTGTCCCTTTCGTAGCCCAGCCGCCCCCCTACAGGTTTTCACAGAGCGCCCTTTGCAGCGGCATCTACACAGCAGCATTATTTATATTCCAAGAGTTTCTAAAATCCCTGTCCCAGACCAGGGCACTGCCCAGACTCAGGGGAGACAGACCCTGTCCCAGAGAGCTCACCGGCAGAACGGGCATAGGAGGGATTGTTAAACCCATTTTACAGCTGGAGAACCTGAGAGGTGCAGGGACTTGCTCAAGGTCAGATGGGGACACTGCAGCAGAGCCAGGGGACTGAACCCAGATCTCCTGAGTCCCAGCCCAGTGCCTTATCCACAAGACCATTCTAGGCATAAAGTGGGGAGAAACCAGACTCCCTTGAAAGGGGGCTGAGCTCGAGTCGCACCCCCCACCCTCAGAGTGCTCTCGACCACTCCTGTCTCTCTTCTGCCACAGTGGGGAATGGCCAGAGGTGCCTTGCCAAGTGCCCGGGTCCCTGATCCGGGATTAAGATTTAAAATGAAGATTGGCAGAGAACGAGCATGGCAGACGAGATGGCGATTAACTGGGACGGACTCGACGCCTTCGCCTTTCTTTTGAAACCTCCTCCACACACGGAAACACCCCGGGCCCTGTGCTGCAGCTGGAAGCTGGGCCCCATACCAAGGGGGGCTGTGGTACCAAGGGGCTATTGTCCTAGCTCGCTAGCTCACCATCACCCTGTCCTCCCCACATTGCTAAATGGGGGTGATAGATCCCAGCAGGGGAAAGGCAAAGAACGGCCAAGTCTGGTATCCACATGGCACCCTACCCCAGCACCATCCCAGGACCCCATGGAGTCCCCAGCAGGCATGGCTCTCCGGCGGAAGCCAGTCTCTTGTCCATTAGAACCACTCAGGGGATTTGTCCACCTCCCCACCAGTGCAGCCCTGTTAAAACCACCCAGTGAAAGGCACCAGGAGAAGATCAGGGCCCTGCAGGAGACCTGCTGTGGTTTGAAACAATTCTGCAACCTCAGGGCTCAGAGAGCTCTGGGGAACCAGTGCCCTTTGTTGCTAAGGCATCGGTTTCAATGGGGCACAGGTCTGGAGCCACGAAGAGCAAAAGGAGGCATGAATCAGCCCCCACATGCAGCCCCAGCTTTGCACAGCGCTGGAGAGAGGCTGCAAAGCAGGAGACAACAGCAATACAAACACACCAAGTACTCACGAGCAGGAAGGCAAGGAGCTGCAATCTCTCTGCACCGGGGAAACCAAAGCACACCCTAAGGGCAACAGCTGCGCCTGTCTCCCAGATTTAAAGGGCCAGCGAGCATGCTGGGAAAGGGCCAGTGCAGACTTAGGGCTGGTCACAGAGGCAACCACAGCTGCTAGGGAAGCGGGATAAACTCCCACCTCCCTGCGGATTTCCAGCCGCAGAACCAGAACTGTGCCCTGTATTCAAGGGAGTTACGCCACCGTTTGGCTTGGCCCGACATGCCGATGTAGCAAATATATCAAATAATTATACCCCCAGCGGCCTGCTCTTCTCTAGCACTATCTACATGCAGGGCCGACAAGAGGGGGGGGAAGCCGGTACAAATTACCGGGGCCCGGTGGTCTGGAAGGAGACCCGGGCCCCGGCTTCCCCCCCTTCGTCAGCCCTGTTTAGTCGGTCCGCCCTTGCTGCGGGGCCTGAAAATTTTTTTCCACCGGGGCCCGAACCCGCTCTTGGCGGCCCTGTCCCTGTGTAGCTCTCAAGCCCTTCACTGCAGTGATCTGGCCCCCATCCCATTGTCTCGGTGCAGATGCCAAGGCCTCGGAGGGATAAGGGTGGCATCTGCCGTCCCCCGTCACTGGCAGGGCAGGGTGGGAGAAGCTGCCCATGTGATCCGAGGGCCGTCAGCACAGCGCTGGCTGGAATCCACACCCAGGGTCCAGGCCTTGGTCCCACTGCCACTCACACCCCAACTCAGGGGGCCTGCCGCTACCAGCGTTGCTGCCAATACAGACGGGGATTTGGGCACCTGCCCCCCAAGTGGGACTGCTGAGAATTAGGCCCCTGAAGAGTTACGTCCCAGGGGCACTTCCCGGGCTGGTGCAAAGCCCTGTTACGTTGCCATGATTACGGCCTAGCCACCACTTCGTTGGGTGACAGGAATGATCGCGGGCTCTAATTGGGTGGGGGCAGCAGGGGAATTTCCTAACCCCGTCGTTCTCGTTAACCCCTTTGCTGCTCCCCGGCTGTCCCTGTGCACCAGCAGCGGTTCCTCGGGGTAGATCGTCCAGAGGGAGCGGGAGCCTCCTGGCAGATGGCACTGTGGGATGGCCCGGCCTGCAGCAGTGAAGGGGTTAATGGAATGACTGATCACTCATGGGGCAGGGAGGAGGGGGACCCTAGAAGGGGAAGGATCAGCCCCAGGCCCTTCAGGGGAGAGTGTGTCTGGAAGCGCAAAGACCTTTTGGGAACGACCGGAGAGTCAGGGTGGTGAGAACTCCAGCCCTGAAATGCCCACAGGGTAACACATCCACTGTTACCCCAGATACCCACCAGTACCCCCCACTGCCCACCAGTTCTGTATCCCACCAATAACACCACCCATCAGTACTCTACCCACTGGGTATTAATCCCACCAGCATCCATTGGTACCCACCCTGACCCAGAAATACCCACCAGTACTCGCTGTTATCCACCAGGGACCGTTCCGATCAGTACCCACCCTGGCCCAGAAATACCCACCAGTACTCGCTGTTATCCACCAGGTACCGTTCCGATCAGTACCCACCCTGGCCCAGAAATACCCACCAGTACTCGCTGTTATCCACCAGGGACCGTTCCGATCAGTACTCACCCTGGCCCAGAAATACCCACCAGTACTCACTGTTATCCACCAGGGACCGTTCCGATCAGTTCCCACCCTGGCCCAGAAATACCCATGAGTACTCGCTGTTATCCACCAGGGACCGTTCCGATCAGTACCCACCCTGGCCCAGAAATACCCACGAGTACTCGCTGTTATCCACCAGGGACCGTTCCGATCAGTACCCACCCTGGCCCAGAAATACCCACCAGTACTCGCTGTTATCCACCAGGGACCGTTCCGATCAGTACCCACCCTGACCCAGAAATACCCACCAGTACTCGCTGTTATCCACCAGGGACCGTTCCGATCAGCAATGCCCCCTGGGTAGCATCCAGAACCCATCTGAAAAGCCTGCTGGGGCTGCGGGCTGCTGGGCTGGGTACCAGGAAGATGGTGATCGCTCAGGCTGTGAAAGCGACTCCAGGGAAGCCCCCGTCCCTTGATCCCAGATGGGGCCCTGCTGAATGTAACACAAGGAGATTCCTGGTACGGCTGGGAGGGCTGGACTACAAAGAGCTAACAGGGCTTTGCCAGCCCCGTTCCTAAGGGTCCCTGAAAGGCTGGGAGCCAAGGGGCCCCGTTGTTGCTGACATGGGGTGGGCCAGGTGTTTGCAGAAGAGCCTCTGACACTGAGCAACTTCTCCACCAATCAGCCTTGGGGAACTAACAGAAAAGCCTCTCTCTGCCCGGCCGGGGAGCCCCCTGCATAGGCCCTGGCGCTCCCTGCCCCACCGCTCCCCAGAGCTACCTGGGAAGGGGGGCAGAGCCCCCAGTCCAGCTGACACGCTGGAGGCTCCCAATGCAGCAGAGCTGATCTGAGCTGGGGAGGGGGCGCTGGGAATGACCCATGGGCTACAGCTGCTTTGGGCCTCCCTGTCCATGGCCCTTTCCCAGCCCGCCCTCCTCCCTCCTGGATCCAGTCTCCCCAGCCCAGCTCACCAGGAGGGACGGCAGCCCCCAGAATTGATGGTTCCCAAGGAAGGGCTGGGGGAGACCCGGGGGATGGGGCAGAAAGCAGCCAGCCCCTATCGCCCTGCAGACTCCAGGTCTGGCCCTGCTCCCTTTCCTCCTGCTGGCTCCTCACCCTCCCTCCCTGGGCCCCGTCACTAAGTGCCCCTCGGTGCTGGGTCTCCGTGCTGGTGGCTTTGCCGCTTGCTGCCCCGGGACTGGGCCCAAGCATCCCAGCAGCTCCTAGGATTGCCAGCGATGATGCGGGTAAAGGTCACGGAAGGAGCCTGGCGCACACACATGCAGCCGGGTGTGGGCTCCCAGCCCGCAGGGCGTCTGAGCTGCTCCGTCTGGCCAAGAGCCCAGCCGGAGCAGCTGCCGGCGCTGGGACTGGACTCCTGCCTGGGGAGGCAGGGAGCAAAAGGGGTGCGGGTGGGAGGGCAGGGCAGGGCAGGCTCTCCCACATTTAGATCAGAAATGAAATGAATTTGTCGCTTTCATTCCAGTCTCTGGGGCGCGTCTGTGCCTCTGATCCTCCATGGGGTTTGGCGGCCTGGCATAGCAGAGGGTGCAAGGACGCAGGGGCAGTCGCAGAGTGGGGGCGGGAGAGTGGGGGCAGGAGATATACGGGCTGGGACTGATGGGCAGCAGCAGAGTTGGGAGGTAGGGGGGCCAGAACTGCGACAAACACCAAATCTAGGCTCTTGTGCTTTCGGCTTTGGGAGGATTCTGGGGACGGGCCCAGGAATGATGGGGGCCGGGGGGGTCAATCAGTAACTGCCAGGCCGAGGAGACATTGCAGCCTGGAGCGCAGGGGATAGAGCAGGGCTGGGGTGCTGTCCCTGTGCTTTACTGAACGATAGTTAAGGATCAAATAGCCAGCGGAGAATACCTGAGTCACGACAGGGCCAGGCAGCCAAGTTTGAACAGCAACGGGGAAACGAATGGGGCGGTTACTGGCCTGCAGGGCTGCCCCGGGGGAGCAAAAGTGGCAGTTCCCCCCACCCCCCATTTGAAAGGGCCCCCAGACCGAGCGGCATTGTGCCCTGGTGCACAGGGCTGGGCCCAGCTCCCTGCTCCAGGCATCACAGGGTGTTCTGGTTACACAGCGTAGGATGGGCCATGGCTGTGCAGTCAGAGCACGGCTCTTTCTACCAGCCAGGGCGGACGCTCTCCCCGAGATGCAGTTCATTGTGTTAGTTAAGCAGCAAACAGGGTGGAGCCGGGGCTGACTGGCTCCGCGGTGGGGAAGCAGACAGGCTACGGTGACTCCACTGATCTCCCCCAGCAACGACATTTCTCACACCCAGCCTCTTCCCCGCCATGGTGCAGCTACTCACTGCCACCTGGCCCAGAAGCACAGCTGAGAGCCAGGGGCAGGACCCAGCGAAGCAAGCACCTGCCACAGCGAAGAGGCCCATCTCCCATCCCGTCAGCAGCGCCCCAGGCCCCCACCTGCCTCTGGAACAGAGAGGCAGGAAGCACTGGGTGTAGGATCAAGTGTGGGAGGCCAGGACTCGAGGCCAGATCCCAGCTAGCCAAGCCAAACTGCAGCCCATGCAGGGCGAGGGGCAGCGGCTGCCTAGAGCAGATGGGGCAATGGACGTCAGGCCCATAGTGCAAGGCATGCGACGGAGAAGCAAGAAGCTCGCAGGAGTGGGGTTTCTGAGCCTGCTTCTAGAGCTGTTTGTGATGCAGTTCCCAGGAGGCATTGCTACTCTTACCCACCCCCAGCCCTGAAGAGAGGTGGCGGTAGCAGCCCAGCTCACCCGTGAATAGGGTGTCTGCATTGGGACAGTACCTCCCATAAGGCTTTCTGGAAATATGCTTAGAATGTGTTTTATGCTACATATGCCATGTAACATATCTCAAAGGTTATGATCTACTGAATGTATTAATCCTATTTGTATGCATGGATCATTTTTGTATTTGAAGTTATGAATGTTGGCTGTGTACTGGCTTGATTTCTAGATAACCTTAGTAGAGCATTTGGTCAGTTCCTGGAGAAAGGAATGTTGAAATTAAGGACCTAATCAAGAAACACTCAAAGGACAATGGATCTTGGAATGCTCCAATCCACATAAGAAGACTACTTGAGGACGTTCAAGGTAGCATGTAAATAATGGACGCTACCTGTAAAAACTGTGAGTCATGCGTGGACATGTGACTTGCCCAGGTGACTCCTAAACTCCATCTCGGAGCTGGACTTTGCATAGGAGTGAGGAGGGGGTCTCCACCCACAAGAGAAAGTCTATTTAACCCTCAGGGAGACCTCTCCATTTTGTCTTCAGCTGGCTAAAGAGAGAGCCTCTCCACCCCTGAGGATACTTGAAAGAAATTGGAACAAAGGACAGTGTGCAAGGGGTGTGAGTGATTGCTGGACCCAGGCTAAAAGGAGATTAGTCTGTAAAAGGGAACATTCTGGAACTGGTGAGGATCTTATCCATATTCAGTTTGATTAGACATAGAGTTGCGCATTTTATTTTGCTTGGTGACTTACTTTGTTCTGTCTGTTATTACTTGGAATCACTTAAATCCTACTTTCTGTATTTAATAAAATCACTTTTTACTTATTAACTCAGAGTATGTATTAATACCTGGGGGAGCAAACAGCCATGCATATCTCTCTGTGAGCGTTATAGAGGGCGAACAATTTCTGAGTTTACCCTGTATAAGCTTTATACAGGGTACAACGGATTTATTTGGGTTTAGACCCCATTGGGAGTTGGGCAGCTGAGCGTTAAAGACAGGAACCCTTCTGTGAGCTGCTTGCAGGTAAACCTGCAGCTTTGGGGCAAGTCATTCAGCCCCTGGGTGTTTGTTGGAGCAGACGGGCATGTCTGGCTCAGCAAGACAGGGTGCTGGAGTCCTGAGCTGGCAGGGAAAGCAGGGGTCGAAGTAGTCTGGGCACATCAAGTGGCAGCTCCCACGGGGGTTTCTGTGATCCAACCCGTCACACTCATCTTCTGGCAGGAAGAGGAGACACTCAGCTGTTGCACGGCAGAGGTCCCATGGCTGAAAGCGACAGCTCGGGGCTACCAGAACCCACACGGGTGATCAGGACAACTCAAGGGCCCAAGTCATTGGATGGACACACACGCACAGTGTTGGCCACTGCCAGACACGGGGCTAGAGTAGATGGCCCAGGGACCCTAGATTGGCCAGGCCATGGGTCCTCTCCTCCTGCCCTGCTCTAATGCTGCTCTCCTGGAGGGGGCGCCGCCTGTGCCGAGTTCACTTCCAAAGTACTGCAGCAAGTCCAGCCAGAGGCGATGTGGAGGCCCCAGCTGAACGGGTGGAGCTTCCCCTCAGCCACAGCACACGCTCTGCCCGTCGTGTCTAACCGCCTTGATAAACTGCAATTAATAAGCAGTGAAGTTTAAGCACCGCTCCAGTGAGCTTTCTGCCTTGCTGGACGCAGCCAGAGCCAGCAGAGATCGGCCCCAGGAGCAGTGCCGGGGGAAGCCCAGCCCCGCTGCTTCCTCTCCACTTGCTCAGTTCTGCTGAGTTTGCAAAGCAAAGCAGGTCAGTCATCCCTAATGGGCCAGCCGAGGGGGGGATCCCACTCCTCGTATGCTGCAGCCCAGGGACAGTATCACCACCTCTGGCCTCCGCTCTCTCCCCTCTCCCCCCCATGCACAGCAATCCCTTCCCTACTTCACCGTGACTGATATTCCCCCATGGTAGGGAAGGGACTCACCGTTGTTCACTTCCCGGTTTCTGCAGAAGGTAGACAGGAGCCCCAGGGCAGCTCTGGGACTAGTGTATGAGCGTCACCCCTCTCTGCTGCCCTCCCTCTCTTCCAACGCACTGTAATTCTACGCCCCGCGACTGGCCCAGGCCAGGGTTGCCCCCACGACTCCGCTCCTCAATCCCGAGGGTCTGCTGCTGCAGGGCTAGGTGTGGCAGAGACTGCCACGCCCGCTCAGGTGAGTTTTAGCACTGGGCAGGGCCAGGCCTCAGCCCGTTCAGTCCTTTCTCCACACCCCTCAGTGCTGCAGAACTGGCCTGGAAATCTCTGGCCGAGCCAGGAACACAGGTTAGCACTTCTGCTACTTGGCAGAGACAGACAAGCAAGGGGCCCTAGCAGGGAGAGGGATGTGGAAGCGTTACCCAGACCTTTACACGGGACGGATCAGCTCTGGCAGTTCTTAATTTACCCGAACACACTCCCCCATTCTGCTTTTTGAGCCAGGCCAAAGGTTCCCAGGGCCCGACTTGAAAACAAAAACTCATTTTAATTTGTAACCAAAGCTGCATTGGAAGCTAAACCTCGAGCGAAGGGTGTAAATGCATGAGCCTCTCTCCTATTTCCCCATCCTGGGTAGCTCCTCCAGGGGCGGACGGTCAAACGGCCATTTCTCTCTGGCCCTCAGAAAGCAACTCATGCTTT
Source organism: Chrysemys picta bellii (assembly GCF_011386835.1). Lineage (NCBI taxonomy): Eukaryota > Metazoa > Chordata > Testudines > Emydidae > Chrysemys > Chrysemys picta. Next base: position 13,718,465 of record NC_088815.1, on the reverse strand, counting down.
GCTGGTAAAGCTCACAGCAGTAGCCCATGAACAGCTGCTGAAATAGGAACCAATAGATTTGTATTTGATCTGTGCCATGCAAGTGCTGGTGGGGAGGCTCTAAACTTCCGCCTGAATGTAGCCCTAAGAGAAGGCTCATTAAACAGAGAAACTTCTTTGGGCACACTTAAGGGAGATTTCAAACCACTTCAGCTCCCCCCCTTTTTTCTGCCAAGGACCAATCTCAATTGATGGAATGCAGTGGTGCAAGCCCTGGATGGCACTTGGAAGACAGAGGAATAAGACAAGAGAATTTCAGTTGTGCTTGGCCCAAAAAGAATCCAGGCAGGAAGTGGTCAGTGTTGACTGGTGAGCTGAGTTGGAACAGATACATACAAAGGAAGGGAAGGGGGAAGATATGCCAGCATGATTCAAAGGCTTTATTTCTTCCATAGTTTACAGGTTGGGATTTCCATTTTTAATATTAGATTAAAACAAAAATAGGAGCTTTTCACACTAAAAGGAGGGAAAGACGCAATCTTGTATTTCTCCCGGTCCTTGTGCCAGCTGGATTTCTTTGAACTCTTGGGGATAGTGGAAGGGGCAGGACGGTTTGGGTCATCCTCTGTTTCTGAAGCAAGTCTGAGTAGGGTGTGAAGAGGGCAAAGGTTGATGTGAAGAATACCTGGCTGGATATGAAGCCAAAGCAAGACGTGAGCCGCATCGAAAAGGGTTTTCAATGCAAACCCAACTGTCTCACCGAGCTCCAACCAGAGCTACCACAGTGCACGAGCAGCCACTTCAAATGCAACAGCAAGTGGGCACGGTTAGGCCACCCCTAATCAGTGCAGTGGGTGGGGAGCTTCGTCTCTGTGTTTACTGCCATTAAAGGAAACCCCCACCCCTGCGGTCTGGCAACGAGGGACTCCACAAAAAACCTCCCCACCTCTTCCTACTGCAGTGGAGGCCAGCCCTAAACCTGACCTGTGGAGTCAGATTTCCATCCACGGCAGGCACAGGTTTACCCAAAGAAGTTTGGGGAGGCTGCCTACAGGCTAGTGCTTTGGGGTAGGGGGCGATGGAAGTCAGGGTTATGAGCTGGCTCACGGAGCAGCTTTACAAAGAATGCCAGCGCCAGCGGAGCACGGTCTCCTCGTTCACCCAGCTAGCGGGTTAGGATTAAATGCCAGATGACAGTAGCCTAGGCCTGACATGGCAGAGACGTTGCACAGGTGAGGGGCTAGAGTTGATTGCAATCCTAGAACCTAAGCACAAAGTCAGGGTGATGGCCTCGGACCTACCTCGGTAGGTTTTAATTTCAGAAGGAGGGGGTTAGAGCACAGGGTGGCAGGACGGGGGGGGGAGGTAAGCATTGTATGTGTAATGTGAGGGCTAGAATTCCATGTTAGCCCCTTGGTGCTGGGCTGCTGGTGTTCCCAGGAGCACTGCAGGGCTCGCAGGGGAATTCGCAGCCTGGTGTTTCATGGTGGATATTTGATTCCCTAGCTCCAATCGTGCAGAAGGGAGAGGGTTAGGACTATTCACAAAACACAATGGCACTGCTGATTGGGCCAGCGAGCCGCGTTTAAAGGGCTGGGGCAACGCAGAGCAGGGTGTCGAACTGCTGCCTTCACGCAGAAGGTGGGAGAAAGTCATTGTGACCCCTTGCGTTAGTTGCCGTGGTACAAGATCCACATTCCCCTTGCGAGGGGCAAAACGCACCCCAGGCGCCAGCCTGCTCTTCCTGCGGAGCGTTCTCTGAAGTCCCGTTCTGATCTCCCGCTGCGAAGCCCTAGGATTCCCGCACACGGGCCGTGGGGAAAGCTGCGTGGAGAAGCGATAGCACCTTACATGCTGCACGGATCCTTTGCTTTTCCCTTGGAGATGGAAGGGAGGGCAGAGAACGACAAGTGGCTGCACTGGAAGAGTTCCCACTAATCCTGTCCACAGCCTCGACTCCACTTCCCCCCGCGCTGGGTCACTGACTGACACCGAGGGAACAGCAACAGGCAGGATAGTGGCCTAGCACTTAGGGTTAAACCCACTCCTAGCCCATTACCTCCTCCCAGAACCACCTAGTGCTGCTCGACCTGCCTTCTTCACCCTGTTCTCTTGCCACGGGGCACCAGCTCTGCATTGCAAAGGTGGTCTTAGGGCAGCTCCAGCAGAGACAGGGATAAAAAGAGGACACTTCAGTTCGAATGGGGGTTAAACGTGGTGCGAGGCAGTTCAGGTGTCTAGACAGTCATGGAGGGCAATGGGAGTGCCCCATTTGGTACAATACTCTCCGCGCTCCAGGGTGGGCAGGAGTGACCTTTCTAAACTGACGACCACGATTTTAAAAGTTAAAGATCGAGTTAATCCATCTGGGTTGCGTGGGCCCAGCTGCCCAAGGATATAAAAAAAGGGGCTGCTCTGGAGAGGTCTGTGTGCAACGGACAGTTTCAGAACATCTGCAGCGGGCAAGGCTCCAGCCAAGATCAGGGAGCCAGGCTCCCTGGGGCGCCCCGAGAAGAGCTGCACGCATCTGTTTGGATCAGGAAGCCTCACGTTTAATTAGGAGTCCAACAAGAGGGCACAAAAGAGATGGAGCGGGGGTGGGGGAATAAATGAAGCAAGGTTCCTTGGGTGGCTTGGTTTTCTTACGTGTTTGAAGGAAGCCCTAGGTCTCAGCCCTGGCCTCGGGGGAATGGGCTGGCTTCTTTCCAGTTCTATTTTTGGCTGTTGTAGGTCATGTGCCTCTGGTTCATTGGGTTGTCTGGGGACTTCATCCACTCCTTCTTGAGGAGCTGCTTGAGCTGGGAGAGGCGCATGTTGGGGTTCTCCTGCTTCAGGCGTGGCAGGTTGATCTCTTCAAATGTGGCAAAGGCGGCTTTCATCCGGCGCTCTGGGTGACGGTCCAGGTCGTCAGCAACACTGTTGGGAGAAGAATATTGGAAATAAGAACCTCGGTCGCTTCTAGCTGGCGCCAGCTCAGCCCAGGCCCTTGGGAAGAACCCTATCCCGGTCAGAGGCTGGGCTAGATCATTGGCCAGTTCCAGTTCTAACCACGGCATCTAGGGCTGAGTGTCCTTAGCAGTGACAGTGTCTGGAGGATGCTTCAGTCAGAAGAGTGGTGCTGGAAAGGCACATGCCAGCTCTGCTCCCCAGGCATCTCCAGTCTGCCCACTCAGACACCCCAGCTCTCACCCCTGCGCAGAACAGTAGATAGCGCACCGGGAAAGCCTCCCGCATCGAACAGGAGGGTTGGCAGAGTTCAGGAGGACACTGGAAGCAGAAAGAGGACAGCTGGCTTTTCTGATCCCAGGGGAGTTTCAAAAGGAGGCCTTAGCCCCATTTGTAAATGCAGCAAACCAAATACCTCCAAGGACAAACAGAAAAAGCAATGATGCTCCCCCTTCGTTATTCTGACTGACTGTGTGTGACGTTACCTGTTTAAAATACGACTATATAGACCGTTGTTGCAACCACTGTTATATATCTGCAGCAAATCTTGTCGAGTGAGGTGTCTATGAAAAGGTTATGATTGGCTGGTTATGATTATGCTATCTGTATGCATGTATCATTTTTGTATGTGACATTATAAGTATTGGCGCTATACCTGGATTTCAAATGTTGGCTCCTGGGGTACCGCCCAGAAGGTAGCGCCCAGCACATCTTGGAGGGACTATTCAAATGGAGTGGCCCATCGAAAGAACATTTAACAGACAACGGACCATGGGAGACGCCCATCTCCACTTAATGAAATTTCCTGCTGTGAGTAGGCAAAATGCATGGACATGGGACTTGCCCACGTGACTCCAAACTCCATCTTGCAGGTGTAATTTTCCACAGTAAGAACAACGGGATGCCCTCCACAGGGCACAAAGCTATAAAAGGCCCTGGAAACATCTCCACTGTCTTCAATCCTGCTTCTTACCTCTAGAGGAACTTTGCTACAAACCGCAGCTCTGAACAAAGGACGAAGGACCCATCCAAGCTGTGGATGTACTCCAGAGACTTGACTTAAGCCAGCAGTTAATTCCATCACCGCTACAAGCCTGAACCAAGAACTTTCCCATTACTGGATGTAATTGATTTCATTTCACCAATTTTAACTCTCACCTTTTTCCTCTCGCTTTTTATAAATAAACCTTTAGATTTTAGATACTAAAGGATTGGCATCAGCGTGATTTTTGGATAAGATCTACGTTCTATATTGACTTGGGTGTGTGGCTGGTCCTTTGGGATCAGAAGAACCTATTATTTGATAAGACTGGTTGTAAAGCACCATTCATCTCTGAACCCAGTGCTATTGGTGGCAACAAGAACTGGAATACCTGAGGAAACTGCCTCTCTGTTTTCTTGTTAGCCAGTGTGGTGAAACAGGAGTTTATTTTGTGGCTGTTTGGTATATCTTATCAAAGAATAACCACCAGTTTTGGGTTGCGTTTGCCCCATTTCTCAGCAGTTCGTCCTGAATTTGGCATCCTCAGTGGTGACCCACTACCTGCTTTCAGGAAGTTTCGCTTTTTAGGCAGGGATTAGAGGCTGTGCAGCAGGAGGCTGATGGACTTGCCTTGTTCTTGCTGCATCAGAGGTGGATAGCTACATTTTTTAAGTGGTAAAAACACCCAAAGGTGCCTGGGCTGCCACCTCCAGGGCAGGGCTGCTTCTGGGGAATCTCGAAGGAAACCAGTCCCTTCCAAGGGAAGCACTGTGAAGCTATGGCCAAATACCTGAGGACTGCAATGGCATCTTCAATGGTTCTGGCTTCCACCGTGCCTTCCTCCAACACTCTTCTGTTGATGTTTTCCTCCAAGGGAACATCCAGGTGGCTCTTCTGCTTCTCCACTGGAATAGGAAGGGAAAAAAAATTCAGCTCGCAGCTAGATGAAGCCTTTGAGAGGTACGGACACGCCGGGGCAGGAGTATTCATTTGGCTGGCACTCGGAAGAAGGCCAATACCTGAAGCCTTAAACAAGTCTGGTGTCCAGAGTGACACAACAGCAACTTAGAGGGAAATGCTAGTTTAGCCTCCTAGGATTGGAACCTCTCCTCTCTCTCTGGGGCTTGGAGATACTGGGACCAGTTAAGACACAGCAGCTAGGAGAACCTAGCAGGGATGCAACAAGGGTGCATCATTGGGACATGGGAAGTCGGGGTTCTCTAGTCCTCAGGACATCTTGCACTTTGCCAAAGACAGACAGATGTGGCTTGCTCTCTGGGGAGCTCACGGGGCCTGAGCAGCCTGCCTGTGAGGCATACCAAACCCTTGTGCTAGTAGGGGACATTCAGTGGTATAACGATGGGGAAGCAGCAAACCTTCATCTCCGTTCTCCTTCTGTTGCTGGTCTTTCCGGATGGTCTCTTCAATCTGAGCCCTGGTGATCTTGCCTGGGGTGATTGGTTTCGGTAACTTCCCTTTCAGCTTCGCATCTTCCTCTTCCAGCAGGCGCTGCATCTCCTTCTTGCGCTCCAGCTGCTCCAGACGGCGCTTCTCCCTCTCCTCCTGGAAGGGAGAGACAATGTGAGGTCACTTCCTGCCCCAGGCCTCTTGTCCCACAATGCCCACTTCAACTATCAAATCAGCCACTTTATAGCAACTTAGGATCACAGGAGACAGATGGAAGAGACTCATTTTGATTCAGTCAAGTCCACCCTCCTGCTAGGGTCGGAGGGTAAATGACTTGTATGGAGATGGGCATCTAGCTTCTTCATAATCTCAGCCCACCTGCTCTCCCTGCCCCTCACCTCCAATATCATACACCAGAGCCACCAATCATGGACAATTGAGTCATCTTCCCAGAACCTCTTCCACTCAGAGCAAGATGCTCAAGAACAGCTTTAGAGCGAAGCCAGAACATGAGCGAGACTTGGTAGCTCTGCTACTACATGCAGGAACATGAGAGATCCCTTGTTTATATCCAGAGACCCCCTAGTTGCTAGGGCAGCATGCCATAAGCACACGCTGCATTTGGAGGAGGAACACCAGGCCGAAGGAGATTGGCGCCGGTCTGCATTTAGGACAAGTAATAAAACATGGGAACACAAAGGTACCCAGCCTTTCCACTCGAGAGATGATTACAATAGTGCATCACCCCCAGTGCAAGGGACCGGAGGGGAGGGGTGTTAAGGCATCTCTTTATCACACTGCTGCTTTTATGTTTGCTCAGTAACCTTTTAGTTTCAAACTCTGGTCTCCCATCAACTTCTGCTAAATCACCATAACAACGACCCCTGCTGGCTGCCCAGGAGGAACAGAGTTCATTCAGCCCATCCAGTCATGAGAATAAGGGGACATGCAACATGGGCTGGCACATGGGGTCCCCACCAGTGTTTGCAGCAGAGTTCACTGAAGCCCTGCTAGACTCATATTCTAGGCCCCTTCCCCAGGCTACCTCACAAAAAGTGGGCCAGGAATTTTGCCTATCATGCTGGGATTTCAAAGCCCATCTCAAAATAGTAATTAGATGAGGTAATTTCACACTCCCCGTGCGATTGCCAATTCCCCCCCCCCCCACCTTCATCTGTAATCGTGTACTGGTTCACTGTGATGTCAGCGTGGTGAAATATAACCCGTCAATGGAGGAGAGAGATGCCGACCAAGACTGTTAACAATCAGGATAAGTTTTCCCACTGTTAATTTTAATAAGAGTGAAAGGGTCAAAGTTTGAAAGTTCAGAAGTCCTGACATTCAGATCAAAAGGCTGAGCAGTTTCTCGGCGTTCTCCTTTTTTAAGAGAGAATAAAAAGGCTAATCTGAATCTCTAAACTGAAGCAATTATTGTAGTCCTTAAGCAAGAAACACTGCCAATTTCACTCAAGACACTGAACCTCCGTTTTGCTGGCGAAGGCGCCGCTAGGAGACAATAGGGCAATTAGATACTAAGACTTTAGCAGCTTTTGAGTTTTATCTTCATAGTGGAGTCAAAGCCCCAGAGAGTTTCACAGTCAACAGCACCGTCATTCTGTCCAGCTGGATTTTGTCTGCCAGGGTCACAAAGCGACTCCACTCCCAAATAGCAGCCCCGTACTTCGGTTAGTTCCGTGGCCACTCTTAATTATGGGTCTCATCCATTATTCACGGGGACGGTACAGCTAACTAATCATGGGTTTTGCTCTGAAAGGCAGCTGCGGAGCAGAACAACTGAAGCAGTAATGCACCCTGCCTTGTTCACTGTGTTTAAGGAGTATGGGATTATGTATGCCCACTTTCGAGACTGTAAAGAAGGCTGGGTTTTAGAGCTACTTTGGAAAAACAATTTTCATTAAGCCATTCCTCAGCTTGGGAACGTAAGGAGCTTCAGATCAGACAGACAGCAATATAAAATGTGCCCCAGGAGCCACCGTATCAGTCTGATGCAATACAGATAAGCCTTTCAATCCAGGCTGGGAAGTAGCCTACTAGCATACCTCAGATTTAGAGCAGCTCCGATCCAGGATGGAAAAAAGCCACTATGGGGATGAAGTTTATTACAATTGGCAGGCTGCAAATTCTTGCTCACTAAGTGCTTTGTTCCGATGCCTTTGGAGATGACATGACGTTGTTCTAGCATTTGGCTCAGCCAGTCCTGGCCTGTCCCAGCATGAGTCACCTCATAACACATTAAGTAGGTTCCCTGGCTCCCACAAGAGCTGGAGGAGCCCACTTGCTTTACATTGCCTCTCTCCATTCAGTTTCTTGATCTTATTTGATCAACCGCCTTAGATGAGCAGGTTCCTCAGACTCCATTAAAGAGGATAGAGCGTCACAGATAGAAGGGTCTTTCCAGGTCATTTGCATTAATGCTTTAAGTCAGGGGTAGGCAACCTATGGCACATGTGCCAAAGGCGGCACGCGAGTGGCACTCACACTGCCTGGGTCCTGGCCACCGGTCCGGGGTCTCTGCATTTTAATTTAATTTTAAATGAAGCTTCTTAAACATTTTTAAAACCTTGTTTACTTTACAACAATAGTTTAGTTCTATATTATAGACTTATAGAAAGAGACCGTCTAAAAACATTAAAATGTAATACTGGCACGCGAAACCTTAAATCAGAGTGACTAAATGAAGACTCGGCACACCACTTCTGAAAGGTTGCCGACCCCTGCTTTAAGTTCAGGGTGAACAACCAAAACCAAAAGCCATTCATCGTTTTTCACTGGCTCTGATGCAAGGACAGATTCACCCATCAGCATTTAGCCCATTAACAGATGGCAGAATGAAATCCAGCTCTCCTGGTACCGCACCACCGCAGAGTGGACACGGCTAAGAAGGGCTGTGGCAGTAGGTGTGTCACAAAGGTACTATTTCTGCTGTCACTACACTTCGTTCTCTCTGCCCCGATACTGCCCTTTCCTCTGCAAGCTCAAATCTCTTCAATTCTTGCCTGCTCTCGCGCAAGTCCCATTCAACACACCCTCCTGTAGGGGATTTTCCCTGCCCAAACCCCTGTATTTCTGGGCAGCTAGAAGAATTCACTGCAGGGCTGCTTTATGGGGGTTTGTGTGGGTTTTTTTTTTTTTAAAGCTTTAAAAATCTTGTTAAGCAACTTCTGACTTTAATAGCAGAAGGTTTTCCTACAAGTACCAACTGCTTACTACGAAGCTGAAGCCTGGCCCTGCCACAACGGAGGATTTTAAAGCCCTCATTACAAATTCAGATTACGCTAGGAGGAGTCTATTACACATTGATGTTCTCCGCCGTAGGAGATCTTACTTGCAGTTGGATTTAAAAGCCCCCACATATGGTCACCGTTAAACACAAGTGGAGCTCTCCATCCTGAAACAGCAGTTTGTCGGTGAACCACAGCGTATCCAAAGCCACGCTTCCAGGCCACAGCTGTGAGAACTGACAGCGTTGGGCTGCATCCAGCAGCCCTCATCCTGCTTCGCTACAGCTGCCGTTTCTTTGTCAAATCCACAAGCAATCTGGCACTTTCTCTAATTGCAGGGAACAGTTCTGATGAGCAGGTCCCGTATGAAATGCATCTCTCAACCCCCCCGTCCTGGTGCTTGTGTCTCTCTCAACAAGGCAGCCTGGAGGCAAGGGGGGGCAAAAAGGGATGGTTTACCCCAGGCCCTCCATTTGAGAGGGCCTCAAACCCCGTGACAGGTGGGGGTCACAGCACCACTCACTGAAATTTGGCCCCATGGCCCCTCCACCATGACAGAGGGGCTGCGGGGCCAAACCTGAGTGGTACTGCTACCCTATGTGCCGGATTGCAATGCCACTCACTGAAGTTTTCCCCCACAGCACTTCCTAAGCCTAGCTGAGCAAGTAACCACAGACAGAAGTCTCCCTTTAACTCACTGCTCCTGCATCTTTCCACTTCTCCGGGGTAAGGCAGCTCTGTTAGACAGCTGACTCACACTGGGAGTCCTGAGTAGCCTGCTAGAATCTGTTTCAAACGGTTCACAGCCTTCCATTCACTTTTAAAAGGTTAGTGTATCTGGAGAAACCACGAAGAGGAGAGATTCATCCCGGTATTTGCTCTGAATAAAGAAGAGCCACACATACTCCCCATTTGACACAGATTTGCTGAGCATGAAATAGACCGACTCCGGCAGTGCTGCAATTCCATTTCATGCGCTTGCTAATAAAAGAGCGACAGACGTTTGCTCCTCTTAAAGCTAACTGGGCAGGGCTGCAGATACAGCAATGGTATCACGAGAGACAGCAGACTCTAGTGGCACGCCCGCTTAAGAGGTGATGCAACTTGTGTTTGTTCTTTCCTAGCTCTTCATTGCACATGCACCAGCTCCAAGGTCTCTCAACAATATTTTCACGCAGAGGCTCGGGGAGCATAGCCTGGTCAGACGCACGCCTCATCGAGGCGAAGGTCCAAGAGCATGGATTAGGGTTGGCAGAACCGTTGCCGGAGCCACCTCGAACACTACGTCACGTACCAAGAAGGGACAGGTGGGTCCATGGCAGGACAACGCAGGTTATATACAACAGTCGTCAGTGGCAGCCTTAGCCCTGTGCGCTCTCTGCCGCCTGCCTAAACGACCACTCAAGGGTTCCCTCTGCTCCCCGTCAATGTCACATCTTCGGAACCACCGTGTTACAGTGCCACCACAGGCAGAAGAAATCACTGACCACAACAGCTACCTGAGAGCGTGCGTAAGTAATGTAATTAGACCTAGAGTGAACACAGGAGAACCAGCAGAGTATTCAGGATACTGGTGTTGTGTGTCTAGAACACGGATTACTGTAAAGCGAAACTATTCTCAGACCGCTTTGTCCTCTCTCTGATGCGCAAGTGTGACTGAACAAGGTAACCAAAAGAAATCCCTGGCACAGTAAGCACCTTTGCGATACTACCAGCCTGGCTGTAGGTATGAATAATTCAAGAGGCAGATAAGGAGCGGATATACAAGTGCTAATGAGCTGAGGGAGGGAACCCCGACATTTCAGGACAGAAACATTATTTGTAGTTAGAGAAAATGTATATTTTATTCCCTTTGCTAGTAGGGTAACTTGTTCTACAAGACAGCTAGCTCTGACACGGGTTTCTACACTGCGACTCCACTGGTCTCTCTGCATTCCTATATTCCTTTTCAAAATAGGATCCTCGAGTAATAAGCGGCCCGCTTCATTTTACAGGATGGGGAAACTGAGGCAGAGAAGGGAAGCAACTTGTGCTCTCTTCCCTCCAGCTCATGCTGCAAGTTAGTAGCTAAGTGGACAGACCCCAGGAATCCCGACTCCTAGTTCCTTGCTCTGACCACTAGCCAACACTACTCCCTGCTCTCTAATGTTTACAACTGAGAGGCTCCACTTCCAGAAAGTAATCAAGCCCAAATCATTACTAATTTGTCACAAGGCATGCAAAATATACACGATCAGCACTTGGCTTTCCACCCTGCTCTGGGCCTTTAGTAGGGTTCAAAGCTGGAAGACCCTGTTGCAGCGCCGGGAAGTCTGCAGCAACAGCAGTGACATCAGGAATTGAATCACGGGTGGCCGAGTAATAAGGCTTGCGGGCACATGAGGACCAGCGTTTAACCAATTCACAGCAAGTTCCTGAGTGTACAAATGTCAATTTCCTTAATGGGCTGACAGCGCAGAGGTCAGTCGTTCAGGGGAAGGAGCCTTTATGGAAGAGGTCTCTACAGATTGGCAACAGCTGAAATTCCATGCCAAGAATGAGTGTTTAAATAGTTATGGGGCTGTCTCATTTCCACTGAGGGGGCTTTTCTTACATTAGAGACAATGTACAATTTATATTTCTGTTTTGGACTCACAGGAGCTCCTTAAGAAAGGAATTTAAATACTTCATCCGGTTGAGCCAGAAGTAACTCCTAGTTGTGTGTATCACCGCAATGAATCAGCATGAGTGCTCTAATGAAAGGGACATTCCAGTTTTTACAAGTGAAACATACAAGCAAAGCAAGCAGCCAGCTGGAAGAGAAACCCCCAACAACATCAGAGTCAAGAGGGCACAGGAAAGGAAAATTTCCTTGGCCGGACATTCCGCTCACACGCCTTTCTAGCGATTCAAAATAAAATTTCCAGCCTTGCAAAGAACTGGCCAAGCGAGAACCGACTCATTAACTTTCACAATGAATTCCCTCCTCCTAGATGGAGGGAGAAAGGTCACAGCCATGTGGCTCTGAGCAAATGGTCAAATGAAGTGGCTGTGCTCCCAATCAACCTCTTCGCGGGAGACTCGGAGGCACACCACAGAGATCTCTGCTGGAAGGGCAAAGTCGTTACTTCTCACAGAGCAGAGGAACTAGGCAATGCCAAGTCGGATACGGTCAGGAGAGGGGCGTATAAGCAAGCTGGAATAAGAATACGGAGCGTGCATATGGGCCTTTGAGGTTCTCCACGTCTGTCAGATTGATCAGCCCTCAAAACCCCCAACGTAGATCCATTTTACAGATGGGGGGAAAAACAGAGGCAAAGTCTCAGGACTTGACGGAAGTCACAGCAAGTCAGTGGCAAAGCTGGAATTAGCACTTAGGCCTGAGCCCAGATCTCCTAGTCCTCTTGCGTGCTTGCCACCAGACCCCACTCCCCCTTCATTTCTCACTCACCCCCAAGCTCAGTGCCGCTCCTGTAGCTGCAGCGAGCATCCGCCTCAGCACCCGGACGTGGGGCCTAATTACTCCATCTGTTTAACAGTCCATTTAACCAAAACTTGCCTGCCTGCGATAACACTACAGTATGAGGAGATCAGTGTACAGAGGGGCCAACCTGTACCCCAAGCTTCAGACTAATATGACCAGGAGCGTCAGAGGAGTCAGATGCCAGCAGAGCTTTGGGAGACATCTGTACCCTTCTAACACATGACTGTATCCATCACTGGAAAGAGGTCTTAAATGCACAGACCTTTAATTTGCTGGCTCTCACAATAAGCCTGTTCTCTTTGAAAGGAGGTGGCCACGGATTCCCTCCATTCCAACTGGGGTGCAGAAGCGAACGGGAGAGACCTCCTGAAGCCTGACATTTGAAGAGGCCTGCGAAGCAGAGAGAGAAGTGGAGGGACACAGCGTGGTACTTCCACTTCCAGACACGCGCTGTGGAGGGAGAGTGTAAAAGGGATTCCAGGCAGCTGGCTGCATAGGTCACCCATGGCAGGGAATGGCTTTCCTGGCACTCCAAAGCGGCCTTTAGCTGAAGCACAGCGTGAAGCGGCCAGTAAGTGGAAGATCAGTCAAAACACTATTTGAATCCCTTTAAACGGCCCCTCCCCTTGCCGGGAGGACAGCTATCACACCCGGAGGAATTCTGCACCGAAAAATGAAAAGTTCCGCACACAATATTTTAAAAGTCTGAAAAATTCTGCCTATTTTATTTCTCAAAACAACACAATATAATCACGCCAGTTTCAATTACTCTGGTAATTTATTATTGCAAAATACCTGTCAACAAGTGTCTAACAATACAGACAACAAAAGAGATTCCCCCAGGAGCAGTGAGTTAAAGAAACCCCTACTACAACCCAGTTCCTGATTCCGTTATGCTTTCGTTGGGCGTCTCAGTCTGGGTAGGTCACATGCCAACTGGGCACATCTTAGGGGACAATTTTGCCCCTCTGGTCTTCTAGTTGATTCTCATTTTTTCACCCTGCCCCTGTAGGGTTACCATATGTCAAGTTCGCAAATAGAGGACAGTGCCGGAGGAATGAAGACAGGTGTGCGTGTGTACTGGCATGGAGTATTTTGGGGGTTCTGGAGCACCCCACCAGCCCAGACATACGCACCCTCTTTCCCCAGAGCCCAGTAGCAGGCTCCACTCCACCTAGGAGGAGTGGGTAGGGGTAGTCTGGCCAGTCTCCAAAGGACACTCCCACCCAGCAGAGAGGACACCCCCGTGAGGGTACCGATAGACCGGCTCACAGCCAAGATCTTTTTCCCCATTAGAACAGTGCATGGTTCTCCCAAGATGGCACAGGACCACAGCTGAGTTTCCTACACACAGCCAGCTTTAATCATATCTGCAATGAGGGCTGGAGCAGCCCACCATTTGGCTAAGCACAGAGCAGATTTCAAAGATCTCCAGGATGTCTGAGTAGCATCTTCCTCCAACAGGGGAAGGAGAAGCTTTCTTGCTACCATTTCTATCCCCACTCAACAGTGGTGCAGCATTGCCATGTGTTATCCTCCACCTCAGAAGCAGCCGCATTTTTGCGGTGCTGGATGTACCAAGTTGTAAATGAGATTAATGCAAGACCACCACTTAGTGCTCATTTTCCCTTCTGCCGTGTCTCCATACCTCCAAGCATAATTTTATTTGCAGAACATTTTCTCTCAAGAGATGTATTTAAAAAAAACCTCTGAATCTGGACAGCATTTTGAATATTCGCTTTGTGCTTTCAGCAAATGCAACATTATGAGTGTCACAGGAGCCTTAGACATTTAGTCAATTTGCCGACTCTTCCCCGAATACTTGGTAGATCTGTTCAGAGCTCCCTGCAGACTCACCTCACCCCTTGCTTCAGCATTCAAGGGTATTCCACAGCCAGACTGCACTTTAGTTAATTGCAAGAGGAAAAACACATGACACTTTAGCAGGGCGGGGCTAAGGTAATGCACTGAGGCAACAGGCTGGCTTTTAGATGAGGAGGCTTGTGCTGGGGGCAGGGGAGAGCGAGGAGGGGGACGAAAGAGAGGCGTAGAACAGACATGTTTTACCTGGTTGGTCTACATTTACACCCCAACCTTGCATAATGGGCCTTTCCATTTCCGGCCTTCTGATCGGGAATGGCAGGGTACGGAGCCAGGTCAAGATTGAAAGGCACAGGACAGAGCGGTGTTTAGGGGGTAAGGGCACTACCACAATCTATACTATGGACAATTGCACGTGCAGGCTCCCTTGCGCCTGGCCATGGTGAGACAAACTGCACCCCAAGGGCTTCAATCTGAAATGGACACAACAAAAGACAGGAAGGGATGCAGAGACAGGACTTGCCCAAGGTCATACAGCAGGGCAGCCGCAGAGTGGAACAGAAACCAGGTGCAAATCCCAGTTCAGTGCCCTACCCACTGGGCCCTGCCGCCTGGGTCTAGTTTGTACGATTTGCCCCTCATGCATGAGCACAAAAGCCAGACTCCCCTATGGCGAGTGACAAGAAGTGGTCTGTTGCTAGAAATACTGGAGACTAGAAATCGATGCCTGATGTTAGCTCAGACACTCCGTTATGCAGCAAAGCCAGGATATATATACACTGTTCTCCATTAGCAGAGATCATCTCAAAACGCTGTAGGTTTAAAGACACAGCAAGACAAATGCCACAGGTGAGTCATCCAATGACAGGCACCAGCCGATCAGTCAAGCCTTGATGTTGCCTTTTAGACATTAAACTTCCTAATGACCAGATATTAAGGTGCCGCCATACGGGCGGTGTCTATAGTGCTTAAACGAGCCCACCAAATCGTTTTGTGCAGAGAGTCACTGAACCCTGAAATGACTCAGAGAGGCAGCAGCTTGAGGAAAATAGCACGCTACATCCTAATTCACAACACAAGGGTTTTGGGGGTCAGCATCTGCCAGGGACAGGAGGGAGAAGGGGCGTTTTAAAAACCAAAAACCCAACACACCCTGCAGCATTCTATCCCCACGGCTGTCATTCATTCTTTCTAGCCGAGGAAGTTTGTTATTGTGCAGGAAATCAGGAGGTAATGGGTCTTTGTGCCAGCCCCATGCAGTAATACATTACTGCCACCACCTGGACAGATTTGGGGAGAGCCGTTTTGGTCCTGAATGAAGAAGATGCTAAGGGCATGTCCACACTGCAACGCCCCCCCTCCCCCAGGGCTGGCCCGAGTCAGCTGACTGGAGCTAGAACACTGCAGTGTAGACATTCGGAGCCTGAGCCCTGAGACCCCAGGAGGGGGGAGAGTCCCAGAGCCCAGGCTCCAGCCCAAGCCCGAATGTCTACACTGCAATTGTATAGCCCCACAGCCTGAGTGAGCTGCCCCAGGCCAGCCGGGGGTGTTTTACTGCAATGTAGACTTACCGTTAGAGACGGTCCCCCTACACGCACTGTAACTGAGAGCAGCACAAGTCCCTCTTGCACCGAGGGAGGCTATTCCCCTGCTAGATACCATCCTTTGGCACATCCCGTCCAAACACGTTTGATTGATTCTTGAGTCATATTTGGGCACCTGCCTTCCTAAAATCAGAGTCCATATAAATTCTCGGTTTTACCCCAATCCTGCCCAGACAATTCAGTCATTAACTGCTGACGGTTATTCAGCGACACATACAAAGCTTTGCCAGCAAAACTATGTCATCGGGGCACGATTCCTCCCCCCCGCCCAACAAAGCCAGGCCAGAAAAAGCCCCAGCGTAGACAGTTATAGCGGCAAAAGAGGCTTTTTGCCCAGCTAGCGGACCCTGTTTGGGGCACGGGAGGAGTTATACCAGCAATGGAACTCTTGCCTTTATACGCTGCATCACCACGAGGGAGACGGACGGTTTAGCTCGATGAACACATCGGGGCGGTCAAACTTACTGACTCTCTGAGCCACATACGATAATCTTCATCGCCTCAAGAGCCGGGCGCACCTGCCGGGGCTTGGCAGGGTTGAGTCCCGCCAGAAGCCCCGAGCTCTCCTCCCCACCAGTCTATTAGGCGGAAAGGGGGGGGCCCCTCCCAGAGCCACACTTTAACCGTTCAAGAGCCGCTGTTTGGCCACCCCTGGAATAGATCTATACCGGCGAAGCGTTTCAGGAGTACACCAGGCCAAAGAGAGAGATGGTCTCAGTCCAGCTCCTAGTGGACAGGTCTCCACACAGCCACAATAAGAGAGAGGAAGGAGGCCTTGTGGTGAAGGCACTGGACAGGGACTCCAGAAATGTAGGTTCTGTTTCCAGCTGCACCACGGATTTCATGGGACATTTCCAGAGTCCCCAAGAGTAAGGCAGCGAGAGGAGGGCAAAGTATCCATCAAAGGCCACTGAGTAAACTGCAAAGACATGACATTTTAGTGGAGCATGCCCAGGCCTTGAAATCGAGGGGTCTGTTTTATGTGCAGTGACTGCAAACTACAACCCCGGTGCATAGCGAAAACTACCCCATGTCCCCATGTGCGACGGATAATCTTAAAGCTGCAGCAGAATGCTGCAGTTGTGGAAAGTGCACGGTCTACTCTCCCTAAGGAGAGACAGAAGGTCGACGCCGCCACAAATTTCAGATGCTCATGGAGCCAGGCGTTAGTTTAGATTTTTCACAACTGATTAGCGGCTTCCTAAGACTGCGGCCTGGGCAGCATCTTCAGGCTATGCTTGCACATATTAAGATGTGACGCAGATCGCGATTAAATTAAGCTCAGCAAAGAGACGTTTCGAAGGGTGAAGGAAAGGAGACAAAAGAGGAGAGGGGGGAAAATGCCAAGAGACTCCAATATTACATTTTCTCTAACGCGCTCTCAGCTCAGCTGAGGAAGATCGCATCTCATGGCCACGTCCTCAGTCAAAGTACATTAGCAGCATTAAGACTTCAGAGGGAAGCTGAACCAAGCGGCTCGCTAAGCTAGGATTACTTCAGTAACAATTTTCTGTCTGCAGAGACAGAAAAAGCAAACTACACATGCCGAGTGCAGCCAACGCCCCCAGGTTTGAGAAGGTCAAACAATTCCTTGCTAACATTTTCTTTACGGGAAAAAAAAAAAAAGTGTTTATAGACAGGCACCTCAAGCCTCTTGCTCCATGAAACACATGGGGCTTATTTCTCATTCTGACGCCCAATGTGCAGCATGCCATGGAAGACAGCAGGAAAGAGACCAGAGATGAACCGATGGGCATTAAAGAGCAAAAGCGGATATCTCCAGATCAGAGACACTAGAAATGGAAATTCACTCTTAGGTATTCCTACAGCAGCCAGCCACTGGTCCTAGCACCCCCAACCTGATCAGACAAGGACTCTGCCACCCAGTCTGCTGTGCATACTCTAACCCAGCACGGATCTGCGCCAACCCTCACTCTCATGATCACAACGGCCCACGCTGCATGATGAGTTGAACAGGAAGCTGGCTGTGGTGGACCACCACAGCAGCTCATCAGGTCGCAAGAGGAAGCCTAGAACACCAACCATTTAGTCCATCTCCCTCGGCAATGGGGGACTGTTCCCTTCACTTGGTTTTCCCAGTACTTTGCTTCAGCCAAGACGGCAGAAACAGAGGCCCCAGCTGAGCCACTTTGCAATTCAGTAACTTAGAATCACCATCCCAGTGATGAGCTTGTGCTGCACGTTGGATGCAACTTAAATAGAGCCACTGGCTCAATGACCTTCTGCTTTATTGCCTACCCACTGCAATGCTCCCCACACCTGGTTATGGCCTGATCTCAGGGTAAACACAACTGCGAGGCTCTACGCCACTAGGCAGCAATGGCTGGCCAGGAGAGAGTTTGGCACCGCATGCAGGCATGCTACTGAAGCACGAAGGGTGCCAGACGGCCACCTGCCATGCTGCAAGACACCAGGCCTTTCACTGGCCGAAGTGATGGCCAGGCATAAACACCCCTTTGGGCGCTAACTCAGAAAGACAGTTGAGCTACCCCCCTGGGACGGCACACCTAGAAATCGGTCTCTGCGCTGGCATCCCAGCCAAGAGCGACGTTTTCCAATACTGCTATTTTGGGGGGGTGGAGGTGGTGAAGAGGGGATTTTTAAACTAGGTCGGAAAAAGCATCAGGATGCCATAAAAACAAGTTTTTCAATCAGTGAGTTAAGAGCCACAGAAGAGACTTAACCCATTTGTGTGGCTATTTTCTCGTAACTCTGATTCCTATGGGACTTGTTGAACAGGCTTGATGAAGCCCTGGCTGGGATGATTTAGTCGGGAATTGGGCCTGCTTTGAGCAGGGGGTTGGACTAGATACCTCCTGAGGTCCCTTCCAACCCTGAGATTCTATGATCGGCCATTTCAGCTGAAAGCAAAATTAAAACAGCAAAACCCCAAATCTTAAAAAAAAAAAAAAAAAAAAAAAGATGCTTTTGAAAAAAATGTATCCAGGGTTCCTAAATGAACAAGAGTACTCTAGTTTTTTGCAACAATGGTGAAGCTGTAACATGTACTTTGCAATGGAGAGGCCAAAATACATTATTCCAAGGGAGCATAAAGGCCTTTAATGTTTTTGTTTATGTAAATGAATGGGCAAACTAGAGCAGAGATCAGACCAGCCCCATATATTCAGTACACCCGCTTAGCTTCCATTGATGGAGTTTACAGTGAGAGCAGACCTACACACATTTCATTTCCAGGACTCCAACAGAACTCCCTGGGCTAGGAAAGGATATCAACAGGGTAACCAAATCCTGTTTTAGAAAAGCAAGTTCTACTAGCAGTTAATGGTGGCAATTAAGTTTCTAGGAAACCCATGGAAGTAGTAAGATGTGCACTTGCTTGTGTATGGCTTGCATGGGGATTGTGAGAACTTCATAGCTTCAAACTGACACGGTAGGTCAAATAAAAATGTTACTGGAATGGGAGGGAAACTTACCTGACCTACAACATACAACACAACCTTCAAGTCTGAACGGTCCAGGAGTTAACATTGAACTGTTCCACCCATTGAACAGCTAAATGATTTACATACAGAGCACAGTAAGTGGATTAGAATCTAATTGGGAAAACTCCTCTTTCCCAAAAAACCAATGTTACAAAGGTGTGAAATAGGCAAGAAAAAAAGTCATGTGCAATCATAACAACGGCCGGACTGAGTCAGACCAAAGGTCCATCTAGCCCAGTATCCTGTCTTCTGACAGTGGCTAATGCCAGGTGCCCCAGAGGGAATGAACAGAACAGGTGATCATCCAGTGATCCACCCCCCGTCGCCCATTCCCAGCTTCTAGCAAACAGAAGCTATCCTTTGTGGATTATATATTTCTTTGATTTGCAGGAGATGGACAAAAGATTAGGGCCCATGTAGTCCAGGCTCCTGCAGGACTGTTCCCTATACCAGGTTCTTCTGCACTTTACCCAATTCAGTTTAAATTATTCCAATGGGGCGCTCACCATTTCCCTGAGGGAGCAGCTCTATCATCTAACACAGCTTTGAGTTGTGCATTAACATTCATCTCCTCAGTACATTCTGCTTCTGTTCGTTCCTAGGGTAGCACTGAGCTCTAGCTACCGTTCCTGAAAGAGTCCAGGACAGTGCTTCTGGCACCAATGGTAGCCTTGGAACAGAAGAACAGGAGCAGCCCCTGCAAGGGAAGTTGGGGTTCCCAGGTGTGAATGCAAGGACTTGCCACAAGGCTCCCTTACACACACATTCCCTCCCACCACACCACCCATCCATTTACCTTCCTCTGTTCCTTCCTCAGGACGTGTTTGTCCTCATCCTTCCAGAAGGCATCTTCCAGCTCCTGCTGCCGCTTGGCATCGGCTGCTGCCTTCGCCTCGGCTTTCCTTGCGCGGGCAGCAGCCGACTTGGTGTTCTCGCCCTGGAACTTCTTGGGCATCCCTCAGGGTGCACTGCGGAGAAGAGGGGGAAAAAGCATTGCCAGAGTGCTTGCCTGGGCCCTGGGTTCAGGTGCCTGACAGACAGGGTCAGCTCTGATCCCAAATCCCATCGAGGAAGTTTCTTTTTCCAGCTGTGGCTGTCTATGCTAAGAGCCTAGGCTGGTAGAGCTCCCTAGCAGAGATGCAGCCTGCATTGACTGATGGAGTGTCTGTCAGCGTAGGAACACCGGCTTAGCTACATCGGCAGCAGCCTATCGACTGAGCTGCAGCCACACTGGGGGGTTTGTCAGCACAGCCATGTTGGTCAGGGGGGTGGGGTTTTTCACACCCCAGAATAACGTAGCTATGCTGACAGAACTTCTAAGTGTAGACCAAGTCTGAGCCAAACTGCTTCGAAATCACAGAGAGGCCAGACTGGTGTCGGACAGCAGAACTGAGAGCCAAGAACTCAACTTCTAACCCCAGTTCTCCCCCACCACTGTAAAGTGGGGACAAGCACCCATACTAACTTGCTCACAGGGATGCTGCAAGGGCTAGTTAAGATTTGTAAAGTGCTTAGAAAATGAAAAGTGCAACATGTATGTCAAACATTAGTGTGGCTTGATCTGTGGAGAAACCGCCGCATAGAATATTTAGTTTCCGTCACAATTTAGATTTAAGACCGACAGACTGGCCTTATTCCTGTCCGCTAAGCCACCCAACTTACATAAAAAAAACCAAAACAGTCTGCTATGATTGCAAAATGAAATTCTAGCTTTCCTTAGAGACTTTGACCCTTACAGAGAAAATTCAATTATCCAACAAAGCCAAAGGTCTGGAAAAACAAAGATTTTTTTGTCATGTAAGCAGTTGTTACTGCACTAGAGGTCCTGTTTGTGCATTCTGAAGAAAACCAGTATTTCCTCTCTTAGAGCAAACTACAACCTCCAAAATACAACAAAAGGATTGAGTCTAGCCCTTCACTCAGATACGACTGACAGACACAGTGCATCCACGCCTGCGTACGTGCACATAGCCGCTGGTGACTATTAAGCATCTGTGCTGAGGATTCTCCCTATTAGTCACTCACAGAGGAAAAGGCGTGACAGCTTTCCTGTTCTACAAGAATTCATAAGTGGAAGCAAAGCAAGAGACCTTCTGATTCAATAATAGCACAGCTAGTGCACATGGTCTGCATTTTAACACAAGCCTCTTTACCATTTTGGGATGTAGAGCAGACAGAAGGAGCAATTGCTTCATCCTACACATTCTCCCTCCTACCCCACTGCATTGTGGTTTTTCTCATAGCCTTTAAAGAACTTAGGTCTGCCACTGGCAATGTTCATTATATCATCTTGCCTTCCACGTCATAAGTCAACATTAACCTCAAAGCTTTTATTAAATTGCCTCAAGTGATTTTAACAGGATTCCACAAAAGTGAGATTATGGGACAAAGGAAAGTTACGAAAGCCCACAAGTGTCTTTCCTGTCCTGGACCCCTGTTCCTCTATCAGAACATCTCAAACACATTCACAAATCACAGATCATCTAGCTTTGTACACAAGTTAAAATAGGAATACAAGGCATATAAACAAAATCCCAAGAAAGCCACCATTCCTGTATAAGCCTGTTTTCCTCTTCTCCCCCCTCCCCCCCCAGACCCCAACTTAACTTCTTGTCACTATCATATCTAATTTAAAGATGAAACTCCTTAGGTCAGGGACCCTGGCTTATGTTAAAACAACCATCACACGCACACACAGGCCTCATCTTCACTAGAATAAAAGAGGTTTTTAAAGTCATGATAGATAACACATTAAAACTCTACAGAAGACAAGTTGTATTTTAACATGTGTTAGCTGGTAGGGGGTGAACCCTAGGGGGAACACTTTAACTCAAAGTTTAAACACATGTTAAGGCACACTATCATGACTACACCATGTCAGAAGCATGTTGCCCAACATATTTAACATCACAATTTAAATTTCACTCTAGGCAAGACAATGGTATTTTGTCAGTTACAGCGTCAGTTGATACAAGCCTTGTCAGAATTTATATACATTTGCCAAGTAAAGATTCAGCAGACAGAATGACTTGTGTGCTGCAAAGCGTTCTTTAGAAAAACAGGGTACGAGCATACAGAGAGGTGTGAAGCCAGTTACCTGGTCATCATTTATGAAGCGCTTCCTGTTTTCCAAAGCACTGTGCAAACATTTAACTGGCATAAAGTAAACACGCGCGGGCAGTGGAACTAAAACCAGGGCTTGAGGAGATATTATCGGAGTCTTCTCAGAAAGCAGAAGCAAAGACGCTCTAAAGATTTAATGAGCCCAGGTTGGTCCTGCCTGAACTGAAGAGGACACCACCTGAGCAGGGAGAGCTGAGACTGTGCACCAGCCCCAGGGCAGGCCTGACAAACCCAGCATCCCTAGAGTCATTTGGGGGTGGGAAGACCTCTGAGTCACATGGCTCTTGATGGGGGTCAACTCCCACCCCCCCTCCCGCTCAAAGCACAGACTGCTTTGAAAGAATGGTTACAAGGAACCCAGCCCAGGCCAGGCCCACGCTGGAGTAGGCCTAGCCCCCCATCCCACCCCTTGTGCCCCACACCAGATACCCCCAGCTCTAATACACTGAACCCCCAAACCCAGCCAGCCAACTGTGCTTCCCATCCCCCCAAACCCACCCCCCAGCTGCCCCCCACATCCTGACACTCAGCTCCCCCTTCAAACCTCCCTCCCACCTCCACCCCACAGAATGGACCCTGCCCCCCACCCTGGAGTGGGGGCCCCGCCCCCCAGGCTCCCCCAACATCCTGACACCCAGCTCCCCCCCACCTCTTTCAAACCTTCCCTCCCACCTCCACCCCACAGAATGGAACCTGCGCCCTGCCCCCCACCCCGGAGTGGGGGCCCCGGCCCCCAGGCCCCCCCAACATCCTGACACCCAGCTCCCCCCCCGTCTCTTTCAAACCTTCCCTCCCACCTCCACCCCACAGAATGGACCCTGCCCCCCACCCCGGAGTGGGGGCCCCGCCCCCCAGACTCCCCCAACATCCTGACACCCAGCTCCCCCCTCCCCATCTCTTTCAAACCTTCCCTCCCACCTCCGCCCCACAGAATTGCGCTCTCCCCGGTCCAAGCCCGGGGGAGGGGGGTAACCCCCATGGGTCCACAACCCCCCGTGACCAGGGAGCCCGGGGGAAGCGGGGCCCGGGTCAGCGGCTCCCCGCTCCCTGCTCTGACCTGCTGCCGGCTCCGGCTGTCGCTCGCTTTGCCCGTCACGGGGCGCCTTATCCCTGCCTGAGGGGAGGGGTAGTGGCCGGGCCCCTGCCGCCGTGAACGGTGGGGTTGGGGGAAGGGAGCACGGACGCCTGGGGAGGGGGAGGCGGAGGCGAAGGCCCGTGGGTGGGGCCCGGTTGGGTCCTTCCACCCCTTGGGTCCTTCCACGCCCGCGACGCGCTCCCGGGCGGGCGCCATCTTTGTGCGGGGCACTCTGTCGTCCCCCTTCTCTCGCCCGCTCACCCCTTGAAAGTGTTGTGCGGGGGAACGCGACCAGCAGCCCGATCGTAGGCGGCTGCCGAGGAGCGGCTAATGGGGAAAGACCCCGTTCCATAACCCTCCTCCTCTTGCCCCGCACAAAGATGGTGGACTCCTCCCTACGTCATCACTGTGCTGCCCCGCACCAAGATGGCCGCCGCCGGCTGCCCATTACTGGCATAGCGGCTGCGCCCCCCCCGCGGTTCTCTCTGGACGTGTCTCGCCCCGCCCCGCCCCGTCGCCATGGAGATGGAGATGGAGCTCCTTCCACACTAGCTTGGCCGGCCCGAGGGGGAGCCCGGCCCCGGAGCAGGACAACAGGGCGAAGGGGGAGTGTTGAGCCCGGATCCGCGGGCCGAGCGAGAGGCCTGGAGGGGCGGCTGCGCCTGGATCGCACAGCCACCGAGCCCATCCATCGCTGGGACCGAGAGACGGACCCCTCCCCCCCCCCGGTCTGCCGTGCGCCCCCTTCCCCCTCCCTGGTATTCCGTGCACCCCCCATCCCCCCCGTCTGCCGTGCACCCCCCATTCCCCCCCCTGCCGTGCAGCCCCTTCCCCCACCCTGGTATTCCGTGCACCCCCCTGTCCCCCCCCGGTCTGCTGTGTACCCCCCTTCCCCCACCCTGGTATTCCGTGCACCCCCCTTTCCCCCCCCCCACAGGCTGCCGTGCAGCCCCTTCCCCCACCCTGGTATTCTGTGCACCCCCCATCCCCCCCCCGGTCTGCCGTGCGCCCCCTTCCCCCACCCTGGTATTCCGTGCATCCCCCATTCCCCCCCCCCCGGGCTGTCGTGTACCCCCCATTCCCCCTCCATCTGCTGTGCGCCCCCTTCCCCCACCCTGGTATTCCATATATCCCCCATTCCCCCCAGTCTGCCGTGTACCCCCCATCCCCCACCCTGGTATTCCATACAATAGCAGCCTAGATGTTCAGACCCAGGACCTCAGAGCCTGGGCTCCAGCCTGACCTTGAACGTCTACACTGTCATTTTATAGAGCCCCATGAGCCCGAGTCAGCTCACCTGGGCCAGCCGTGCCCGTGCCGCAGGTCTTTTATCGCAGTGTAGACGTCCCCCCAGACAGCCCCTCTCAAGCTGGGATTCCCCCTTAAAACCCTCTTTTTAAAATGTCAGACTTGTTTGTTCATGGGATGATAAAAGCTGAGTTTGCACCTTGGTCAGTTTCCTTCCCCTCCCACGCCTCTTTGAGGAACTTTCAAGAGTTGTGAAGATGCAAGTACTGTAGATCTGGGTAACATTGATGAGATCAGGTGACTTTGGGTTCCATTTGCTCTCATGTGATCTTAGGAAAGGAAAAAAATATGTCAAGGGTCGGTCGGTCAGTCGGTTCCTGGCTTGACAGACATCTGTTCAAGCTTTTGCCTCCCACCGCACCAAAAGCAACCTTTTCTTTTGCCCATGTAAAATGAAGAATCTCTTGATAAACTGCCCTGGGGTCTGCCGCATCCCAAGCCCAAGGCAGGCGAGGCGTGCAACAATGTGGTTAAACTGTACTGGGGAGGAGACGCTGGTATGGACGTTGAGTGAGAGCAGTTATGGGAGCTGATTTCCGTCCCTACCTGTGGAACGTTCGTTCCATCTGTGCACCAAATGGAGGATTGCTCTGTGTCATGCATGAGCCCAGGCGAAGCCGCGATTGCTGCGACCTCCCTCCCTATTCTTTCGTATGTCCATGAACCTTGCCTCAGATTCTGAATTCCAGCTCCTCTTCTCTGCCACCTGCCCTCCCACTGAAGCACTGCTCACTAAGGAGGAGGTGCATGGTGGCTGCTGCCCCTTGGTTATCATCACCAGCCAGATGCACAGAACGCTTTGTGTCATAGACCCTGCTCTGCAGTAAGATGGATCAGGAAGAGGAGAGGCTGGGAGGGAAAACGAGTCTCCCTGGCCAGCTGACTGGAGGTGAAGGCAAAAGGCATCAGGCACTGGGTTAGGGTAGAGCTGGGCGTGGGGGATAGCCAGAGACTAGGCAGTCGGAATACAACCAGCCCCGGACAGCTACAGGAGTCTCTCAAACAGCTGTTTATACAGGGTTCCCCTATATGCTCCTGGCAAGCCTGCTTGAGCCTTCACATCCCCAGCCCTGCCACATTACTGCATCTGTGTGAAATTAAATCAGGCTGTTAACCCCGTGCTTGCTGGAAAAGCAAGGGCTAGGGCTTCTGGTTCAAAAGTGGATTCCACTCACCTGCCCTCTAAGCTGACCTGGAGACTTGACCAGCAGAGATGGGGAGGTCTCTGGACTCCAGCCTACAGGGGATGAGAAGCGAATGGGAGTTACTCAAGTGGGGCAAATGCAGGCCCCTGTTTGTCACAGGAAGCACACCGGTCGTCTTAGGTCAAGAGCTGGGAGCCTGTTTGTGACTCCCAGGGCTGGCTTGTCGAAGGGAAAGGCCCTGTTTGTCTCTGTGCTAAATGAGCTGCTAAACTGTTCATAATAACAACAACAAACACCTGCCCCCCTCCTGAATCAGCCCCAAGAGTGACCAGCCTGTCTGACCCCCTTACCCGGCAGCCAAAGGGGTTGATTTCTCCTCTGTTCCTGGGGAATGGAGTGTGCCCACCTCTCTGCGTGTGCACAGCCTTCCAACCAGCAAGGCCTTTCAGTGCTCAGATTTTCTAGACTAGGGACCATGGCAGCTTTAAGGAGAAGCTGTGGAGGTGCCGGGGCTCCCAAAGCTGCTCTTTGCTTGGTGTTTAACTAGACTGGTTGTATCCACCCCACTCACCCTTGCAGAGGAAGTGACCAGGGCAAGGACTTCCATGTCCAAGTCTCTTCTCTCTGGCTGCGCAGCCATGTTCACCTCCGGGGTTACTGAGCACTCATGGACCACTCTGCCTCTTGAGCTCAAGGAGTAGCTCTGTTAGCTGTAGGAATACAAATCACTGGCTCTCCAGCAGTAGAGCTCAGAGCGCTTTGCAAAGCAGGCCAGTATTATTAGCCCCATTTTATAGATGGAGAAACTGAGGCACACGGCGAGGCAGTGACTTGCCTAAGATAACCCAACAGGTCAGTGGCAGAGCTGGGAATAGAACCCAGGTGCCCAAAAGTCCAGTCCCATGCTCTACCCACTAGGCAATGCTGCTGTCCCACTAGTAGCAGTAGTAGGCTGTTATCCTCTTTTAGGGCCAGAGGCTTAGTCAGCATCTTCCTCCGCCAGAGGAAGCTCGTTCTGAGCATCTGACTTCGACAGGGAATCAAATCTGCAGGTGGGGAATTGGGGCTGGGGTTGAGAGGAGGTATTCCCGCTGCCGCTGGCTTTGCAAAGCAGTGCAGGAGGGGCCTTCGCTCCATGGGCAACTTCTGTGGATGGCAGGATGGGAGCAGCCCGCAAAGAGCCAGCTGTGGAGTTCTGTGCCCCCGGCAACCTTTCCCTCCCCGGCCTCTGTGAGGATTAACTCATGCCCTGGAGCCTGAAATGAGATGATCCAAGCAGCTACAACTGGTGTCGGGGAGGCCAGCAGGGGGTCATTAAAATTATCCAGCTGGTTTTTGCTACTCTCGTAGAGGTGATTTAAGCCTAGGGCAGGGGTTAACTTAACACTTGGCCACATAAAATCCACCCAACCCCAGGGAAATCGAACCAGTCCCCTGTGCTCCCCTGACCCCAGCATTAACACCATGTGGTTAGGCTGAAAATCCAAGACAGGAAGTGAGAACGTTATTATGTATCTTGAACACCTAGGAAACCTAACAGAGCTCAGGGCCCCATTATGTGGGGCGCTGGACAGACATGGTGAGAGACAGGCCCTTCCCTGAAGAGCTCACAGGCTAAACAGACAAAGGAAAGGAGGGGGAACTGAGGCACGGAGCAGGGCAGTGACTTGCCAAGATAACCCAGCTTGTCCATGGCAGAGCCGGGAATAGACCCCAGGTCCCCTGACTCTCACTGCCCCCACCATAGGCACCAGGTTTGTAAATGTTTTGGATGGGGTCAAGCCCGCAGGTGGGCAGGTGACCCTGGGTCCCTCCTTAGCACAATTCTGGTTGTGCCGCTGGTGTAAACACTGCGGGGGAGGGGCTGGGCCTGCTTTCCAGAATACTGGTGGGCCCATGGGCCCCTATAACCCAGTGCTTCCAACCCTAACTGCGGGACCACGCTACCTTCCAGTAACACAGCCCCCGGTGTCTGTCCTGCTACTGAGCACCCATCACACCTTGCCAGAGCCACCTCGGGGTGTGGGGTGGGTGACGGTCCAGTGGGGGGCTGCAGCCAGACCGGGCCAGCGACCAAGCAGAACAGAGTTTGAGCCTCGCTCGCGTTGCTGGTGGCCGTTGTGGCACCAGGGGGCGATAAAGGCTACGTCTCGCCATCCCAGCTCTCCAAAAAGTCCCCGGACTGCTACAGAAACCGAGCAAGAGGAGACAGGAATACCACAGCGGTCCCAGGCTAGACGGGCCCAGTCTCGTCCAACCTCCTCTGTAGCACAGCGCTTCCCCCAGTTACCCCTCTGGTGAGCCCCATGCCTTGGCACTGTGCATCGGGACAGCTCCGGCGCTCAGAGGTGTGACAAGCCTGCAGCCCCGAGTGCCGTGGGATACCGACCCAACCTCGTATGTGGACAGCGCTGGGCCAGCAGGAGAATTTACCATCTCTCGGGGAGGTGGATTTTCTGCATCAAAGGGAAAATGCCTCGCGCCGGCATAGGTACATTTCAAGTGTAGACAAGCCCCGAGGTGCACCAGGGCCCGAGGCCCCTGCCGTGGCAGGGAATTGACTTACCCAGATGATCCCAGCTGCAGAGGAAGGTGAAAACCCTCCAGACAATTCCCTACTGACCCCAAATTCCCCCTCCGCCCCCACCAAAAAAACCCTCTTTGAAATCTGAGTTCATACCCGAGTGCCAGGAGTTCACCGTTCTCGGTGCTGGCCGTAGCAGGCAATGGCTGGCGCTGCAAAGCTGCCACGCAAGTTGGGGTAACTTAGTGGTCGTAGTTCAAAGCAGGCAGAACTGGCAAGGCAGGGCCTCAGGCCTGGCTTGCAATGCACTGTGAGTCTTACGTAGGGAGTTTAAGACCGAGCTAGTGGGCTTGGCAGGGGGCTGCGGGTCAGGCTTGCAGGGCATCCGCAAAGCTTCGTGTGGAAGGAGTCGAGGCCGGGGATAGCAGCAGCTACAGCTCAGGCCTTTTCTCTCTCTGCTCTTAAACCAGGCTGTGTTTTGGTCTATTTGGTGTTTTCCCAGAGAGGCAAAGCACAACGGGGGAGCCGGCCGGTTTATTTAATGGAATCATGCGGCAGAAATGTTTGAACAGCCGCTTGAGCGAGCAGCATGAAAGGGTCACTCGAGAACCCCAGCTGAGCTCTGTTTGAAGTAGCAGTGCCCAGCGCTAAACGAGCCGGTGCCTGCACTGTGGCCGGAGGGTGCTTTGCCGTCACGGACCCCGTCTCTGGGCAGCACCTCTGCGTGCCTGGGAGGAAAAGGAGCTTGTAGCGGAGTCAGCAGCTCCTCCAGTTTCCTTCCTGCCTTTCCATGGTGGCTGTTTCTCATCAGCCCAGGTGCACTTAGGTGAAAGCATCACAAGCTCCTAGAGCTAGAGGTGGCCACAACAAAGTGAAGGGGGACTAGCCACAGCCTGACTCCACAGGCTTTCTCAGCCACCTGCCTGGCTTACGTTACAATTAGTAAAAACAACAAGGAGTCTGGTGGCACCTTAAAGACTAACAGATTTATTTGGGCATAAGCTTTCGTGAGTAAAAACCTCACTTCTTCGGATGCATAGAGTGAAAGTTACAGATGCAGACATTATATACTGACACATGGAGAGCAGGGAGTTACTTCGCAAGTGGAGAACCAGTGTTGACAGGGCCAATTCAATCAGGGTGGATGTAGTCCACTCCCAATAATAGATGAGGAGGTGTCAATTCCAGGAGAGGAAAAGCTGCTTCTGTAGTGAGCCAGCCACTCCCAGTCCCTATTCAAGCCCAGATTAATGGTGTTGAATTTGCAAATGAATTTTAGTTCTGCTGTTTCTCTTTGAAGTCTGTTTCTGAAGTTTTTTTGTTCAATGATAGTGACTTTTAAATCTGTAATAGAATGACCAGGGAGATTGAAGTGTTTGTAGATACAGACTAACACGGCTACCCCCTGATACGTTACAATTAGTAATGAGCAAAGTCTGCAGAAATCCCAGTTCATTCATCCGGGGTTGTTTTCTGGTGGCTGCTTTTTCTGCTTCAGAATCTGCTTTCAGGTTAAAAAAAAAAAGTGTCTCTCTCCGGTTCTTGTGGATGCAAAAAAAACACCTCTTCAGTGTGACCCATATATAACCGATGCGATGACAGCTGTCCGTCTGTGGCCAGTTTAAAACAGTATCTCTGAGAGGGATGTGGTGTCCCTTTCATGTCAATGGGGGTGTTTACCCTGAACCCTAGTGATGACAAGGTAAATGCCAATGATTTCACCACTGATCAAAGAGTGCAAGGCTATGTCTACACTGGCAACTGAATGACAAAACTTTTGTTCTTCAGAGGTGTTAACCCTCCCCCGCCCCGAAAGACAAAAGTTTTGCCGCGACAAATGCCAGTGTAAACAGTGTGTTGTCGCTCCTGCCGACAACACAAACGCTGCTCGTTGGGGGTAGAAGTTTTTTGTCGGGAGGAGAGCCGAGAACAGTGGCTACACTGGGTGACTTTTAGCGGCATGGCTGGGGTGACACAGCCATGCCGCCGAAAGCTGTGTAGTGTAGACAGGAAAGGGACAGAGATCTGCCCAGTCTGCTGTTCGCCGTGTCTCACTCTGATGCCATGAATGGATGGGCTCGCTTTGTAGGTGGGGCTTTGAAGAATAACATGGTTTGGATTTAATCTTACTTTGCTCGCTGCTGCCCCCTTGGGATCTTACTCTGGAGTCGATTTCGCCTTTTAGGGGGCCGAAAATTGTCCAAAAAAATGTGCAAAACAAATTCATTCCTTTAAAAAAAATCAATCAGAAACATGAAATCAATAACGTTCGTTTAAATGTTAAAAAAGGAGCAGTCGAGTCATGTCAAACGCTGGGACACAAACCAGCATTGACCTTTTTTTTAAAAAAAGGGAGTTTAGTGTTTCCCAGACAGTTCTATGATTGACCTCCCTGTCCTTGGAACAGCCCCCCTTGGGGTCATTCCAGCCTGCCCAATGGCCTGGCATACCCCACAGCCCTATCGAGCTGTTATCTGCTAGCAAAACCCAGCCAGAGATTACGCAATCCCCACACCCCTTTTCCAGCTCCCTTTAAGTCCGCAGCTCCCAGCGGCGCTAGACAAGGCACCTGTCCCGATTAGCCCTCTGAATGTCAGATTATCAAGCAGGTGGAATAAAATCACAGCTCAGAGCTCCCAGAGATTGAATTCAAATCGTGTAGTTACTTAACAGGGTGGACTCCCAGCAGCTGATAATCCCACACTTGCATCACGTCTCCTTTCACCTGCTGTGATAAGGACAAATCAAGGAGTTGCCACGAGGTGGGTTTTCCCATTTTAAGAAATGTAGGAGCATCCGCGGCAGAGATACGCGAGCGAGGGGGCGTGGAGAATCAGGAAGCGGCAGGGCTAACATTATGCAATGATGGGGCTGGCAGATTACTCAGATCCAGCAATAATTTACCGGAGGCAGGCGGCTGACACTTTACGGCAGTGATAGGTCACCGGGCACTTTTAGCGGAGTCCCATGCGAGAGGCAGAGCTGGAGCGAAGGGTAGAGAAGGGCTGTTTGCATCCAGTCTCTTTGGGCCCACTCGGTCTCCCAGCGGTCAGCTCTGAGCCAACGCGGCAGTCGTGTCTGCGGCGTGGATAGAGGGGCCCTAGAGCCGCTGGGAAGCTGCAAAGGGTCTTGGCCAATGTCCGTTCAACTCAGCCACGTCCATGCTCCTGTTGCACTTGTGAACATCGGCACGGTTGGGTTTTCCTTCGCACGAGGGATCAAGGAAACATCCAACCAAGCAGCTTCACCCACAAAGCAGCTCATTAGCGGGACTGTGGGGCAGCCTCCCTGACTGGACACCGCCTGGCTTCGGTGACCCGTCACCCACAACAACCAGGTGACGTGGCGCAGCAGGAATCGATAGGCTGAAACGTGGTTCTCCCAACGACCTGCCGGCTGTTGACGAAGGGACCAGCAGGATCGGCTGGAAAGGGCCAAACGAGCGGGATCATTTAGTCCCAGCTCAGAACTCAGCCGGCTCCAGTGGGTGATAAACCAAATGCAATACACAGCCACGGGTGGGGGCCTGTGCACGAGGGTGAATTTCCCCCTCTGGGTATTCTGTCGAGGCCACATCAAAGGCTACGCCTGACGCATGGGTGGGTGCATGCGGCATATGGACAAGGCTGGAGGGGCAAAGGGCCTTCTGCCAAACCACAGCGAGCGCTGGATGTCACAGGATCCCGTCTGCCCCCCACCATTGAGGGGTCGCCCGTGAGCCCCGAACGGTGTTCCTCCAAGGGCGCGAGCAACCGGGCCTTTGCTGGCTGATCCTGCTGCCCACAGTTGGTTTTTAGTTCTCTGGATTTGTAATTCACCTCAGGGGCGGCTCTAGCTTTTTTGCCACCCCAAGCATGCAGGCAGGCCGCCTTCGGGAGGTCCCCGGTCCCGCGGATTCGGCGTACCTGCCGCCGAATTGCTGCCGAATCCGCGGGACCGGTGGACCTCCCACAGGCAGGGCCGGCTCCAGGGTTTTGGCTGCCCCAAGCAGCCAAAAAAAAAAGCCGCGATTGCGATCTGCGGTGGCAATTCGGCGGGAGGTCCTTCGCTCTGAGCCGGAGTGAGGGACTGTCCGCCAAATTGCCGCCGAATACCTGGACGTGCCGCCCCTCTCCGGAGTGGCCGCCCCAAGCACCTGCTTGACAAGCTGGTGCCTGGAGCCGGCCCTGCCCACAGGCATGCCGCCGAAGGCTGCCTGACTGCCGCCCTCGCAGGGACTGGCAGGGTGCCCCCCGCGGATTGCTGCCCCAGGCACGCGCTTGGAGCGCTGGTGCCTGGAGCCGCCGCTGATTCACCCCTATTACACCGCCAGTGAGCGCTGCCCCAGAAAGCAACAGCCCCAGACGTGCGCCCCGCCACGGCTCACCTGGGGGGAAATGCATCGTGAGCTTTCCCAGCAAACCCTGGGCTAAGGGGTGGGGCCGATCAGGGTGGTACTTATTGGGGGTGGAGCCATAGGATGTGGCACTATGGCCCTTCTATTTCTGAGCGATTCTAGGAAGCAGAAGACAGTGCAGTGGGGTTACAGCCTGTGCCTGGGACCTTGCTGTGCCAAAGAGTCTGTGGCTAACTTGCTTCAGCTTTGGGCCTCAGTTTCCCCATCTGAACACTGGCCTGCCTCCCAGGGGCACTGCCAGGACAAACACCCCGAGGCTGGCAAAGTGCCCAGATGTTATGTTGAAGGGGGCCCCAGAGGAGCCTTGGCTAGATGGGCAGCCCAGGTGCATGGCGGTAACTGAGATCAGCCAGCCACGGCCCCCAGCCAGCCCAGAACTGGGACCTCACCAAGGGGCCTTAGTGTGATGTCTCTCCCTCTGCCGGCGCTGCATCGCCCAGGAGGCACTGTGCTCTCAGCCCCGGCCGGCTGCTCGCTCAGAGCCAGGGCTCCGCGTGGTGGAACCGCAGCAGAGGGGGGACAGAACCACGGGGAGGGGATTGGGGCCAACTGCTGGCTGCTTGAACCCTTTATTGAGCTTCAGCAACTAGACAGGAGTACGGCCCAGGAAGGGACCAAACCTGCCGTCTGGAGCCAGGTTTCGTCTCGAAAGGGGCTCAGGAAAATCCCATCTGCACACAAAGACAGAAGCTACCGCAGGGGCTAGAGCAGATGAGGCCTCAGCATGGACAACACACTCACCCTGGCAAGGGGTGAGTGAGCAGGGCGGGCTGGTAGCTGAGGCCCTGAGCTGGGACTCAGGAGATCAAGGTTCACGTCCTTGCTCTGGTGGGTGACCTTGAGCCAGTCCCTGCACCTGCCTCAGTTTCCCTAGTTGTAAAATGGGGATAACGATGCTTCCTTCCTCTCGCTTGTCAGCGCCTTGTGGCAGCAGCTGTCTCTCCCCCTGTGTCGGGGCAGAGCTGGGGCAAAGGGACCCTGCTGGCTGTGGGGGCCTGACCCCTGAGATCTCCTAGCACTTAGGAGCAGCCCTCAGCAGCCAGTTTGTTCAGCCACGAGGCCTTCCCCATAGGGATTCCCTTGGCCCTGCTCTGGCTAGAATCAGCATTACCCCCCTCCCGTACACACACACACACACACACATTATTTCCTTCACAATCTTTATTGGAGCAAGGTGTTTACAGTCAACAGGCACTTGTGTGCCCGCGATAAGATAGAGCGTGGGCCGATAAGCTATTTCGTGAGCAGGTCCAGTCTGTGATGGGTCGATAAAGTTCTTCGGGCCCAGAGGAGTTATGCAAGCAGCAGGAGTCTTGAAGCCAGGCTGATACGCTGCCAGAGGGTGCCTGGAGCGAGTCACTGTTAACTCCAAACACTCCCGAAAATCCCCAGGTCGGGCCTGACCGGCGCCGCCTGAGCCTGCCCAAGGAGAGAGCTCGTCCCGCAGCCCCAGCTGGACATCGGGACAGCAGCGGGGCTAGCACCTGTTTACCGCCGCTGGGGATTGCTGGCCGGAGAGGCCAGGGCAGAGCTGACCCGACCCCATCTGTCCCCGAGCTCAGCCTAACCCTGCCCCACGCCGGTTCCAATGAGCGGATGTGGCACTTAGTGCCCGGTGGCTTCAGCTGCCGGTTGCTGCCGCAGTGGGGCTGGGGGGCAGAGAAGCTGGTCCTGGCTCGGGGGGCAGAGGCAGAATTAGCATGGGGGCTGGCCTAGCAGGGGTTTATCGGCCCCACAGCGCAGACGATCCCCTGCCAGGTGCAGAGGTGAGGGCGCGGGCAGCCTGGGACAGGGATTCTGAAGGGAGGGGCAGGCGGCACGGGGCTCTCCCCCCGGTGCCCCCTACATAGCAGAGGTGGCGAGCACTGCTCTGGTGCTCAGCACAGGACTCCAGCGCTCTTTCTATGGCCCTTCCTCCAACTTACCAAGCCCCTTGCCTGCTCCCTGCCTCAGTTTCCCCATAAATCACCGACCTAAATCCCAGGGCTCCATCTGTCGCTCTGTTAGCAGCCAGGAGGGGCTGGGCAGCTCTAGACAAGGCCCTGCTCTGTCACGGCCACGGGGCTCAGCACCGGCGGCAGCTTGGCCCCCCCCCCGTGCGGCTACTGCCTTCCCAAACCTACTTGGGCTTGGCCTGGCTGGCGCCTGCAGCCTCCAGGTGACTTCGTGCAGCCGCTTTGCAGTGTCAGCCTCTGCCCGGCCAGTCAGAGCCCCGGGCACCCCCTGGAGGGGGCCAGTGCAGGGCGGGGGGCGCTGTAACTGCTCACCTGGTTATGCTGAGAATACCCCCCCCCCCCGAATGTCCTTGCTGGGGGGGTTGGCCAGCCCAGGGCTGCTCTGTCCGTTGCTCCCTCACTGGGGCGGGGGGCTGGATTCGTTCCCCTCCCCCCATGCTGGCTCTGGGGTGAGCGTGGCTGGTTGAACCCCTTTGGGCCGGAGCTCAGCGGCGTCAGCCCAGCCCCACGGCGCTGCCCGGCCCTAGACGTTGGTCTCTCGCAGCAGGTGGCAGCAGCCGGTGTCGACAGGGTGGCAGAGCCAGAGGAACTCCTCGGAGTCGCACCGCGAGGGGGCGCCCGCCTCCGTCTGCTTCGTCAGCAGCGCCCGGTCGGCCTCCTCGCTGCCCGTGAGCCCTGCCAGCAGGAACGTGGAGGAGCTGAACGGCTTCTCCTGCAGAGTGGGGGAGTCCTCCGAGTCCTGCGGGGGGGAGAGCGGAGATGGAGGAGGTGGGGCTGACGTGGGGGCTGACGCTGGAAACCCCCCCTCCCGCTGCCCTTACGTGTCCAGTGCGAGCCTCCTGCCCAGCAGCGGCTGCCCGGTCGCGGCAGCATTGCCAGCGAACCAGCCGTGCCGTGTGCC
Organism: Chrysemys picta bellii; assembly: GCF_011386835.1. Lineage (NCBI taxonomy): Eukaryota > Metazoa > Chordata > Testudines > Emydidae > Chrysemys > Chrysemys picta. The sequence continues at coordinate 13,683,130 of NC_088815.1, read as the reverse complement.
ACAAGCGACACACTCAGCCCAGCTCCTGGGGCGGGGAGGCGACCCCGCTGTCAGCCCCCCAAGCCAGACAGACCATGTGAAAGCTGCCTCCCATGAAGTGAGCCCTGGGACACCCAGGGGCAGACGCCCTGCAGGACAGGCGGAGGGTCCCTGCTGGGGACACCCGGCTCTGGTGTCTGGCCAGGGACGCGCTGGCTCCCTGCTTTGCACTGAAGTGCGGTTTTGCCCAGAGATGCCCAGGCAGCCACCAGGCTGCCAACTGGGCTGGCGGAAACTTGGGAGGGAACAGGGACAAAGAACCTTCCTGCCCTCCCCCGAGCCCCAGGCCCCACCCTGACTCCGTTACCTTGGTCAGACTGTCCTCAAAGGGGTTTTTCCCGCCCTCTGGCAAAGACGTCTCCTTGATAATGTCCCACCAGAGCACTCCCTGGGGCATCTGGCTCCTCTTGGTAGGACCTAGCGAAAAACAATGAAAACCAGATGGGCCAAGTCCCTGTCTAATGACAACTCTGGCTAAACAAAACACCATGGAACAGGGCAGAGCAGTGGCTGTGCCAGTCCTTCGCCCACCTCCGACGCCCTCCAGCCCTGGCGGACGCTGAATCACCTACTGAGGAGGCCAGGGAGCATTCTCCCCATGTCACAGATGGGGAAACTGAGGCACGGAGACCCCAGACTTGCCCAAGGTCACACGCCGGGTCCATGACAGAGCGGGGAATGAAACCCAGGAGTCCTGACTCCCCCTCCCAAAGTTTAATCTCAAGAGTATCCTCCCTCCCCCAGCGGAGGCCTGCGGTCAGTTCGCTGTCCCGGGGCCTCCACACTCCAGGAGAAGCTCGTTTGACCCTCTCCATGCATGGGGGCTGGGTCCAGCCGTGGGGGAAACCTGCTCCTTCACCGCCCTCGTCTGGCCCTTTGCACCAGTGCCACATTCTCACTAGTTCATCCAAATCTGCCCCTCTCTCTCCTGCCCTCCACCCAGGCTGAAGCTCCATGGGATGCCAGGCGCCAACCCAACATATGGCACCCCTGCCCGTTGGCTGGGCTGGCACCTTGCAGCTGGCATTACCTGTCAGGTAACTTATCAGCACCCCCACCACCACGGTGGACAGCGTCCCCAAAGCCCCATAGTAGAGGTAGGACATGGCGTAGAAGTCATCGGCAATGGCCGGCCTGCGAAGGAAGTGACATCGTAGTAAAGCAGAGGAAAGGACATGGTGATTGGCTAAAGAAAACCATGACCGGATACATCTAGGCTGGTCAAGGGCGGTTCTATTCCTGGGGATCACCACGGCTGAGAATTGCTCACCCCCTATGATATTGGTTGCCCTGCCTTCCCCCAGCCCACCGGCCTGGCTCAGTCCCTGTGCCTCTGGGCTCGTAGAAGGGAACGTCTTCAGGTCAGGGCTGAGTGCGCACTGTGGCCCAACATGCCTGAGGTCTGTAGGTCCTACCACGCTGTCAGTGCGAAATACAAATACTGCCAATAACAGAGTTGCCCATCTGATGAGGTCGGGGCTTTGCAGGAGGAGAAATCAGTGTCCCATACTTTGTCGGTTTATTTACCCGATCTACCCCCGTCCTGGACCAGAGCCGTCACAGGCAGCCAAGCCCCTCTGCCAGAGCTCTCCGCCCATGCACCACTGCCCAGCTTCAGGGAGCAACTCTGTCCCCAAACCGGACTCCCTAACCCCGTGACCACCCGCCACCACCACCATTCAAACCCTAGAGGACAATGGGTCTGAGCCGAACACCTCCAGGCTCTGGGAGAGTTCACAAGCACAGGCTGGCCCTCATCTCTTTCCTTGGACACCCTCCGACCCAGGCAATTCCCTCAGCCCTGGGAATATTCAGCCCGGGAGCCAGCCCCTGCTGGATTGGTTCCCTCGTTCCTGGCCTCACCTCTCCAGGGGCGCAGAGACGTTCCGCGGAGGCAGGGGTCCCAGGACGATGGTGCTGTTGATCCCCTCGGTAGCGTTGTAGAGCGGGCACAGGTCTCCGTAGTAGGGCAGCACTCCCATGGTGTCCTCACTGGGTGGGTAGATCGTGCCCCCCACGGCCACCCAGAAGGAGAGGACAAAACCAGCCCCCAAGCCTGCAAAAACCCCCTAGAGGCAGAAAAGAAACGAGGATTCAGCCAGAGCTTGGGCAATAGACATCCCCCTCCCCATGGCTCTCGGGCATCTCCACGCACACAGCCGGGAGCCTGCTCCTAGGGCCAGCATCTTCTGTGTCTCTCGGGAGCAACCTGGGACAGGCACAGGCAACCGGCGTCGAACAAGGCAGCAGGCAGCCCACACCGCACCTACAGCCCACGGATGCCCCCGATCTCCCGCTCCCTTTGCTGCAGGGTCAGAGCCAACGTGAGCACCAGCTTCCCACTTCCGATGCACCGAAGCAGCCTCCATTCCCCCCCTGCCCCGGCAGGACTTACGACTGTGTTGCAGGCGGGTATGAACATCCCAAGGATGAAGGCTCCAAGCAGAGGGCCGCTCATCACTCCCATGACGGTGAAGGAACCCTGGAGAGATGGAGACGGGGTGGGGGGGTCAGCCGGGATCTGGAGGGGGTTTGGCACTCGGGGTCCCGGGAGGAGAGCAAGTCAAGACTTTCCCAGCTCAACTTTTATTTTTAAATGAAAAAGAGCTTTTTCGACAAAGGGGAGTTTTCGGGAGAGAATTTCCATTTTCATGGAAAACCAAAAGTGGTTTTCCCCCTCCCCCTCGCCCCCAACATCACAAAATAAAAGTTGGGTTTTGTGGAAACTTTCATCTTCTGTTAAGAAACGAGGTTTTTGACCAGCTCCCATCAGCAGGGTCTGGCCAGGAGCCACAGGTCTCTCCTGCCTTCATGCACTCCAAAGAGGGGACTTGAGTTTCAACTTGATCCATCTCCAGGCTATGTAGCTGCAACCCAGCAATTGCGGTGGGATCCTGCCGCTGAGGGGCACCTGTGAGCCATGATCCCAAACTCCAGTGTGTTGGCACTAATATATTCATCATCGGTGCCGACACAGCCCCCAAGTTTTCCCAAATGCTTTGGGAAGCGGCTAGTTTTGGAAGTCCAATGGGAGACGGCCGGAGCTTGCTTTTCAGAGGCTCCATTGACTTCAGCTGGAGCGGTTGATGCTCCGTGGGAAATGGGGTGGAGCAGGACCATAGGGCTAGGGGGTGGGCGAAGGGTACAGAGCCCTGGGCTGGCAGACCCCTATGTCATTGCCACCTCGACAGCTCTTCCACGACGCATGTGAAACAAGCTGGAGCCGGGGGACCCAGGGCAGCGGATGCTGGACGGGGCCCAGGGACAAAGCCTGCGGATATCAAACCAGAACCCCGGAGCATGGCCCTATCCGGCGGGGTGGGGTGGGGAGGGAGCTTACCTGCAGCACACCGCCTCCCAGCAGGGAAGACAAGGCAGCCACTGTGATGCACGAGGTGCCGTAGATTAACGCTGCGGAATGGAGGAAAATAACAGCCTCAGGCCGGGGAAACAGCCGCATCAGACCCACACCCTGCAGGGGGCTGAGGCATCGTGGGGGGGCGGGGAGCAGCGTGGGGCTGGGGAGCTGGTCGCCTTGATGTGTCCCCCCCCTTTAGCCATGGAGCCCTAAGCAGCCAGGGTGAAATGCACCCCTGGGCCGCGGGCCCGGGCAGCCGAACACCAAATGTGCGGCTGCCCCGTTGCCATGCAGGCAAATGCAAGGATCCCTCCCGCCCCCCTCCAGCCCCACACTTACAGAGTCCCTTGGAGATGAGGGTGAGTTTCCGCGGCGACAGGGAGGGCATGTTGGGCTTGACCAGGTCTTCCACGGTGACGGCGGCCATGGCGTTGATGCTGGTGGACGCCGTGCTGGGGAGAGAGGGCGGGAGCAGGGGAGAGTCATGCACGCCGGGCTGACGGGATTGTCATCCTCCGGTCTCCTAGGCTAGGTGGGGTTGGGCCAGGGGGATCTTTGGCTGGGAGACCAACAGGGACGTGATGTAGAGGGTGCGCTCCCCTCTGGGTCGGTGCTCATGCCCCAGCACGCTGCTAGGGGGCGCTGTGCCCCAGGGAGCTGGGTGGGTGGCTCGGTAAAAGGCACTCTCCCTTGGAGTCAGTGCTGACTGCCCGTGCCACAGGATACGGGGCACTTGCCCCACAGTCCTATCCATCCCCAGTGCCGGCGACCCCAGTCTGCCCCTGGAACTGCCCCTTTAGCTGCAGCTGGACACAGCAACTTTCCTCCTCACTTCCTGTCCCAAACAGTTGTGGGGGAGCGGAGGGGGGGTTAAAGAGTTGACGAGCTCCACCCCAGAGCCAGCTCCGAGCCGTGGAATAACAAAGGGGAGTGGGGCGGGGGTGGGATAGCTGGGCCCCCAAACGGAGCCCAGGGCTACAGCCACTATTGCGCTGTTTTGCTGGGGGGGTCGGGCTCTGCCCCTTACCTGAGGGTCCCGCTATACGCACAAGCCAGGAAGAGACCGGGCACGCCCGGGTACTTCTCAAAGATATCCAGGACCATGTAGGGCATGTACTGCAGGGAGGAGACGGCCACGTTACAGAGGAGTCAGAGACAGGGAGGAGGGAGCAGCTCCCGGGGGGTTATTCCAGAGGGAGAATAAACCCCCTCTTCTAAGGCGGGCTGGTGGGGGGCGGGGGAAAGGCCCCCGCTCCTCCCACTCGCTGCCTCCTCCTCGGAGAGCAGCTTAAACTCGTCGAACAGGACACAGAGAAGGTGATGCCCCAGAGAAGTGGGTTAACAGCATAATACCGAGCGCTGGGCATGGCACCTTCCATCCCAGGGCCTGGGAGCACTTTGCAAAGCATCAGCCCTGCTTTATAGATAGGGAAACTGAGGCACGGAAAGGCGCAGGGACCCACCCCGGATCAAGCCAGGACTAGAACCTAGGTGTCCTGATTCCTAGTCCCACGCTCCAACCACTAGGGAATAGTCCCCTCCCAGAACTGGGGAAAGAACCCAGGGCAGGCCCGTGCTCTGCCCACAGCCTCTAAAGAATGAACGATCCATGCAGGGGCTTCACCAGACGGCTCGTCAAGCTCCCTCAGTTTGGCCTCTTGCCTTGAGCTCCTCCACCCTGGCTGCTCAAACAGCCCTCGGTTCACTAGAGCAGGGCTCCCCTGCAGCGGGGGCGGAGGTACCTGGTCGGGGGCAGAGATGTATCCGGCCAGGAGGGGATCGCAGTCCTTGTAGAGCACAAACATCACAATGCCACAGCCCACCGCGCTGGAGACGATGAAGAAGAGGCCAACTTGATTGACCAGCAGAGCCCTGCGAACACACGGGCAGCAGAGATCACAACCGGGACAGAGCCAACACCGCACGGTGACGTCCGGCCAGGAGCCGGCTTTCCCCTCCGCCGGGCCGGGGCAGACCCGCCGTTGTGCTGCGTCAGCAGCCCCAGTGGTCCGTGTCCCCCCCTTCCCCCCGCTGCGGCAGAGACAGGGCTAGCTTCCCAGGCCCTCAGGCTGGAAGGGAGGTGCCCCATTTCAATGGGACTTGGGTGCCTAACTCCCAGAGGTTCCGTCGTAGGGGCCCCGGCAATGTGCCCTCCTCACCCTGACCCAGACGGGGCACTAGAGCCGACAGAGCCTGGTGCTTCGGGGGGCTAGCCTGCTTTGAGATGCCCCAGGCCTGATCTGCAGAGGGGCAGAGCACCCCCACGCCAGCCAAAGCCAGTGGGCGCCCCAGGGGCTCCGCACCTCTGGAGGGCAGGGCCCGGGCACAGCAGGTCAGGCCTGTATCCGGCCTCGCCCTCCTCAGCACAGGGCTCCGCTTGCTCCCCCCAAAACCTGCCCCAGCTCGAGGGCAGGATCCCGACCTCCAAGGAGAGCCCTCCCCTCGCCGCACTGGGCGGAGCCCCTCGGCTGCCCCACGCCGCTCAGAGTGATCCCAGAGGGCTTGGCCCACAGCCCGGGGGGCTCACGGCGAGATGCCCTCTAACGCAGGGCCCAGCTGCAGGGACCAGGAGGAATCCAGGGACTGGGGCTGGCTTTGCAGAGAACAACGGTCTCCTCTCCCCTGGCGCCTGCTTCCCCCAAAGATCTGCGGTAGCTACTTGTAGCCTTCCAGGCTCTGGATTCATCGACGGCCTCCTGCCACTGGCCTGGTCCCTGGGAGACCCCGGGATGGGACACAGCTCCCTGGGGAACACACGTCCTAACTGTCTGCGGGACAACCCAGAGCTGCAGGGTCACAATTACTAAGCAAAAGCCAGTTCCGGTTCCTGGCAGAGCCATGCCCAGCGGCTCCCTGTGCAGCACAACCCTGACCCTGACCCTTGAGCCAGGAACAATCCTTCCCCTTGTAGATCAATCTCTGATAATTTGCATATGACTTTACATTGTGCCTCTTCATATAACCTTGTGGTGGGTCTACCCACGTGTGACCTCTGTTTTCATGGGACTTTGTAGCAAAGCCTCATTTAGAAACTTTGCATTGCCCTTGGTATAATATTATAGCCCCTCAGGATAGAATAAGATAGAAGAAAATTTCTTTTTGCCTAGCAGTAGAACAAGAGCTCTCCCCCCCTCTCCCCCCTCACTCTTAATCAATTGCCCTGTTGAATGAATGAGGTGTGGATGAGCAAGGCATGGAAGGCAGCACCTCCAGACAGCCTCAACTGTTGGAGAGGGGCTGGGAGCCAGACCCAAGGACAATAAAACGTGTCAAGTGGGCTCATTAAAGACAAGCAAACATACCGAGGGCCTCGGGGGTTAGAAGCAAGCACCTTCTTTTGGAAACACCCTCTTTGCAGCATTGGGACAACACTCAAAAGAAAGCAGCACAAAGGACCAATAGACACAGACACAGAGTTTGAATCTGGTCTAGATTTGCATAAGAGGAAAGCTGCTATAAAAGTGAGGTGTCTTGCAGAGGACCCCGGGTCTCGTCTTGTCAACATGGGAGCATCAATCCGGATCGGCAGAAGCCCGGCTCCACCCCCTCCCCCATCTAACTCACCTGGCCAGTGAAGTTAAGGGGAGCAACTAATTGGTAACAACAAGACGGAGTGTGTTTGTGTGTGTGTGTGTGTGTGTGTGTGTGTGAGTGTAAGTGTAATATATTATATGCATATGATACAGTGTTAAGGAATACATGTATTACTAATAAATGTGGCGTTTTGTCTTATTCCCCCTGAAAAGATCCTGTGCAGTACTTTAAGTACAACACCCTGGCCCTCCGGCTGGGCAAATCCCCTCTTGGCTCCCACACTTCGCCCTGGTGAGCTCAGACACTTTCCTCGCCGCAATCCCCCCCAACTGCCCACTCAGAGCCTGACAAAGCTCCAGCCTCTCCCCCACCTCCTTTCCCCATCACCCAAGTGGCTCCTCACTAAGCCCCACCCCAAGCCAGCAAGTCCCCATGGTCACAGTTCATCCTTTACTGCAATGGCCTGGGGAACTCACTGCCACAAGAGATCGCCGTGGCCAAGAGCTTTAATCTCTGCTGGTTTTCTGCCCCGGCACGAAACGAGGTTCTTGGAACAGGCACAACCTCGGCCACCGATAAGTGGGTGCGGGCGGGTCCCAGCGCTGGCACAGCCAGCCGGGTGGGGCAGATAAAGTCTCCCCTGGCCATTATCAGAGCACTGGAGGAGGCCAGGGTGGGTTATCGGTGGCTGATGGATCATGGCTTGTGTCTATAGACTCACACAGGAGGAGGGGGAAGGCGCGTAAGGCTGCATGGCAGTGCCATGTTGATATTAGAGATACCAGCGTCGGGGCAGATAGTAGCCTGCATGAGCCAATGAACCCTGGACGAATCGCCCCCCAGCACAGTGGTGGATCAGGAGGGACGAGGGCACCTTCTTCCCACCCGCACCCTGGGCTTCCCATGCCAGCCAGGAGGCAACAGCACCGGTCAGAGGATAGAGGCTCGTGCCGTTGGAACAGAAGATCAAGGGTTCTAGTCCTATCTGCTCCATACGTGCGGTTTTACGTGGCAACACTGGATCATAACCCTGCAGCCTCCAGCACTGGCCACAGCCACCGTGAGGGGACTCAACCAGGGTCCCTCTTCCTCCATCCCTCTGTGCTGAGTTCCCCAGCAGCCAGGCTCTCGCTTCCCTAGGAAGCTAAACCCTGCCTCAGTTTCCCTCCCCTAGGCAGTGGGGACTCACAGTTTTGCCTCATTCTCCGTCTTGCAGGCCACGTAGCGCTGGACCTGGGCCTGGTTCACGCCGTACATGGAGAGCCACACCAGGGTGCCCCCAAAGGTGAAGGTCCAGAAGGTGTAGCGGCTCCTGGGGTCTGGGTCGAAGCTGCAGGCAGAAGGGGAGGGCGAGACACAGACTGAGCCAGTCACGCAGGGGGAGAGTCTCCCAACACAGACTATTTACCCAGCCCCATAAATGTGTGGGGTTGGGGGGCTGAAGGGCCTAGGCTACCATCTTCGCAATTCCACCTCCTACCCCAGTCATGCTGGGACATCTCAGTGTCATGGGCTGGCATTTCGGTGCTGTCATGGTACAATGAACGGCCGGGAAGGGTCACACCGCGTTGCTGTGGGAATATCCCGTGTGGGACACAGACTGCCAGCCCAGAGAATCACCCCACTAAAAATGAAAACTGGCTGGGAAAAGCCCTGGGGCAGACAGCAGCCCTGCTCCGCGAGGACACCACTGGGAGCCAGGACTCCTGGGTTCTCTTCCCAGCCCTGGGAGGGGAGTGGGACCTGGAGGTAGGGGTCGGTGTGTCCCAGAGTTAGTGGGTTTCTGGTGGGAAAGACCCATGCTGGGAAAGGCACGTACTCGGCCAGGTTGATCCTGGAGTGGTTGGACGCGATCTCCAGGGCTGCGCTGGGGCCGCCCACCAGCAGTGTCCCCTGGATCAAGATGGCGATGAATCCAGAGAGCATCACCAACACCTGGAACACATCTGTCCAGATGACGGCCTTCATCCCACCCTGCAGAGGGAGAAGAGGAGGGTCAGCGCCCTGGCCAGCCAGTACCAAAGTGACATCACAGAGCCCCCAGGGGCCAGAGCCTGGGCTGGAGCAAATCAGAGATCCACTGACGTCAATGGGGGAAGGGCTAGCTCAGTGGTTTGAGCATTGGCCTGCTAAATCCAGGGTTGTGAGTTCAATCCTTGAGGGGGCCATTTAGGGATCTGGGGCAAAATCAGTACTTCATCCTGCTAGTGAAGGCAGGGGGCTGGACTCAATGACCTTTCAAGGTCCCTTCTAGCTCTATGAGATAGGGATATCTCCATATTAAAAATGAAGCGACACCGATTTGCCCTGGCCCCAAGGGGGAGCTTGTCCCAACCAGGGTAGGGACATGGCTCAGCGAGCTAGTATTCCCCTCCTGTCATCGCTGGTTTGACCTGCCAGCAGATGGTGGAAGGGACCCGCAGGGCACAGGATGGAGGCCCCATTGCTGGAGCCTTTGCATTGGACACAGCGCAAGGATACCCCAGGCGAGCCCCATCCCACTCGTCTCTGTGATCTCTGCTGGAACCAGGCGAACAGCTGGAGGACACGTGCCAGCAGTGGGGGCGGGAGCTGGTACTCACTATGGTGGTGTAGAAGGTGCAGATGGCTCCAGTGGAGAGAAGAGACGCCCAGATATCCAGCCCTGTCACTAAACCAAAGAAGCAGCCGGTCAGCTAAGGGGAGACATTCCCTGACACAGCCGTGCGGCTCGCAGGGAGACGGGCCTGGCACAGAACTCTCTCTCCCCCCCCCCCCCCCCCCCCCACACACACACACACACACACACACAGAAACTTCGGGGCCTGGGTCAGCTCTAGGCCCAACGTTTGCAGCCGGTCAGACAGCGGCTCACAAGAGATAACGGGACGGATCCCCAGCTGGTGTACAGCGGCCAGAGCTCCACGGGAGTCGATGGGGCCAGTGGGAATCGGGGGCTGGGAGGACAAAGCCCCTGCAGCCACAGCAAAGGCAATAGAAGAAGGGCTTTGATTGTGAGCGGCTTGGGGCAGGACCCAGAGGGCAGCAGCCGGCGCGATGGGGGGCTGGGCCACGCCTGGGCGCTATGGGAACAGAAATACTAAAGAACACCGGCCAGGCCCCTTTCCAGGCTTCGCTCCTGGGGACCCTGAGACCGGGGGGCCTGGGACGTACCTTGGTTGAGGATCAGCGCTGGGGCGTAGATGACTATCCCCGTGTACAGCATCTGCAGGCGGAACAAACAGCGACCCAACCCCACCGTCAGCACAGAGCATGCCAAGCCCCTGGCAGCAAGAGCGCAGGCCCCAGCGGGACGGCCGGGGGCATCAGACAATGGGGACCGGGGCTGGAGGAGGCCCAGCTCCACTCTCACGCCGTTCACGTGGGCACCCCCCAGCGGGACACGACCTGCCCCATGGCTAGACTCCCCCGGGCTCTGGCTCCCCACTCTGTGCCCTACCCACTAGGCCACGCTGCAGAGCAGCTCCTGTAGTTCGGACCCCGGCAGAGGTGTCTGCTCAGACCCCACGTCTGTCCACGTGGAATCAATGTCCTTAGCCCGTTCTGCCTGTGCAGCCCCCACCCCCAGACACGCCACTCCGCCCCCGCCAGACCCCCGGATACGCACCGTGGCAATGACGTACTGGATGGTCCCGCACAAGCGAACCTTCCTGCTGAATCTCAGCTCCAGGTACTGCAAGAGAGAACAGGGGGGGGGGGGGGAGGGGGGGAGTGAGATATGGCGGGGGGGGGTGCTGAGCTCTTTGCTCATCTCCTCCATAGGAGGGGGCTCAGCAAGCCAACACATCTCAGGGCAGTTCCCCGGCCTCGCCTGGCTACCCCCAGCACGAGCCCGCCGGGACAGGCACCTCCAGCCGCTGCTGAGGGTCGTGGAGGAGTCCGGTTCCTCAAGGGACCCGATCTAACCCGTTCCCTTCCCTTGCAGTGGTTTGTCTCAGCCGGTCGGTGCAGCCCCCTCCCCTCCCCCCATCACCTTGCACAGGTGCAGAATTGCAAACCCCTTTGCTCCTTGCAGAGCAGCTCTCCCCCTCCTCCCCCCCGATTTATAGCAGTGCTGGGTTGGAGGGTAACAACGTCGGACAGAGCAGAGTTCAAACCACAGCTCTGACCCCTCCGATTAGATTAGCATTGGCCGCTCAGGGGCCAGTACACAGACCCAGCGCCCCTGGGGCTTGGCTGCCCAAGGGTGCCGTGGAGTCACCAGCCAGAGAGTGTGTGGGGGGGGGGGGACAGAGAGGGGGGCCCCTGGCGCTCTGGGGAGCAGCCACCTTTCCACCGCCACACAGCGAATGGGCCTCAGAGCATAAATGGGCGTGAGTAGGGGGAGAACGTCCCTGAGCAGAGCCGGTCCCGGGCACCGTGGCTTAAGGCAAAGAGTGGGATTCAGGCTCCCAGATCCCATTCGGTTTCATGGTAATCAGGCACCCGAATTCCTTCGCTGTTCTGTGGGGGACGCCCCGGGGCAGGCAGCACTCCAGTCCCAGGACTAGAACTAGGGGCTCCCCCCGCCCCAATGCATTTGTCCTCACAGCTCCCCAGCAAGGCAGGGACGTGACATCAGCCTCATTGGACAGAGGAGAAACTGAGGCAACAGGAGAGGAAGGGGGTCTGGGGCAGAGCCAGGAACTCCCAGATCTCCCGAGTCCCCCGACAGCCTCTGAACCACAAGGCCTCCTTCCAGGACCCCCACCCCCACGTCCCAAGAAATAGCATAGGAGCTGGCAGAGCTCGGGTTCCCTCGCAGGTGGCTCCGGCTCTCCGCCTTGCGCGTCACTGCATGGCTCGCTAATGCCCCCTCTCCTGGGACGCGCTGTTAACACCACTCAGAGACGCAGCTAACACACGTCCCAGCACATGCTCCAGCGAGCCAAGAGCAGGAATCCACGCCAGGGCTTTAGATGAGGCACTTGGCCAGCAGGGCCTGTGATCCTGGGGCCTGGGCCTTTAAGGGCTGAGCTTCCCAGACAGAGTCTGAGCATGGCACGGGAAAGCTTTGGTTGTTATGCTCCGCCAGTGGGAACCAGACACAGAATAAAGCACCCGGAGCACTGAGGGACCCCTGAGCCCCCCAGGGCTGCCTCCTCCAGGGTGGTCAGGCAGCCGGGCAGCTCCCCAAAGCCTGTGGTGCCTGCAGACTGGGCGTGGAGAGCCCAGGGATGAGAGAGGCTCATTCACAGGCTGGCACCGAGCTTCGAGACTTGTCAGGGACGGGGGGGGGTGAAGGGATGAAGAACAGCGCAGGCAGCGTGCAGCCAGGCAGGCAGCACAGAACTGGAGTGGAACAAAGCCCCAACTCCGAGCACCCCCCAGACTCGGGAACGGTCAGCGTCAGCCTCAAGGGCTTGGGCTGATTCCCAGAATGCTTTGCAGCTCCCAGCGGCCCAGCCACTCATGGTTGTTTTCACTTCTCCGACCTCGGTTTTTAGCTCCAGGGCAGCTCTGGCCGAGTTTGCGCGTCGGTGCCAACAACTCAAGCGTCCCGGGAGTTTTCACCCTCTGGTGCCACGCCTGCTTGCCCGCAGGCCGTACAGTTACCGGAGCCCTTTCTGGTTTGGCACCAGGGTGCCATGTTCTTCCTGGATGGGGGAACCTCTGCTGGGATCTGAACGCCCCAAAGCTGACTTGTTTTGGGTCTGGGGCTCTGATTTGGGACCCTCCCCATCCGCTCCCCCAGACTGAAGCCAGTGGTCGAGGGGAACAAGTCACATAGCTAGAGACGGGTGGCCAGATTGCTCCAAGCTCTAGGGAAGCTGCGATCTGCACCCACCCAGCTCTGGAAGGCGATCAGTACCCCCACCTCCTTCCCCAGCCCTTTGAGGGAGCATGCACCGCCTGACCTCAGCCCTCTCCACACCGTGGGGGGGGGGCTCCTTTGCGGGTCCCGGCAGCTGCACTCCCCGGAAGCCCAGTGAGGAGCCCTGGAGTTTGTCAGGGATAATAGCAGGGCCAGGAAACCAGGCAGCTGTTCTCCGGGGCCAGGCCCTCGGCACTCAGACACCAGACTCCTAGTCCCCTGTTCTAACCACATCCGCCCCCGAGCAGGACAAGCCTGCCTCTCAGGCTGAAAGAGGGGAGGGGAAATACTGTGATCCCAGGGGGCACCCTTTGACACGCCCCTCACCCCCACCCCCGGCACCCTGAGATCTGGGGACAGTGGATTTATCAGCTCCTGTTATCCATGGTGTTATCCCACAGGGCTGGGCTAGCGGGGGGCTGCGGGTCGGGACTGAGGGGCACCACCAGGGCTGTGTTCCTGTGTAGGGGAAGGTTGCCCAGCTCCTGCTGCCCCATAAATGCCCCTCACCAATCCTAGCAGCCCCTCAAATTCACGAGCACCGAGCGTGGCCCTGAACAAACCCACCTCGTCTGCCCAGACCTCTCTCCTGTGTCCCGCCAGGCTCCCTTACCTCGTAGGTGCTGGTCAGCCCCAGGCGGTAGAAGACGGGCAGGAAGAGGTAGGCGGTCAGCAGGGTGTTGAGAAGCTGCCCCAGGCACATCCACAGGAACTTCATGCCGTAGCGGTAGGCCTCCGCGGGCACACCCAGCACCTGGATGGCCGACATGAAGCTGGCGGAGAGCGAGAGCCCCACAGGCACGGCCGACATCTGGCGCCCCCCGGTGAAGAAGTCGTCGCTGGTCTTCTGCCCGCCTTTGGAGAGGGCGTAGAAAAGCCCGATCCCCGTGGAGATCAGGAGCATCAGACCAAATACTCCGTAGTCCCAGAGGTTGAACGTTAGCATCTCCGGTATGAAAACCTCCATGCTGCCCATCTGGGACATCGGTCCAGCCTCAAGCACGCCCAGACCTCAGCCCCACAATATTCCCCCCACAAGCAAATCAACTGGTAGCAGCAGCTAGTCCTGCAAGGGGGCCCTGTGCGGTAACTTGCTAGCCCAATACAGCCACCCGAGAGCTCGGCTAGCAAAACAGGGGCAGCTTGGAACGCGCCTAGATAGGGCCACAGACAGACAGACAATTGCAGATCTAGACACACAGATAGGCAGCAAAAGGCTGTAAAAAAAACCCTACAATTCACCACGTGAATTTCACCGTGGGAGAGAGGAACAAATAATAATTATTTAAACCAACAAAAACAGCAAATTGTGTATGAAAATCAAAATGTTTCAGAAACTGAAATTCACAGTTTGGATCCAGGACACAGAAAGACCCACACTGCAGAAAAGTCTCTACACTCACGGTGTCAGAATCAGCGGGGCACAACTATTTTTTAAACAAACAAAAACCTCTGGCCTGGATCCTTTCTGGAAAATCAAAATATTTTACAAACTGAAAGGGACGAGAGCTTCAATATTTTAAAACACGTGGTTAGAAATTAAAGCAAGTCCAGTTGAGGCTGATCAAAAAAGTAAACCAAACCTGTTTTGTCTGTTCAAAACAATGCCAACGACTCTCAGCACTTCCCACCCAGTGCCTGGAAAGCCGAAAGGTCGATGGCATGAGAAAGAAAATACCCAGCTTCAAAAATCAAAAAGAGCGACCCGTTAAATTGCTACAGGTGAGACGATCAAAAGGCAGGAGGTTCCAAACCTGTGCTGTGCTCAGCAAAAGGTTCCCCTGTGTTTAAAAAATATATATAAGATTCCTAAAAGCCTTGTTTTACCGTACATTTCATAAGCAGGTAAATAAATAACTAAATCCAACCCCACTAAACTGCTAGGAAAACAAGAGCAGGACAGGAGCAAACAGTTTGCTGCCGGCAGGAGCTGGGATGTCCTGGGAGACTCCTTGGCGATCCTAGATCCCTTTGGGATGAAGCAGCGTCTCAGTCTACCTGGGCAGCTCTGGGCTGGGAGCGTTTTTCAGGAGTCACTTAGCCAGCAGGACTGCGATAAGGGAGGAGGTTGCTTAGAGTTTCTCAGAGGGGTGTTGATTTATTTGATGGGAGACCAAGGTCACCCAGGCTTGGCTGAAGGAGTGTGTCTCCAATGCCAGGCACCCTTTCAGTGCTGGGGCTAAAAGAGCAGGTGGAAGTTGTAAGGAGGAAGTTTTTAAAGGCACTTTCCAGCCCAGGGCTCAGGGCGTGGTGGCAGGTTATGAGCAATGCATTGACAGTGGTGGAGAAAGTGTAATTAGCAAAGGGGAATTGGGGCTGGTTCTGAGCGGTAAGTCTCAGGTGCTTCCTGGTAAGGGATCACAGGATGGGGGAGAGGAGAGAAGAGAGGAATCAGTGAGTGGGAAAAAGAATCCAGGGACTCCCCACCACCTTGCACGGGCGCAGTGATTTACAGCCGTGCTGAGCAGGGCTGCAAAACGCTGCCACTGGAGAAGGGAGCAGAGAGCTCCCCACGCCCTCTGCACAGCTGTCCGACTCCATCGGGCTGTAAGGGACACACGCACACAGCCGCAGGAGGCCGTGAGCAGCGATGGATGATGCTCCAAAGGCCCATTGGCTGCCTGCTTCCCCAGGGGAGCTCCTGCATCGCCAATCCTGCAGGGCCAGGCCCCGGGGCCCAAAGCTCTGCTTGCAATGCCTTAGCGCAGGCAGAGAGGCACTGAGTGACCGTGGGTGCTCCCTGTTCGATCACAGATATCAGGGCCCTGCTGCGCAACTGCACCCCAAGGGGGCAGGAGTCAAAATGTCACCCCTCCCCCACCCAGTAAATCCCAGACAGATGCGGGGGAGAGGGGAGGAATGGAAAGAGAGACACGCCGGGGAGGGAGCAGAGAGGAAACCCAGCAACCTGGTGCAGCTCCATGCAAAGCCAGAGCGTGAAACTGACTAGAGAGAGAGACGAAAATTGACCAGCCCTTGAATCCAAGATCTTCATCACAGCAAGTGTCCATCCAGCCCCGGACAGACCAGTTTCTACAGGGGGTGCTCCACACTTTGCCTGCGCATTTCCACTGGCAGCGCCTTGGTGGATTATGTCAGGACAGGGCAAGGCAATGGCTCGAGCACTTCTGCAGTGCGGACGGCGGGCTCCCTGGCTAGCCCCTCCGCAGCCACCCCTGTGCAGGCAGAATAAGCAGCACTGGGCGAAAAGTTCCCCTCCTAATTTATACCGAGAACTGGGGGGTTTCGACGAGATGAAAATTCTCCGGGGAAGCAGCTGCTCTCCCACGAACGTTTATGCCCAAATAAATTTGATAGTCTGTACGGTGCCACAAGGACGCCTCGTTCTTTCTCCTTGGAACGTTTCAGGTTTTGTCACACTTTTTATGTTTATAATAATTTTTTTTCAGTTTAAAAAAAAATCCATAGAAAGCCAAACATTCCTGTGGCAAATACCCATTTTCCAACCAGCTCTCGTTATAAGCCCTCCAGGCCCTCCCCTGGGACAGTGCATCTTCCCCCCAACCCCCCTCACATCACTGCCTCTGTCGGGCCCTTCGCTTTGTGACACTGGGCGCCTGTCCCTTTTAGAGGCGTTTTCACTGACGGGTGGCGGGGGGGGGGGGGGGGTTTCCTGACCAGATCCAGGTCCGGCCTCACCGCAGCCACTGGAAAACTGGGTGAAAAGGGAGAGAGAGAGAGAGAGATTTAAAAAGTCCCTGGAGAGCTGTTATCTGTGTTTGGACTCTGAGGAGGACAGGGAGTCTGGGTTAACCTCGCAGCAAGGGGCAACCCAAAGGCCTTGTCTGTGCAAAGACGCCAGCCCAACTTTTGGATAAGCAAGTGTAAGCAGGTAAGTGGTTAACACTTTCAGCTCCCGCCTGGCCCCTTTGATTTCAATAAATCCCAATGCTGAGGCAGCGAGCTTGGGTCCTAGTTACTCGGCTCCTCTGCTGGGGCCAGAGGTGGAGTGGGTGGTTTAAGGTGGCTTTGCATTCGGGGGCTGTGCAGGGCCCTCCCCAGCCGCCAGTGTAACTTAGAGCAGCCCAAAGGCTGCTCTAAGTTACACTCTGCATCCATGGCCCCTGGGGAGCAGAGAATTGCTGTAGTGCAATGCATTCTGGCCCCATGCCCGACATACCCCCTACGCCAGGGGCTGCAAGCAGGAAGGCCCCCGTCACAGACAGAAGATGCTCAGGGATGGCGTTTACACCCCTTTATTCTTTATGCTGAGAATTAGGCGCAGAAGTTCCCTATTTTCATTCCTTTTTAAAGAACCTCCCACCCTGCCTCAGTCTGTCCCTGGAGCTGCTCTGACGAGCTCAGCACCTTCCCAGCCCCTCAGGAGCTTCCCAAGTCTGGGTCATTGATTCCAACATCTATTCTTAGCCGCACAAAATCACTCCCGCGTCTCTGTCTGCGTGCCCGGCGCTGAATCCAGCTGCAGCCAAGCCTCAGACAATGGGACACTCGCTTTCTGGAGGGCCCAGATATTAACAGCTATTGAAAGACACTTGCAGGCGAATGGGCCCTGGCCCCTCATCTTTGGCAACGCGCTATCCTCCACGTGGGCACGTTCGCTCTGTAGTCCAGCTGGGCAGATCAATCTGGGGGGGAGAGGGGGCTGCATTACCCCAATCTATGGAAACACAGAACCTAGAAATCCGCAATCATCGGAGAAACAGGAAGAGAGCGATTTCCAAAAGATGGAGTGTTAACCTGAGTAACGGAAGCCCGTTCCAGCTGGTGCGGTTACATTCTGCCTCCCTACATCTCCCCTGTGACTTCAGCTCTTTATTCACCGCCTGTCCTCCAGGGCTGCTGAGCTCCCTTAGCTGGTGCCACCCCAGAAACAGATTGCATATCAGCAGCGAGGTTCGGCGGGGAGCGGCTTCATGTGGACAAAGTCTGCAGAGGCCGTAAATACTTTCGCATCTCTCATCCTGGAGGGCAGGCGCATTGTCAGCTCTGTACAGCTGTGGGGCAGGAAGACTGCAGCAGTTCTCGTTGTGCAATGAGATGTTGATGGGGCCGGATGTGCTGTGGCATTGTGCCAGCCCCTCCCAGACACATGCAGCTGGAGAAAGACAGGTCTGTTTCCCTGCAGATGTGCCAATCAAGCCATTCCCTCAAGACTGGGTTCACGTTTGCCAAGTGCATGCGTTCCTGGCTAGTGCTTCGCCAGACACCAAATGCAGGTGGCGGGGCTGGGGGATTGGGCAAGTCCCTTTCCCCCTCCACAGAGCAGGGATAACGATTACCCACCTGAGGCAAGAGCCTTCCGATTTGAGTGTGCCCCGGGCTATTTGCCACAACCCTGCCCCCTCGCCAGTGCCTCACGCGTCCCATGCCCCCTAGCTGCCGACACACACTTCCTGAGAGTTCATAGACTCCAAAGCCCAAAGAGATCACTGGGATCATCTAGTCAGCCCTTCTCCACATCATAGAATTTCCCTGAATTAATCCCAGCTCTCTAAAAAACATCCACTCTTGATTTAAAAATGGCCAGTGGTAGAGAATCCACCAGAACCCCGGGTAAGTTGTTCCATTAGTTAATTACCCTCACTGTTAAAAACCTACGCCTTATTTCCTCTCTGCTTTTGTCTAGCTTCCTTTGTGGCTGGCAAAATTTTGAAGCTCCAACACCAACATCTGGTACTTTGCCCTTGCTCTTTTTGAGGTGTAATGGTACGTTAGCTGTCCCTGGGGGCTGCATAGGTATGTTGTCTGGTAAACGAAAGAGACCATGCTGGAATGCGAGCTGTGTGGGAGCCTGGCTGCATGGTGATCGTCCTCGTTTTCTGTAATAAGCACCTCCCGTTTCAGAGGATCTGGGTTTACTTCTAGCCCAAGGGTTCACTTTTAGGGCTGCCAACAGTCCCTTATTACAAGGGACACCCCTTATTTTTCATCTCTTTACAAGATCAGGAGTTGCTGAGTGCCATGAAAAGCAGCAAGAAATACTCCTGGCGAGTGTAGGGGAGTGCTGGTTAGTAGTACTGATACTAATAACTATGATAATAATATCAGAAGAGGGGTGGGGCGGGGGCGCTACGAAAACAGTCCCTTATTTCTGAAGCACAATGCTAACCACCCTACTTGTGTGGTATCTGCAAGGGCCATCACACTGCTGCAAACAGGACTTGACCACAAAGCCAATATGTGTAGAACATTCTGCTGATAAGCCGGCCCTATTGTAGGGCGTTGCCTCGCCGCGTCAGGTGCAATTCTCAGGCATTTGCATGGAAGGGATGTTTTGCGTAATTATTCCTGTCTGGAACAATAGAAATGCTCACTGCTTGCCAAATCCTTGTCACCCAGACTGACATGTGGTAGAGGGAAAATCCGTGTTCCGTAATCGGCAGGGCTGCCTGCATTCAGGAGCAGGGTGCCCAGGGTGGAAGAGTGATTTTACAAGACGCCGGCGGGTCTTTGCAACACAAACGCTGTCACATTGCCCAGGGCGCAGGGAAGTAACGCTGTGTCCCCACAGACCACAAAGCTGATGGATCCGGAGGGTCACCACTTCCTGGAGGAACTCTAAACTATAACCGATTGGTGGGGAGGGATGCCAGCTTGTGGTTAATGAAGGGAACGGGGAGTCAGGACTCCTGGGTTTGTTTCTGGCAGGGAATACGGGCTAGTGGTTGGAGACAAAGGCCTGCTAAATTCCGATCCCAGCGCAGCGAGCGTAGTCTTGCTGTTGAAGGCGGGAGGCAATGGTTTGTAAAAGCAGGCAATGGCCGTGCATGTGTTTACCCCGGCTCTGCATGACAGCAACAGAATTCACCCCCAAAGCTCTCCGAGCTCCTGAAAGAACTGAAGACATGCGAGCAGGCTCCCTATTGCTAAAGGGAAACTACAGTACAAGCAGGTTCCTCGTTCCTCCAGCACAATTGATGGTTTGTCTCCCATGTGTGCTTTGGAAGGGTGCAGCGATTTTCCGGGGGCTTAGCTGGTCTGTTCACCAGTGAACTAAGAGAAAAAAAAGTTGAGCGCTAAATACACAGTTAAATGATGACTCAAGGTGAGGGCCAAACAGATCCGTTGTGCAGCTCCCTGGAATGCAGCAAAGTTACAGGAAGGATGAACCTAACCCCTTAGTGATCAAATATTTGAAGGAGGGCGAGGGAATTTAGTGGGTGTTGACAGACGGAAGAATGGGACACGGTAAAGAAAGGGGAAATTTAGACGGAGGAACAGGAACCTTTTTTGCAAAGGGCATCTATTCTTAGCCACAAGCCTCAGCCTTTTGATACTATTTGTGTTCTCAGAGCAGCCAGACCTCAGCCCTGGAGCAGGGCCCCACTGCAGTATTCCCCCCCCCCCCCCAATCGGCTTCAAAGCGCTTTGTAAAATGGGTCAGCGTTGTCACAGACAGCAAGCTCTTCGGGGCACGCACCGGCCATTCCTTGTAGGCGTGCCCAGCCCAACGGAGCACAGAAAGAAGCCCCTTGCCCAAGGCCACGCAGTGCATCAGTGGCAGAACCCAGGAGTCCTGACCTCTGTTCTTCTCCGGGTTGAACCAGGCGCCTTCCCGGGGGAAGTGGTCACAGCCCCACCGAATGCTAGGCAATGTGCTAGGGCGACAGGCCTGGCCTGGCTACCAGGAGGGGCTTAACCCGTCTTGTCCCCCCTACTAGTTCTAAGATAACCCACATGGGAGGTTCAGCTCTCGGCTCCTCCCGCTGGCCCATTTCACCACGTCCACCAGGATCCTTGTCTCCAGCACTGGGCACCACTGAAAGATTTCGCCTGTAGGAGGAATGGCTGGGGAATCTCTTGGAGATGGGCCTGGAGCTAAGGTCTCTTCCTCCAGCTGGTGAATCTTCGCTCTCTACACAACACCGCTACAGGCTGGGGACCGAATGGCTAGGCAGCAGTTCTGCAGAAAAGGACCTAGGGGTTACAGTGGACGAGAAACTGGATATGAGTCAGCAGTGTGCCCTTGTTGCCAAGAAGGCTAACGGCATTTTGAGCTGTATAAGTGGGGCATTGCCAGCAGATCGAGGGACGTGATCGTTCCCTTCTTTTCGACATTGGTGAGACTTCATCTGGAGTGCTGTGTCCAGTTTTGGGCCCCACACTACAAGAAGGATGTGGAAAAATTGGAAAGAGTCCAGCGGAGGGCAACAAAAATGATGAGGGGACTGGAGCACATGACTTATGAGGAGAGGCTGAGGGAACTGGGATTGTTTAGTCTGCAGAAGAGAAGAATGAGGGGGGATTTGATAGCTGCTTTCAACTACCTGAAGGGGGGTTCCGAAGAGGATGGATCTAGACTGTTCAGTGGTGGCAGATGACAGAACAAGGAGCAATGGTCTCAAGTTGCAGTGGGGGAGGTCTAGGTTGGATATTAGGAAAAACTTTTTCACTAGGAGGGTGGTGAAGCACTGGAATGGGTTCCCTAGGGAGGGGGTGGAATCTCCTTCCTTAGAGGTTTTTAAGGCCCGGCTTGACAAAGCCCTGGCTGGGATGATTTAGTTGGGAATTGGTCCTGCTTTGAGCAGGGGGTTGGACTACATGACCTCCTGAGGTCCCTCCCAACCCTGAGATTCTATGATAAAGAACACAAGGGAGCCTCCAGGCCACAGCTGGGTTCTGGAGAACCGTGTTTCCTCACTATACACAGGCACGGCAGGCCTAGCGACGTACCCGGCTGCTCTGCTATGTTCTGGGGGCTCCTAAAGGACTGAGGGGGCTGAGGTACCACCTGGGACTGGGGTACCACTGAGCCCTCTGACCCACCAGCCTGGGCTCCCTGTGACCAGCCTGCCAAGCCCACGCACAGGTAGGGACACACCCCACTGCAGTACCTACAGACGCTGTGGTACAGACAGCTACAGCTAAGGAACTACCCAGCTACTCAAGTGCCCCCCCCCCCCCCGAGCGTAAGCCCAAAATGATACCGTCTTGCGTGGCACAGATCTGTCCAGCATAAGCTCATGAAATTTGTCCCCTCCCACAATGTGGAGATGGATACGCAACAGCTTTCTGCCCTGAGTTATGACTCCCACAGACTGGTTTTAGACAAAGCAAAAATAAGTTTATTAACTACAAGAGATAGAGATTTTAAGTGATTATAAGGGAGAGCAAACAGATCAGAGCAGATTACCTAGCAAATAAACAAAACACGCAAACCAAGCTTAATATACTACATAGGCCGGATATGAGTAGCAGAGCGTCACCCTAAAGAATGATTCAAGCAGGCTGCAGAGATTGGTCAGGGGCCAGCTGCACTGGCTTACCGCTTAAACCCCCCAGGGTGTTCCTTTCACAGGCTAAAAATCCCTCTAACCTGGCTCCAGCTCTTCCCCAGGTCAGTCCTTGTTCCTCAGGTGTTTCCAGGAGTCTCTTTGGGTGGGGAATCAGTGAAGAACCACGATATCATTCCCTTGCCTTATGTGGCTTCTGCATATGGCGGGAACCCTTGGTTCCCAAGCTTGGTTCCCACGCCAGTCAGTGGGAAAAACACGCCTATCCCAAGATGGAGTCCAGCCCCAGGTCACATGTCCCGGTGGTGTCACAGCTGCCATTGCTCGGAGCCTGTCTGTAGTGTCCTCAGGAAGATCCCGGGGGGGAGGGGGGGCGGAAATAATCTCCCTAACGGTTCATTAACGTGAATGAGCCCTTCCCAGCCAGCCATCTAGACCGACAGGCTTTTACCTGGTGGGTGTTGCCCAAGTGTAAACACATTTGTAATAGAGCTACATAGTCAATATTCCTAACTTCAGATACAAAACTGAGACATGCGTACAAATAGAATAATCCGATTCAGTAAATCAGAACCTTTCCAACCATCTGTCACATGAGCTATTATGCCATAATCATACCATAATAATACTGCTGTGAAGACTACGGGGTGCAGTGTCACAGGGGCTACCCCCAGCTCCCCTACATTCCACTACCAACCCCTGGCAGGTGAGCCAATCTGGGGTTAACAGACCACATGGCCCTCTCCTGCTCAGTTCCACCAGCCCACGAAGGCAGACAGCGCCTCTCTCCGGCCTGGGATATAGGTAGTCCTCCAAGCTAACCCTCCTTGCTCTTGCTGGGGCTGGCAGGAAGAAACCTGGCCAGGACACAGGAGGAGCAGAAGTGAAATAAAAGACTGAATTGATAGATCACTTAAAAATATGTGGCGTAGCACCCCCGCCCCCGCTGCCCAGGAGGGACCGATGACTTGTCTCCTCACCCCCAGAGAGTGCATCGGAAGTTGGCCAGAGGAAGCCGTGAAAAATGCCATAATTCCTCCAGCTGTGTAGCACCAGCCAGGTGCACATGCACAATTCCTTCCTGCCCCCTGCTGGGGATTGTTTGGTGCCCTGAAGCATGAGGGTTGAACACCTGCTGAAACGTTAACCCCAGCTCCGACCACTCCAGAATGCCCATCTTAGTCCTTTCCTGCACTCGGCGGCAGGTATGCGGCAGCCGCTGGCACCCTCAGGGGGATCCCAAGGCTGGATTCAGCCCACGATCACGGGGCATTTTCAGCCTAACCAGGCAGGGCACAGAGAGGGGAGACATCCCTGCATTTCAAATAGAACGGCTGGCCTCGGGAAGCTCTGGGACTCAGTGGATTGTTTTATGAGTGGAAGGATTTAGGATAACCAATGTGAGCCAGGGACAGGGACCTGCCTGGCAGGGAGCTCTGAGGGGTCAGGAGGGCATCTAGGGGTCAAATGCTGCTCCCACGGACCGGTGTAACTAGAAAGCAACATCATTGACTTCAGTGGGCGCATAGTTACCTCGGCGTCCGAGAGCGCTTTGGGTCCGGTTTGTACCTCACCCAGCGCAGCAGGGTCCTGCTCCGTGGCCGGGGCGGCTGGGCGTTACCCCCACCACCAATCATCCTCAGACCCACGGGCTTCAGTGGGCTTACGCCAGCTGTGAGCAAGATCCGAACCCAGGCCCAGGCATCCGCAGGGAAGGGAAGCGCCCAGGCGAACATGGGGCAACCACACAACATAAACAGCAGCTCCGAAACTTAATCGCCCGCAGTCACCCCAAAGCCCCGCTCGGCTGGCTGCAGCTCCGTTTCCTGCTTCCCTATTGCAAAGGGGTTTAACAAACACGCTGGCCGAGTTCTCCTTCCAAAGCAACCGGATCGATTGTCAATGAGGTCATTCCGGAAAGGAACCGGGCTCTGGGGGGGCCGCTCCTGGCACAGCAAAGAGATAGAGAAGCCAGTTCAGTTGGTGGCAATGACTCCACTACAGGGGCTAATCGTCACCCCGCCGTCTCAACAGATCCATCCATGTGTTCCAGTGGCTCGGGGCCCCGCTCCGGGAGCCGGGACGCCTGGGTTCTAGTCTTCGCTCTTTTACTGAGCTTGGCTGGGGAAATCGCACAGACCTGACCCATCGGACGGGGCGTCTGCAAAGGGGAGATGGAAAGACTGGATGAATTCATGTTTGCCGAGCTCCCGGGCTCAAGGCGTTATCAGCACACAACAGCTCTTTGGTGCTGTGGACATAGCTCCGGGAGCAGAGTGCTGTTGTGAATCAGTGTCTTATGGTTCAGAAACCAACGCCTGGGGGGACCTTTCGCCTGACCCAGCTGCCCCCTCCCAGCATCTCTCCTGAGTAAACATGCAATAAACACACTGAGCTCAAGCCTGCGACCCCCAGGTCAATAGCAGCTGGCCCAGGCACTCAGCCAGCTAGGCAGAGCTAAAGTCCCGCTCCCTGGAATCTGGTTCTTACGGGCCTGAGTCGCAGGGGTGCTGCGGGAGCTGTGGGCGCTCAGAAGTCACCAGGAGACGCGGGAGGATCTCGGAGAATCAACCTCCTGCTTTACGTGGGTGGACAGTCTCAGTGCGTCAGCGAAGGCACTGATGTGAGCACATCAAGCACATTTCTAACTCCCCTCACGGGTAACTGCAAGAGAAGGGAGTTCGGGGAGCAGCGAGTAATTCAGGGACATACCAAGAGTGTACATGCAACGGCCCCTGCTGGATAGAATCAGAACCGCTCTGCTGTGTGTCATATGCTCTAGATTCTCCTTTAGCTGAAATGGCAGGGCCATCAGAGTGCTAGCCCTGGGCTGCAGGGCAGTTTCGGGGGGCAGCCAGGACATCCCTAGATGGACAAAGGCCAGAGACAGTCAGATCTCAGGGTCTGGCTCGCTAGCCAGGAGTCGTTCGCGCCAAGTGAGGCTTGCAAGCCCAGAGCAGGCTGGGGTTTGGGACAGGCAAATCTGCTGTTCCCAGCTTGTTCCCGAGAGAATCACTAGGCGGCAGGTCCGCTCCCATGGCCCGTCCTCGCCAGCGCCGGAGTCAGCCGGAAGCTGCTTCGGGAGTTGACAAATGGGGGCAAAATAATAGAAACGTCAGGCTGGCTGCAGGTGTGAAAAATTGGGACAGGGGCGGGGGCGTTATAGGAGCCTATATAAGAAAGATCCCAAAAATCAAGACTGTCCCTATAAAATCAGGACATCTGGTCACCCTAGGCTGGCAGGGACCTCGAGAGGCCAGCGAGGCCCCCCACACATCCTGGGGCAGGACCAAGTAAACCAAGCACCCCTTACCTGACAGGTCCTGATCTAACAGGTTCTTAAAAAGCCTTCCCTGGCCCGGATTCCCACAGCCTCTCTCAGCAGCTTGGCCCAGTGCTCCTAGCCCAGCCCAGGGAAGGGGCAGCAGCTCTTGGCCAACCATGAAATGTCAGCCCCACAACCCTCACCCCTGCACCCCCTCCTATCCCCAAACTCCCTCCCAGATCCTGCACCCCTCCCCCCCTCTGCACCCCCCACCCCCAAACTCCCTCCCAGAGCCTGCACCCAAACTCTGTCCCAGAGCCTGCACCCCTCACCTCCTCCTGCATACCCACCCCCTGCCCCAGCCCGGAGCCTGCACCCCAGACCCCTCCCCCACCCAAACACCATCCCAGAGCCTGCACCCTGCACCCCAATCCCCAGCCCTGCACCCCAGACCTCCTCCCCCCACCCAAACTCCCTCCCAGAGCCTTAGGCAGGTGGGGGGCAGAGTTGGGGGGGGGGAAGAGTGGGTTCTGGGCACCACCAAAATTTCTACAAACCTGCCACCCACAGTCCTCAATAAAGCAGGAGTGTCAGAGGGAGACCACCCGCCCCTGCATGGCACAGAGGGACTCTTTGGGCACCCCCCAAGCCACACAAAGGCTCTCACAGCCCAGCCAGCGGCTGGTTTATTAATGCAAACTGGTCAACATAACCCTCCAGCTCCCCAGGCAATCTCCCGCCACCACCGAGTTCATGGCCCCATCTGCCCCACCCTGCCATGGCTACCCCCAAGTGTTCCTACCTGGAGTCCTTCCCCCCACAGAGGTGCCAGAGCTGGGGCCACTAGACAACTTGGGGCTCTCAAGATCTGCCCCCAGCCCTCTCCCTTATCTACCCCAGGGGCCTGATTGGGTCACATGACCCACCTAGCACATGACCTTCATTTTCCCCACCTGGGGAGGCGGGTTAACTGTGCCGCAGGGGGCCTGAGCCCTCTCTCCCCTTAAAGCACCCAAGGACCCTGTACCAGTGCTGCCCAGCCTGCGTGATCTCCCCTCCGCCCACTGACCCCGTCTTTATAAGCTGGAGTCAAGAAAGTCACTCCGCTAGGGACCAAGTCCGCCCCTGGCTCTGACAGGGCGCGTTTCCTCTGGGGGCCCCCCAAGTGCCTTACGATGGAGCTACGGATCGTTGCCTCCGTTTGGGGAAACCGAGGCACAGAGCGAGGCAGCAACTGGCCCCAGATCACAGAGCGGCCCAGAGCCAGGAATAGAGCTCAGGAGTCCCGACTCCCAGCCCTGTGCTCTAGTCTAGCCACTAGACCACACTGCCTCCCCTGCCATCAGGTTCGCTCCCCTGCTCACCGGCAAGTCCTGAGCGGCCGCCAGTGTGAGCTGCTCAGCGGCTCACGATTCCCCCGCCCAGTCCCCTCACCCCTCCTGCAGCACCCGAGCCGGGAGCAGAGCCAGCCAGAGGCCCATCCCCGTCCCTGCAGGCCGCTGCCTGTCACAGGGCTCCCGGCGCTTGTCTCCCCCAGCAGATGAGTCAAAGCACCTGCAATGCCTCTCCCCCCTAAGCCCAGCGCTGACACACCTGCCCAGGGGGAAACCCAGCAGAAAGCACCTCTCTTCTGTAAGGAGCTCCCTGTTGCAAGCCATGCTGCAAGCTGCCTAGTGACTCAGTGCCCAGGCCCGAGAGCGATTCTCCCACCCCCGCTTCCTCACCTCCCTTCCTGCACCAGACAATCAGGTACATTCCGGCTGCCGAGAGCGTCTGCTTGGGGCACACTTGCCTTCCCTCCTGGAAGCTGCGGCCTGGGAAACGGCCTTTGGCTGCCCTTGCCAAGCCAAGCCGGGCCTGCGCGTGTGTGGGGGGTGAGCACCCGCAGGACCTGGCGATGGCCATGGGTGGTCCCGCCTTGTCTCTCCAATATCCTGGGACCAATAAAGCCACGCTGCACGGGGCTCCCACAGCATCAGTATCGCCGGGGTCGGTATCATCCGTGCAAAGGGAGTATCACCCAGCCAGCGTGGGCGTGTCTTGCACTTGGGCCATAGTGAATCAGGCCCGTCGTGTTTCAACCGAGAGCAGGGCAAGCGACCTCAGTCGCAGGCCCCAGGGGGTGGAAAGGAAAGCACACGTCTCTATGCCGGGCGCTCCTCTACACACACCAAGCCCCCCGGACCGCTCTGAAGAGGTTCCCCGCCCCAAGACCCAGCAGGGAGCAGGAGGCAGGGAAACCAAGCAAGAGGGAGGGGGCTCGAAACAACCTTCCCATGGCTTAAAATCTGTTGGGGGGCAACCCCTGCATTTCCCTCTTTGCGGCTCCTCTCCCAGGGGGGTCGTAGCAGTTCAGACACCAACGCCCCCCCACCCCCCCGTGCGACTGTGCATGTGACATTATGGGCTGGCAAAGGCATTGAACCGATCACAGCAGAGACACCAGCTCAGTGAGCCGCCGTGGGCTTCGCGGCTGCTAACTTGGGGTGTGGGGGGGCATCTCCCAGCCAGGACTGCAGATGCCCAAGGGGGGGAATCGGCTTTCATAGATCGGCGCCCTCCTGGGTAGCCACAGCAGAGTGGGCCCGGAGCCACCAAACCCAGTCCCGCCCGAGCCCCTCCAGCAGGTGAGCAGCATGCGTGGGGCAGGGAGGGGGCTGTGAAGTTTGCCCAGCCGCTGCGCCTGCCCCATGGACAGAGAGCAGCTGTTCGTTTCTAGGCCAATCAGCCCCAGACCATGGAGCTGCCATGGGACAAGCCTCTGTATGCAGACTGCTCCTAAAAGTGGGGGCAGGAGTCCGCTCCCTCACTCCCACCATCCACGGGGTCCCAGCGCCAGGGCAGAACGGCTAACGCCTCTGCTCTCTGTGAGGAAAGAGCTAGGGCATCTGGTGCGTCTCCAGCCCCGTCCCCCTGCGCAGAATCCCGGCAGAGCGTCGCCCATGTCTCGGGCCCCCCAGGCAACACCAGCCCCGGGATCGGGGCGCAAGGGAGCATGTGGTTGGAGAAGGGGGAATGCCAGGGCAGAGCCGTGCCCGCTGCTTCTGTGGCACTCAGCTTAGCCCTGGGGGCAGCTGCAGGAGAGTGGCACCATCTAGTGGTCAGAGCCTCTAGTGCACAGGGCTGGGGGCCAACTAGTAACTGCCCCCAGGTCAACATTTCTTGACAGGAACTTTTGCACTGGGGATTGGGGGGCGGGGGGGGGGGGGGGCTTTCCATTGTAATCCCTCCCTCACCTCTGTCCCCTCAGGAAAATATCATCTGGCACTTTTTCAATGGGAAACAAAAGTTTGGTTTGGTTTTGTATTGAAATGCATGTTTTGCTGTTCTAAACCGGGGAAATTTCAAAGTTGCCTGTGTTCCCCCCCCAACATACATCCCCACCCACCCACAAGCCTTTATTACTATGAATGCAACAGAATGAATGGCACGGGGGGTATTTTTTGCTGTTTTCTCCCACCCCTACTAAGTTTTCCTATTTTCTTCTTTGGAAATTTTCAAAACTTTGCAGCCTTG
Source organism: Chrysemys picta bellii (assembly GCF_011386835.1). Lineage (NCBI taxonomy): Eukaryota > Metazoa > Chordata > Testudines > Emydidae > Chrysemys > Chrysemys picta. The sequence goes on along the minus strand of NC_088815.1, from coordinate 13,654,409 downwards.
TGGCAAAAAAAATTCAGAAAAGCAAAAAGGAAAACACACCCACCCACCCACCCACACTCCTGCCCCCCCACCCTCTGGGTGCCCCCCTGAACTTTTTAAATAACTGGCTCCATTTCAAATCCTGAATAAAAACCCAGCTTCAAATGTTTTCCTGACATTGTTTTCCCAACTCTTTAACATAGCCCCCTCGTGTGGACGCCACGGGCACCCAAGGGAGTTTTTCTGCCGGTCTAGAAACACCCTCTGTCGCCGTAGCTGCGTCTACACTGGGGCTGGTTGGCACAGCTGGTTGGCACAGCTCCAGCAGTCGGGGGCAGCCATAGAAGTGTTGACCAAGCCTGTGCAATCCCATTCCCGACCCTCTCGCGTCCCCTGCGTCCTCACCTGTCCTACCTGCCCTGTCCTAGGCAGGGGCTCTCCCCTCCCACTCTCATCTGGCGCCCTTAGCCCTGGCATTGCAGAGCTGAGCTCCAAGCAGCCCACGACACGTGTGGCTCTCTGGAGCGTGGATTCTGGCCCAGACCCGTCTCGATGTCTCCCTCCCACCGGCGTGCACAGCAAAGCGGCTGCAGCCGAGACAGGAAAGCCGCTCTCCCTGCCATGCTCTGCGGTCAGGCCCTCCCACGCACTAGCTCGGCACGGCCGCGCTCACATCCCAGCTCGACAGGAAGCCCCTGGGGGCTCCCTCCCTCTCCCTCTGGCCATGCCAAGGACCCTCGCCGGCTGCAGGGAGACACGCTGGCCACGTCCAGCAGCGTCTGGTCCATGGCTCCTGGCAGGGGGTGCTGCTGTGATGCTGGAGCTCAGGAGAGCCCCCTCCTCCAGGCTCCACTGGGGCCCCCGAAGAATCCAGCCCAGGGCCTCACACTGGGGCTGCAAGAGCAGGCCCCATGCATCGCAGAGCCCATCACCTCCCTACCGAGCCTCAGGGCTTTGATTCGAACGCCCTGTGCCACACTTCAAATCCCATGGCAGGAGCAGGGCGAGGCTGCCTGGAGCCCGTGTGGCTGGATCCCAAGGGGTCCCGCGGGGTCTCTGGGGGACGTGCCCAGACCGTGGCACTGGTAGAGAACGTGCCCTCCATGTGCCTCCGCCGCTCAGAGACTGGGGGTCACCAGGAGACCTCGGAGGGCTGGGACGGACTCAGTGGGGAGCCGCAGAACTGAGCCCCTATGTCAGAACAGCCTCAGCTCCCAGGGGCTGGCTCGGCAGCCGCTCTTTGTACCTGGAACGGGCCCAGCATGGTCCTGCAGGGACCCCCTTCAGAGGGGCCGGGGTGGCTGTTCAGGCCTGGGGATACTGCCAACACGGGGGCTAGTCAGGCAGAGTGGTCGTCCCGCACCCCAGCATGGTACCGTGGGGCCCGACTCCGCCCAGACAAACCTGGGCTCAGGGGGGGCAGCTGCAGAACCAGCGCCTAAGCAGGTGCAGCAGAAACCCAGCTCGGACCTAGGTCCCCCCGCCCCCCGTGCTCAGCAACTCTCCCCTCCAGCCCGCCTGGGCCCCTCCCCATCCCACGCACCCAGCTTCTGCGAGCAAATGACAGGAAGTTCACACAAAGCCAAGACACACAGAGGGCAGGAAGGAAGCGAGAAGGGGGATTTCCCCCCCCCCATCTTTAATCTGTATCTTCTCCCAGCCGGATGGAGGCAGCGTAGCTCGATCCATGCCCAGCTCCCTGTCCCGGCCCCGGGAGAGGGAACCGAGCCCGCTGGCTCCTTGTCCCGCCGGCGAGGGCAGAGCTGCGCCCGCAGAGACGTCACCCCGCATGAGGTAACGTGCTGGGTCTCCCCGGCTGGGACGCAGGGTGGAGGGGGGCCTGGCAGGGGGCTCGCGAGCCCCTCGTGGAGCAGCTGGGGGGGGCTCGGTTCCCTCCCCCGAGGTCATCCGGACCCAGAGGAAAATCGCAAAGGGTTGTGGCTAATAACAGAGGAGGAAGCCGGCCAAGGCTGCTCAGCTGCGCACGGTTGTTTGTCTCTTAGGACCGTGGCCGGCCAGCCGCAGAGGCGAGCTGCGTCTGCCCAGCGTGCTAGCGAGAGGCGAACGGAGAAGGCCGCCAGCGAGCAGGGGATTTGGAAGGGCTGGAGGAAGGCTAGGTCTGGGGTCAAGGCATTGAACTGGGCTCCACCTCTGCCCCGACTCCCGGGGGGCTTTGGCTAGTCATCTGTCCTCGCTGGCCGAGAGAGTTGGCTGCTCAGCGTAAGATGTCTGAGATTTCCAGAGCTCTGCCAGGCCACTTTTTAAGCAGGTTGGCCTCTGTGCCTCAGTTTCCCCATCTGTAAAACTCCCAGGTTTGTGGAGTGGGCTGAGGCCCGTTGGCTAGATGGTCTGATGGGGTCACTGGATTCAGCTCCTCCACTCGGCGGGGAGGGAGGGGAATGTACCACTCTCTCTTCGTACTACGAGAATCCTCTCTCTCTCTCTCTCTCTCACACACACCCATACACACACACACACACACACACATCCCTCTCTTGTATACGGCACTGACATGACCACAGCCTGCAAACAACTAACATGTTCGTTGCACTCCTGCAACCCCTCCCTGGAGGGTTTTAAGAGCACGTTGGCCCAACCCCTGAAAGGGCTGGTCTGGGGTCGCTTGGCCCTGCCTCAGCACAGGGCACTGGACCCACGGCCCCTTTCAGCCCCACATGCCTCTGATTCTAAGTTCAAGAGTTGAAGTCGTGGGGCCTGATTCTTCGCTCCCCTGCCCGTTTACACCAGAGAGCAGCGCTGCCCTGCACGGCTGTGCCCGCAGAAGCTGGAGCATAACCAAGGACCTGCCCCCCCCGCGTTCAACTCAGGGTGCGTCTTACAAGGCAGCGGAGTGAGGCGAGAAATGAGATTAGCATCAGCTCGCTGGGAAGGGAGCGGTCGTTGGCCTTACAGCAGCTGGCGGGGTCATTTCCTCTCGCTCCCCTACTTCACCCCTCCAAATGGCAGGCTGGAGAAGGCCGGGGAGGGTTTGCTGCTGGTGGGCACTGCCAGCGGCAGTGGGCGGTCAGGTGGCCAGGGAGGGAGAGAGGGCAAGTTTTTTCAAAGCACTTCAATTGCTTCTGAAAATGGGCCGTGAGCTCCGGGGAGACAGAGCCGCTTTGGAAAGTCTCCCCCGGAAAGCGGTCGACGAGGGCAGCCTGGGTTCGCGTGGCCAGGAGACCACAATACGCCCCGTGACGTTGGCAACAGCTGGCCCACGTATTGGCCAGTCAAGGTTGAGCGCCCTGTCCTCTTCGCCCGTGGGCTAGTCTACGATACAGTGTTAGGCCAGCGTAGCCACATCACGGAGGGCCGTGAAAAATGTCAAGTGAGCCGAGCCGACGTCAACGGCCCCGATGTCGACGTCGCGGGGTCGACGGAGGAATTCTTCCTCGCTGCCTCCTCGGGCTGGGTGGATTTCAGTGTCTGCATTTCGAGGCCTTCGCCTCGCCAGGCCCGGGTGCAGGCGGTGTGGGGGGGAAGCCACCTGAATAACTCACCGGCTCCAGTCTGCAGGGGTCTCGGGCCAGCTGGAGAGGCTGGGGAGGTGGGGGATGCCCCAGGCTGACCGCTCTGACCTCTGCAGTGCCCACCCTCCTAGCGTCCTGCACCCAGCCAGGCAGCAGTGACTCAAACCCCACGCAGGGGAATGACGCAGACTGCAAACAAGAGGCGGCTTTCATGGTCGACTTTCTGATCGCAATCACATTGGAAAGGAAGGCCGGGGCGGGGGAGGTGCAGTCGATGCAGCGGCCGGGGCCTTTGCAGCGGCACGAAAATGACTTCCTAGCTCGCGTCGCTCTGGGTGAAGTGGCCGGGAGGGGAGGGGACCCAGCACCTGCTAGAGAGCAGGCAGGGGCACTTGCAGGAGCAGAGGGGACCTGAGTGGCATCGCTGCCTGTCCTGGTTTTGCCAGGGGGGGTCCATTTTCGGAGGTGACTGTCCCGGGAAATCTGGGTGATCTGGAGCCGCTGGGCTCAGATCCGCCCGGCTGTGCAAGCGTTTAGTCCCGGAGGTACAACCCAGCGCAGGGGGTGCAGGGAAAAGGGGCTCACTGAGCCGAAAATGCACCTCGAACCCGGCTAACCAGCCCCGGCCTGGTGTTACCGCAGGCTGCCTCCCACCATGGCCCCCCTCGGAGAGGAGACGCCCCTGATCGGAAACAGGTCCTGCAGCCTGTCCTCCATGGAGTCGGGGACCCTCCAGGTCTACCTGTACCACCCGGCCAACACCCCGCGATCGGACCCCGACTTGGGCGGCGTCCTGACTTTCACGTATGGCGAGTACTTGGCAGAGGAGCTCTGTGTGGCGGCAGCCAAGGCCTGTGGTGAGAGGGGCGCGGGGGCCTGGGGATGGGATCGGGGTGGGGGAGGGGAGGATGTGGCCCCACCCCACCCCCCGCCGTAACGCAATGCCACACCTTTCCGAGCCGCCGCGATTCTGTTGCCATCCGGTGGCCGCAGCCTGAAGCGCCGGTCGGCCGCGGGGACAGCAGCCAGACGCTCTCGCAGTGCTGTGTCTGCCCTGTGTGTGATGGGAGGAGCTCAACGCCCGGCGCTTCACAATCGCCTTGCACCAGCGTTCACGGGCAGAGCAAGGACCATGTCCGGTGGAGGGGGGACCTTGCAGCTCAGGAGATCCAGGGTCAATTCCCAGCTCTGCTCTAGCCTTGGGCAAGCCGCTCCCACCCCCCTTCGTTCCATGGGGAGAACGAACCCCCCTTTCTCCAGCCCTTGAGCTAGATTGTGACCTGCCTGGGGCCGAGTGTCAGTGCCCTGCTACCCGATCTCGGCAGGCGGCTGCGAGGGGCAGGCCGGAGCTCGGGCTCTGAAGCCTAAGGAGGGGGGGAAGGGGCGGACGGCATAGCCTGAGCCTATAAAGACCCACCCCCAGGGCTACGGGAATGGAGGAGCCCCAGGTGTCCTCAAAGCAGGGACAGACACCAATACAGCCAGGCCAAGGGGCCCACCCGCCTGGCTAACTAGCCGCCGTGGCTGCACCTTCCTCCCACCCTGGCCGCCCTCCTCAGTGTTGTTTGTCACAAGCCGTCCCCCAGCCCCACGGTGCCCAGGGCGAGCCGCTCCGGTGCCTGGGCTAGTCCGGTTTCCTGCCGGGTTTGCCGAAACGCCTCACCTGCTGCTCCCCTCCCTGCAGGGATCCTGCCCGTTTGCCACTCCCTCTTCGCCCTGGCAACGGAAGATCTGAAATGCTGGTTCCCGCCCAACCACCTCTTCACGGTGGACAATTCGAGCTGCCAAGTCGTCGTCTACAGAATCAGGTGTTTGTGAACTCCCTGCCCCAGTCGCTGAGCGCCCAGCTCCCCGGGCCTTGTCCGGATTCACCCCCTTCCTCGGGGGCCTGCGAGCTCACAAACCCAGCAGAGACCTGCGCGGGCCCCTGGGGGTTCCAGGCAGGAGCGCCTCTGTCCTAGCCCCCTACCTCCCTCTGGTCCAACAAACCGCGCCCACTCCCTTCCCGTCCTGCCTGGAGCTCGCGGGATCACTCGCTAATTACCCTGCATCTCCACGCAGGGTTCCCGCGCCCAAGCCAGGGGCCACTGGGGTCTGTCTGTTCCTGAGCAGGGCCATGATTTCATGATGGTGCATCTCAGGGGCAGGGTTTCCTGATGATGTTGTTTGGTTCGTGACCCCTCCGACTGGATCAGACCCACGGCCCATCTTGTCCAGCATCCTGTCTCTGCCAGTGGCCAGTCACAGGCAGCTGCAAGAAGCCCCCCAGGAAAGAGTTATGGGACAACCTGCCCCTATAGAGTCTCCCAGGGAATGATATGGGCTTATATTCTCCATAGGCTCTAATCCTCTGCCCTCCCCCCTAGCAGGAGATTGGGGCTCATGCCCCGATGCAGGCAAGTTTAGCACCCTGCCAACCTCCTTGGTCCTCTTTAATCCTTGCTGTTATACCTGCACATCGCTGCCCCCCATAGAAAATCAGCCCTGGGGAGCTGGTAACCCCAGGGGCAGAAGTGACACGCCGAGCGGGTCAGTTCTCACCCCCGAGCAGCCGTCCCACGGAGAGGTTCGTGCTGAAGGTGGAGGAGAAGAGAAGTGAGCTGGGCTCCTTTTTCTCGGCAGGTTTTTCTTCCCCAACTGGTTTGGGCCGGGGAAATCGTACCGCTTCGGGCTGCTGAACGACCGAGCCAGCGCCGTGCTAGACTGTCCCACCATCAATTATCTCTTCGCGCAGGTGAGTGATGCCCCGGGGGGGGGGGGGGGGTTGCTACAATCAGGTACCAGCGTCGCCCGCCAGGTGCGTCGAACACCCAGCTGTGAGGTTCAGACATGGCATCTCCCAACCACTTTCCCGGTTCGACTGTGCCCTGTTTCATCCCACACACACCGTACAGCTGAGGAGGGGATGTGCAGAGAGACAGAGCAGCTGCCCACGGCCGTGCAAGGCCCCAGAGGCAGAGCTGGGGATTACACCTGATCTCCAAAGTGCCAGCCCAGCACCTTGGCTGCTTGCATGGGCTTCTGCCAGCCTGATACCAGGAGCATGAAGGGTCGGGCTCCACCCAGACTGGGTTATGGACAAGGCGTAACTAGAGCATGGAAATCCCTGGGCAGCAACCTGGGAACTGTCCATGGCTGTAAAGCTGGGGGGACGTTGCCAGGGATGGAGTCACCCCGGGATCAAGCATCTCTTGGGGGGCTCCAGGTCCCCCAGCGTCCCCCAGTCCCTTGGAAGGAAGCTTACTCACTTGTGACCCCGTTTCCACATCCCTGAAAGGGGGGCGGGGGGAGGCGTTCCCAGAGCATCAGCCGGAGCCTGCTGTGCTAGCGTAGCTGCTCTGGGGGGCGGGGGGCGAAGTGGCTCTCCCGACGGGAGACGGTTGTGATCGCAGCCTGGTGCTGAGCTGACCGCGCGTGGTGTTCTTGGGGGTGGCCCCCAGTCCCGCAGCGATTTCATCAGCGGGCGCATGGAGGGGGCGCTGAGCCTGCAGCTGCAGGAGGAGTGTCTCAGCCTGGCTGTGCTGGACATGCTGAGGATGGTCAAGGAGAGGAAGTGGAGCCTGGAGGAGATCTTCAGCAGCGTCAGGTGAGAGAGGGAGCCAGATCCGGATCCGTCCCTTCGAGCGTCTGGCCCCGAGTCCCGCCCGCCCTGGGGACAGGAGACCCAAAGCAGCCGCAAACCCAGGCCATAACCCTCCACTTCCCTGCCCGGCTGGGGTCCAGCAGCAGCCACCAGCGAAGACACAAATGCCCCCACACGGACTCACCCCCCAGCTGCCCAGGCCTTGCTCTCAGCCTCCCAGTGCCCCCGCCAGCAGGTACCATGGCCCCCAGCCAGTGAGCTACCCAGGGCCACCTGCCAAACACCCCCCCTCCCCTCACAGAACACCTGGAGAAGGGGCGGATGGGGAGGCTAGGCCAGGACCAGGTCTCCTCCATCCTCCTCTTCCCCCCCAGCTACAAATCCTGCATCCCGGAGACGCTCCGGCACCAGATCCAGCAGCAAAGCTTCCTGACCCGCAAGCGGATCCGGAGGAAGTTCCACAAGTCCCTGCGGAGGATCAGCGGCTGCCAGACCGACGATTGCGCCCTCAAGCTCAAGTACCTGATCGACCTGGAGAAGTTGGAGAGGACGTGGGTGGAGGAGAGCTTCCCGGTCCGCGCCCCCAGCGGCTGCGAGCCGGGCCAGGAGGAGCAGAGGGTCATCCACGTGTCTGGGGAGAACGGGATCTTCTGGAGCCACGGCGGGGACGAGGTGAGGCTGGGGCAGGAGCGAACACCCCACATGACTCAGCTGGGGGATTGAGCCATCAACGCCAGAGATGGGGCTGGGGCAAAGGGGGCTGCTCCATACTTTTTATACAGGGGCCACCCCCACACACACACACACACACGTTCGCCGTCCTTCCCCCACCTCTGGATTGAACCTGGGACCCATGGACCTAAAAGCTCCAACCTCTCCTGCTTGAGCTAATTAGAAGGGAAGCAATAGCCGCCTTCGAAACCTATAGTCCCGCCGCAGCCACTAGAGGGGGCCACAGTCCTGCCTGGTGTCGGTGTGGGGCACACCACCATGTGCGCGCGATCTCCCCCGCGGAAAGGGAATGAAAACCCGGCTGGTGCCAGGAAAGGCCGGACGGGTTCTCCTTTCCTGCGAAGATCAGCCCTTGTCTTGCTCTCTCTTTTCCGGGAAACTCGATGGGCCGCCGGAGAACTCGCAGGTCTATGGCCTCAGGGAAACCAGGCCCAGGAAAAGGCTTGTCCCCCAGCTGCCCTAAACCTCTGTCGTTTTCTGTGTCCTCTCTTACCCCCGTCTAATCCCAGCCAGGCGGGAGGACCACTCTCCCAGCCCCTCACTTCGGCTTCTGTGTCCTCCAGCAAAACCACGGGCAATAGGAATCGAGCCTCCTGCTGCGTCCGAAGCCTCAGCTAGGCTCCGAGGCTCGGGGGACGGTTCGGGTCGGTTCTCGTTGCCCAGGCTCAGTTCTCCTCCTCTCCACCCTAGAGCCGCCAGCCGTTCTGCGACTTCCCCGAAATCGCCGACATCAGCATCAAGCAAGCGAGCCGGGATAGCAATCCCGTGGAGAACCGGATCGTCACCGTCACCAAGACAGATAACAGGATCCTAGTGAGTGGGGGGGGGAGTTGCCTCAGTCCTACTGCCTGCTGTTCCCTGTTGGGCACAAAACGTGTCTCCAGGGCATTCCAAGAGCTTCTTGGATAATCTGGGCCCTGCTGTGTTATCCCCCCAACAGCTGTCTGGGTAGCTGAAGTCCCCCATCACCACCAAGTCCTGTGCTTTGGATGGTTTTGTTAGTTAACCTAAGATCATAAGAATGGCCGGACTGGGTCAGCCCAAAGGTCCATCTAGCCCAGTGTCCTGTCTTCCGACAGTGGCCAGTGCCAGGTGCCCCAGAGGGAATGAACAGAACAGGGAATCATCCAGTGATCCATCCCCTGTCGCCCATTCCCAGCGTCTGGCAAACAGAGGCTGGGGACCCCATCCCTGCCGTCCTGGCTAAGAGCCATCGAAAAGTTGTTTAAAAACAAGCCTCAATCCACCTCTTCTTTCTGGTGAGCAATCCTGGGCCCTGTAGTAGGCCCCTCCCATGGCATCACCCTAGTTTTTCACCCCTTTTAGCCTTAGCCAGGGATACAGCTCACCATGCTGTTTGCCTTTTTTGCACCAGTCTCACACTGTGGACTCCTTCAGTGTGTGATCCACCATGGCTGTCGGAACTTTTTCTGCAGTCCTGAAGCCTAGCCAGTCGTTCCCCATTTTGCCTGTGTGCAGAAAGAACCAAAGTAAAGTCTCTGCGAGCGAGCAAGAGCCGGAGAGAGCGCGCCGTGTGCGTCTCCTCTGCGAGGTCTGCACTAGACGCAACTCAAAATGGCCTGCCGCAGACAGCGGTGTCCCTAGAGATTGAAAGGCACGGTACACAGGAAATGAAGCCACGGCTGTTACTGTAGAGTTCCCCGTCACAGAACCAGCCCCTCACAAGGGTTTCCCTCTGCTCAGGGGCAGCCTTCTCCTCCTCGCCAGGCCTCCACATGGGCAAAGGACAGTGGGCATCCCAGGTCCTGGGGCACGATGCACTTGCCCTTGTGCCCTGCCCGTTCCTGCCACAGCGCCCCCTGCGCAGGGCGAGGGCTAAGTGCCACCGGCTTGGCCTGGCAGAGCATGAGGGATGCGTGTGGCGTGGAAGGGCTCCATGCAGCCGCCACGCTCGACTCTGACTCCAGCTGTGCCCCCGTTGTCTCTCCCGCGCCCCCCAGGAGGTGGAGTTCCTCACGCTGCGGGAAGCCCTGTCCTTCGTCTCCCTCATTGACGGCTACTACCGGCTGACTGCAGATGCCCACCATTATTTCTGCAAGGCAGTGGCTCCCCCCCGGCTGCTGGAGAACATGGAGAACCAGTGTCATGGACCCATCAGGTAGGGATGGTGATGGGACCCTGGCCCGCAGTGGCGCCGCCTGGCTAGACAACAACAACTCCCCTGCCAACTTGGCAGCCCCGGGCTCTAGAGTCCTGGGGGCAGGGAGTGAAAAATACCCTCTGCGGGAAATGTCAAGTAATCGTTTAGGTAGGACCTACCCAAAAACAATGTTTGCTGTTCCCCCCTTTTGGCTCTGAAGGGGCACTGCACTTGTTCTGTTCACCAGAGCTGTGCTGAAATAGGAGGAGGGAGATGATGCTTGAACAAGGAGAGGTGCGGATCCAGGAGGTGGAGGGGCCGGACCCCGAGAGAGAGAGTGGACCCCTGAGAAGGGCTGTCTCACTAAAAGGGGCACCCCCCACGGACCGCACAGGGCCAAGAGGGGGCACGATCTGTGAGTCCGTGACAAACAAGGAAACTGATTTTTAAGGGAAAGCGTTTTTCTATAGGGGGGTAGTATTCCCAGCTCTGGGAGGGGAGTGGGGTCTGGTGGGTTACAACAGGGGGTCTGGAGTCCAGACTCTTGGGTAGTATGCCCAGCTCTGGGAGGGGAGGAGTGTGATCTAGTGGTTAGAGCAGGGAAGGTAGCCAGGATTCCTGGGTTCTAGAGTTGCTTCTACCAATGACGGACTCCTTATGAGGTATCAGTAATATTTGTAAAGGGCTCGGAGAACCTTCTCTGGGAAGTATCATCGAAGGGGAAAAGATCCCAGCTAATCCTTATGAGAGACCCCCGTTGCCTTTCATGTTCTGTCTGACACGCCGGGGGCGCCACATACCGCAGCTCCCCTTCCCAACGGCGGAGTCGGAATCCGGAGGGGAGGCAAAACCCTTCGTTGCATGTAAAGCGTCACGCAGCCATGTGCCAGGCCTGGGCGCGGAGCATGCTCAGTGAGCCTGCAGTATCTTAAAGGGACAGTACAGAGTATAGCCGTGCTCGATCCAGTGGCGGAGGGCTCTGGTTGGTTCCTGGCGGCTGGGACCGTAGCGTGGTCCTGACACGGGCCTGGGCTTTGCAGGTCCGAGTTTGCAGTGAAGAAGCTGGCAGCGAACAACGAGGGAGACTACCTCCTCCGCCGCAGCCCGCAGGACTTTGACAGCTACTTGCTCACTGTCTGCATCAAGGTAAGACGGTCCCGTCGCTATTGCCGGGACCCGGCCTCTGCTGGCTGCCTGGGGAGCAGGGGGATACCAGGCTGCTTCCCAGAAGCTGTTCGGCATCATGCTTCCCAGCCCATCTACCCAACAGGGATCCCTGGGAGTCCAGTCCGGAATTCCCCAGGGACCCATCCAGGCTAGAAAGGGCCAGGCAGAGTCAGCCAATCAGAGGGAGGAGAGAGGATTCAGTTCTCACCTGGGACAGATGCTGGGCATGGCCCCCAGGGGAAAGACCCGGCCTGGATTTCTCTGCCTTGGTCCCTCCCTGGCTGTGTAGGTAACTGCCCCATGGACCTAGGTGGTCTATGTGGGGTGTCTCAGAGCCAATGATTCCCAACTCCTTGGATGGGCCAGGGCCCTCTCTACCCCGCCTGCCCGCTATGCGGACTCTGCCTTTAGCATCAGGGAGCCCATGCATCTCACTCAGGGAAGCCCAGTCCCCGGCTCCTAGCACCGGCTGGCCCCGATCACTGACTGTGGCTTCTTGTGGCTGATGGATCCTTTGGGTCACACGTGGTACCACTGGCTAACTGCCCCCTCATTCCCTCTCCCCCTGTGCAGACGTGCCTCGGACGGGATTACAAGGGTTGCCTGATCCAGAGGGACAAGGACGGGAGCTTCTCCCTCTCCGGAGTTGCCAGGCGCTTCTGCAGCCTCCAGGAGCTGCTCTGCACCTACCAGAACTGCACCCTGCATGCCGACGGGGTGGCCCTACGCCTGGGCACGTGCTGCCCTCCCCGGCCCAAAGGTACAGCCAGGGTGTGATGCCGCAGGTGGCCCCCGGGGGCGCCACCCGGATCCAGACTTGGGGCACATGGTGGGCCGGACCCGTAGGCGTGAGCCAGGTGCTGCCTGGCCAATGGGATGGAGGCGGGAGGGATGAGGAAACCAATGGCCGTTCAACGGTCTGTGATGTCACAACGGTGGGTGTGGCCAATAGGGGCGTGGCCAGCGACATTTAAAGCCCAGTTGTGCAGGCTGCCCTGTGGGTGGGCACTGCGGAGGACCATTGCGCCAGCCGGAGACTCTCGAGGAGGTCTCCAGTCTAACCCCCCAAGCCATGCACATCCAAGGCCAAGCCCTGGGTCTAACTGGGGGAGCGTTGGCCCCCTCCCTTCCCCCGCGGAGCCCCTGTGCTGAGCGGTGAGGGAGCATCTGACAATTAGATGGCGAGACACACACCCCGCTCGCCCCACGCCGCGGTCCCTGCTGATTTGTCCCCTTCCCTCTCCTCTCCCTCCAAGAAAAATCCAACCTGCTGATCGTGCGAGGCAGCTGCTGCCAGCTCCCCGGCTCCCCGGCTGCACCGCGCCGCAGCGTCAACCAGATGATGTTCCACAAGATCCAACCGGAGAACCTGCTGATGGTAAGTGGGGGGAGGCAGGCCCTACGCCAGGGTCTGGCTGGGCAGGGAGACAGTCCCTGCCCCTCCTCTCCCAGCCACAGTTCTGGAGCAAACCCAGAAGGGGGCGACATGCCCAGGACTCCTGGGTTCTCTGCCCAGAACTGGGAAAGAAGAAGTATGTTCTAGTGGCTACAGCAGGGGCCTGGGGACTCCTGGGCTCTTTTCACAGTTCTGAAAGGATTGCATGGGCTAATGGTTACAGCAGGGGATGGAGTGGGGAGGGGGCATTGCCAGGACTCCTGGGCTCTGGCCCATGTGACCTTGCGGGAGTTCCTTCCCCACTCGGTACCTCAGTTTCCCTCTCTGTGAAATGGGCAATATTGAGGGCAAGGGCCTGATCCTTTTGCTCTGGGGTAAAGCAGGAGCAGCTGGCAGGCCCAGTCCTGTACCTCACTCACCATCCCTGCTGCTCCAGTGCCGAGGGCCAGAGCAAAGGGAGACAGGCAGCAGGGCTGTGCACTGCCCCCACGCCACCCCTGCCTGCGAGAGGAGACAGACACCAGGGTGATGGGCACCAGAGGGCGGGGATTTCCAGCGAAGGCTTGTGGGAGTTAGGTGGGTGCCCAGCTCCCAGCGAAGGGGGCACTGAAGGATTGTGCCCTGGCTCCAGGGGGAGCTGGTGAATGACCCAGGGTGGATGGGGGAGGAGGGGTGCCCCGTGGTTATTCATCCCCTCCCCCCATCTCTGCCTCCTGACAGTGCGAGAACCTGGGCCAGGGATCCTTCACCAAGATCTACCGGGGCATCAAGCGGGACCAGGACGACGACGAGTGCCACGAGACCCAAGTCCTGCTGAAGGTGATGGACGGCAGCCACGGCAACTGTTCCGAGGTGAGGCCTGGGGTGCTCGGGGGTCAGGGGGACGAGCCGAGGGGCTGGGCTCCCTGCAGCGAGCCCAGCGTGGGGCAGCTAAGCCAGACACAAAGCAAGGGAACATGGAGCCCAGCCCAGCCTGACCCCGAGTCTCCCTCCGTTCCAGTCCTTCCTCGAGGCCGCCAGCACCATGAGCCAGATCTCCCACAAGCACCTGGTCCTGCTGTACGGGGTCAGCATCAAAGAAAACAGTGAGTAGCGCCCCTGCCGGGAAAAGATGCTGCCCAGGGAAGGCGCGTGGCTGGGTCATTACAACGGGGAGGTGGCCAGGCAAAATGCCAGTTTCTTGGTCCACCGTTTATGCTGCTCGTTTGCTGTTCACACTCACAGCCAGTCATTCCCTTCCTGAGACTGGAACCCAGGTGTCCTGGCTCACAGTCACTCCTCCCATCGCCAGATCACCCAGCTGTGCCCTGCTCTAACCACTAGCTCACACTCCCTCCCAGGGCTGGGGACAGAAATCGCTCAGCAGTCCTGGCTCCCAGCCCCGCACCAGACTACACCCTGCTCCCAGGGCTGGGGACAGAACCCAGGAGTCCTGACTCCCAGCCCCCTCTAACCCACAGCCGATTCCTAGGGCTGGGGACAGAACCCAAGGGTCCTTTCCCACCCCCATTCTAACCCTCAGACCTAACCACACCCCCAGAGCTGGGAACCCAGGAGTCCTGATTCCCTGCAGCTTTTGCCACTAGCCCCGCTCCCGCCCCCAGTGCTGTAGTGTCCACGTTTTTCACGCCACAGAGGAAAAACTTGTTAAAGTTCCCTCCAAAATACATATGGTGAGATTTATGAATCAGACTCACTAAAACATTTCTGTTGGAAGGCAGCGTGGGGCACTGGAACTGGGGGCGGGGGTCAGGACTCCTGGGTTCCATTCCCCTGACCAGCAAGACATCCTAAGACACAACCAGAAGGTCCTTGCAGGTATTTGTGATACAGGAACCATCCTCCCTGGGCTGAATCAGGAAAACTCGGCCTACGTAGCTGAGCGGTCCTGGCCCAACCTGCTGTCGTGAGACGCTGATCCCTGCCCCTCCCACGCAGGTATCATGGTGCAGGAATACGTCAAGTTCGGCGCGCTGGACATCTACCTGAAGAAGAACCAAGCCGGGGGCAAGGTGACAGCCAGCTGGAAGCTGGAGGTGGCCAAACAACTGGCCTATGCCCTCAACTTTTTGGTAAGCTGGCAGATGACTCGCGGTCAGCCCCTAGGCCCCCTCCCCAACCACCTTGCCAATGTCCCCTTGATCACCTAACGTCAGCACGCCCTCCTGGGGCCCTGCAGGCAGGCACTCCAGTATTTACAAGGAGCCAAAGACTGGGAGTTTAACCCCAACCCAGGGCAGTTATTAAACCTGAGAATGACTCGTCCTGCTCCTAACACACACACACACGTCCAAATTCACCCCCTCCCTGGGGTTTCCCTCGTGGTTAACTTCATAGCGCTTTTCATCAGTCAATCTCAATGACAGGATCATCAACCCATTTTATAGAAGGGGAAACTGAGGCCCAGGGAGGGCAAGTGACTTACCCCAGGTCCCCCAACAGGTCAGTGAAAGAGCCAGGAATAGAAGCCAAATCTTCTGAGTCCCAATCCTGTGCACTAGGTCACCCTACCTTAACAGCCCAGCCTTCCCCCCTTGCTACTGGACCATTTCTAGGGTTGCAGGCCAGCCTTAATTCCCTCTGCGAGGCAATCAAAGCATTTGATCCTCCTGGGTGGGTGGTGATAGGGCCCACCTGGTCTGGCGGCCAGGGTGAGTCAGCAGAAATAGCTCTGCAGCTGCACGTCCCTGGCACCTTCAGTACTCTGGAAATCAAAGCCCTAGATTCTGCTGTAAAAGACGGACAACGGTGGGTGGTAAAGAACAACCCCAGGCCCAAATAGCCTGGTGAAGGGGAAATAAAGAGACACGCTGGGCTGTTCGCTGCTGACGTTTGCAACTGACCCGTCTCGCTCCTTCCCCAGGAGGATAAGAAGATCGTGCACGGCAACGTCTCTGCTAAGAAGGTCCTGCTGGCCAGGGAGGGGGACGCCGTCAGCGGCAGCCCCCCTTTCATAAAGCTCAGCGACCCTGGAGTCAGCCTCACCATGCTGGCCAAGGAAAGTAAGTTCCCTGGGGCGGAGCGTGCCTTGCTGGCTCCCAGCACGACTCACGACCCTCGGGATCCCTCTCAGGGCCTTCCCTGGCTCCCATCACCGGAGTATCTGGGCACCTCACAGTCTGCAATGGATGGCAGGGCAGGGCTACGATCCCCATTGCACAGAGGGGAAACTGAGGCACGGGGCAGCTAAGGCCCAGAACTTGAAAGGTACTTAGGCATTGTTGTGCTCAGCCTGGCCATGCCCAGCAGATGTAGGCACCTCCATCTCATTTTCAAATGGGATTTAGGCGCCAAGGAGCCGTCGATTTGGGATTCTAACCCCCACCCCTGTGCTGCCCTGGCATCAGGCAACTGCTGGGCTCTGGCAGGGGGGGCAGCGGGATGCCTGGTGACAGTTGGCAGCTCCGCACGCGGGCACCCTGGTTTCACCCCACCGGTGTGTGCTCCCTTGCAGTGCTGATCGACCGCATCCCCTGGGTGGCCCCCGAGTGCATCGGCGACCCCAAGAACCTGGCGCTCGAGTCGGACAAGTGGAGTTTCGGCGCCACCGTGTGGGAGATCTTCAGCGGGGGCACCATGCCCACGAGTGCCCTGGAGCCCCTGTCGGTGAGTCGGCCCCTCTGCTCCCTGGGATCCCCCCTCCCGTGGGTCTGCGCCACGCGGCAGCCCCAGAAGGGTCACTTCCTGGAGGTGCTGGTTTGTGTCGGCAGAGCGCGTCTGACCTGCAGTAACGCTCTGTCAACCCCATGACACCTTCTCCGCCAAGTTCCTCTTCGGAGGGTCCCGGCCCAGAGCAGCTGTTCCTTCGCAGTGCCGCTCCGGCTCACCGTCACCAGATGGCCATGTGCCATTGGAAACATTGATGCTGCTGGTGGGCCTGGGCGGGCAGAGGCGGGCCCACAAGCTTGGCGTAGCAGGAAGGTCGGGGTCGCTCTGGTTAGTTAAGGTGCCATTGGGCTACAGGAATCAGAGTCCGACGCATCCCCCACCCACCCCCAAGCTCGGGGAGTGGGGCCAACCCCAAGCGTTCACATGACGTGAGTTTGTCGGCTCCCCAAAATCGCGATCAGCTTAAAAACCATGAGTTAAAAACGTCGGGTTCTTTTACCTTTGCCTTCTGGGGTCTGAGCCCCTCGGGGTCCCCACTTCCAGCGTTCCTCACCAGCCGGGAAGGCTGGCAAATGTTTCACTTTTTGTTTTTTAAATGGAAGCCAAGACTCGCACATATTACCATGACTCCCGGAGCTGGGACTTCATGAAAAACTCCCAGTATCCTGCGACTTGTGATAAAGCCATTTCAATTGGCAAGGCTCCTTCTGAGCCCTTGGGGAGGGGCATTTGCTGGAAGGAAATCCACCCTTCCCCCGCTGCATCTTATTTTTAAAGATTTAAAAACAACAACAACAACGATGGTTTCCCCGTGGAAAAAGACGAGGGTGTTTGGGCCCCTCCTCCTGGCATCCCCCTGCACCTGGGGCGAATGCAGATGGAAACTGCAGCTGGCTGGGAGACCCGAACACCAAAGCTTCTACCCAGACAGGCCCACCTTTATCCACCCCACCCCCCAATTCCTGGCACGGGAAACGTGCATCTGGATGGTTTCCAGCCTGTGCAAACTCAGCCTGGCCCCTTGGGAGATCGCTGGGTGTGAAAGTGACCTGAGAAGCAGAGGGTGGTGTCGGGTACCGAGCAAAGGACGATCCAGCGGGGGGGGGACCCAGGTGATCCCCAGGCAGCGCAATGCCTAACCCCCCCCCCCCCCCTTTCCCCTGGACAGAAACTCCAGTTCTACCAGAACAGCCTCCAGCTGCCGGCTCCCAAGTGGACGGAGCTGGCCAATCTCATCACCCAGTGCATGGACTACCGGCCGTCCTGGCGCCCCTCCTTCCGGGCCATCATCAGGGACCTCAACAGCCTGATCACCTCAGGTGAGTGCCCGGCCGGCGCACGTGGGGCAGGCTGCTGAGAACACGGGATTGCAACAGACAAGTAGCTCCCAAGCCACGTGCCCAGCGGTAACGGCCGAGCTCCGGCACCCGCGGATGACTCTGGTCCCGTTTACCAGGCTGACCATGGTCTCTCTTGCTTCCAGCCCCGGCCTGGCTGGGTATGAGGCCAGGATGGCTCCAGGGCATGACACCGAGCAGGGTACAGCGCCATGGGCAGGGCGGATGGGCCGGCACAGAGCAGCCAGCAGGATGACACCACTGCCGCTGCCCGGTGGAAAGCAGGGGCGGTTTGCGGGCAGAGGTGGCTGGGCGTGGGGGACACCGGCGGGAGCTGGCCACGCAGCCTGACATGCCCGTCCTCCCCCGTTTCAGATTACGAGCTGCTGTCGGACCTGGCGCCCAGCGAGCTCCCAGCCAAGGATGGCTTCTGGGGCTTCATCACAGGCCCAGTGTGCCAGGACCCCACCATCTATGAGGAGCGGCACCTGAAGTACATGTGTGTGCTGGGCAAGGTGAGCCCCCCAAAGGAACCACAACCAGGTCCTGCACCGCAGGCCCCAGCCTCCCCGTGTGCTTTACGTTCACGCCAAGTCACTCTGCCGGGCCACGTCTCTGCACCGCCCTCACCTGGTGTTTGGGTGTTAAACAGCTTCCCGGCTGGGCGACCCGGTCCCTTCCTCCCACGGCGCTCTTGTACCGGCTGGCTGGAGCAGCTAACGTTGGCAGCCTGACCCCAGGGCGCGCATGGGGCTGTGCATTTCCTTTTCCTCAAGCGGGGACTTTCCCCCCATTGTCATGGGGGATCTTCTCTCAGGGCTAAAGTCACCCTTTGCAGAGGGGCCAAAACAAGGTCTAAGCCCTATTTTGGTGCATCTGCCACCTCCACAGCTAAACCTTCGAAACCCTTGACCTCCATGGTTTCTTGTAGCAGGGAGTTCCGCAGGACAGGCATGTATCAGCCACTTTAGTGCTGTGCAAATCTTTGCCCCACACCCCAGTGGCAGTCTGGGTAAGGCGTTTATACTGCTGCATCCAGCTGGTGGGGTTTCCGGAGCCACCGCTAGGGGGAGACGAAGAGCCAGGCTGGGTTAGGGTGGGTGACGTGGCGTGGCGCGTGGGGATCAGTGCCCTTGATGCAGGCCCCGGGGGGGTTGCCACGGCTGTGTCCACCAGCCCCCCAGCTGCCAGGCCCCACGCGCTCCGCTCCCTCTCCTTCGCCAGGGGAACTTCGGCAGCGTGGAGCTGTGTCGATACGACCCGCTGGACGACAGCACCGGGGAGCTGGTGGCCGTGAAGCGGCTGCAGCAGAGCTCGGCCGAGCAGCTGCAGGACTTCGAACGGGAAATCGCCATCCTGCGCGCCCTGCACAACGACTTCATCGTCAAGTACCGCGGCGTGTGCTACAGCCTGGGTGAGCCGGGGCCTGGGCAGGGAAGGGTTAACGCTAGGGCTGGGCAGGAGCCCTGGGGACCAGCCCCGGCCCTCGCAGCCGTAGGCAGCGTGAGAGAGGGGGCAGCGAACTCCATGGGGAGCCCCTGAAATCACTGACGGGCTCTGGGGAGCGACCGAGGCACCAGGGGCTGGTGATGGCTCCAGCACGCTGCAAGGGCCGGTCGCAGACTGTTTGCAGCTCGGCAGCTGCCCCTGAATCGTGACCCGCAGCCCCCTGCTATCCCAGCCCTTCCAGTGCCCCTCACCCCCAACTCGCAGCCTCCTGCTATCCCAGCCCTTCCAGTGCCCCTCACCCCCGACCCACAGCCCCCTGCTATCCCAGCCCTACCAGTGCCCCTCACCCCCGACCCACAGCCCCCTGCTATCCCAGCCCTACCAGTGCCCCTCACCCCGACCCACAGCCCCCTGCTATCCCAGCCCTACCAGTGCCCCTCACCCCGACCCACAGCCCCCTGCTATCCCAGCCCTTCCAGTGCCCCTCACCCCTGACCCGCAGCCCCCTGCTATCCCAGCCCTACCAGTGCCCCTCACCCCCGACCCACAGCCCCCTGCTATCCCAGCCCTGCTGGTGTCCCTCACCCCCGACCCGCAGCCCCCTGCTATCCCAGCCCTACCAGTGCCCCTCACCCCGACCCGCAGCCCCCTGCTATCCCAGTCCTTCCAGTGCCCCTCACCCCCAACTTGCAGCCCCCTGATATCCCAGCCCTGGGCTCCCCCTCACCCCTGACCCACAGCCCCCTGCTATCCCAACCCTTCCAGTGCCCATCAACCCTGACCCACAGTCCCCTGCTATCCTAGCCCTGGGCTCCCCTTCACCCCCGACCCACAGCCCCCTGCTATCCCAGTCCTTCCAGTGCCCCTCACCCCCAACTCGCAGCCCCCTGATATCCCAGCCCTGGGCTCCCCCTCACCCCTGACCCACAGCCCCCTGCTATCCCAGCCCTTCCAGTGCCCCTCAACCCCGACCCACAGCCCCCTGCTATCCCAGCCCTTCCAGTGCCCCTCACCCCCGACCCACAGCCCCCTGCTATCCCAGCCCTTCCAGTGCCCATCAACCCTGACCCACAGTCCCCTGCTATCCTAGCCCTGGGCTCCCCTTCACCCCCGACCCACAGCCCCCTGCTCTCCCAGCCCTTCCAGTGCCCCTCACCCCGACCCGCAGCCCCCTGCTATCCCAGCCCTACCAGTGCCCCTCACCCCGACCCGCAGCCCCCTGCTATCCCAGCCCTTCCAGTGCCCCTCACCCCCGACCCGCAGCCCCCTGATATCCCAGCCCTGGGCTCCCCCTCACCCCGACCCACAGCCCCCTGCTCTCCCAGCCCTTCCAGTGCCCCTCACCCCGACCCGCAGCCCCCTGCTATCCCAGCCCTACTAGTGCCCCTCACCTCCGACCCGCAGCCCCCTGATATCCCAGCCCTGGGCTCCCCCTCACCCCCGACCCACAGCCCCCTGCTCTCCCAGCCCTGCTGGTGCCCCTCACCCCCGACCCGCAGCCCCCTGCTATCCCAGCCCTACCAGTGCCCCTCACCCCCGACCCGCAGCCCCCTGATATCCCAGCCCTGCTGGTGTCCCTCAATCCTTGCTGTTTGTTCCAAGCTGAGACGCTCACCTCGCTGCCTGGTGGAACTTCCACTAGAGCAAACCTGCTCAGGATGCACAGGGGTGTAGGGCCAGGGCCAGGTACGGGGCGGGCTCCAGGGCCAGGGCTGAGTGCCGGGCGCTAGGCGGGCTCCAGGGCCGGGGCCGGGTGCCAGGTACGGGGCGGGCTCCAGGGCCAGGGCTGAGTGCCGGGCACGGGGCGGGCTCCAGGGCCGGGTGCCGGGCGCTAAGCGGGCTCCAGGGCCAGGGCTGAGTGCCGGGCGCGGGGCGGGCTCCAGGGCTGGGGCCGGGTGCCGGGCACGGGGCGGGCTCCAGGGCCAGGGCTGAGTGCCAGGCACGGGGCAGGCTCCAGGGCCAGGGCTGAGTGCCGGGTACGGGGCGGGCTCCAGGGCCAGGGCTGAGTGCCGGGCACGGGGCGGGCTCCAGGGCCAGGGCCGGGTGCCGGGCGCGGGGCGGGCTCCAGGGCTGGGGCCGGGTGCCGGGCACGGGGCGGGCTCCAGGGCCAGGGCTGAGTGCCAGGCACGGGGCAGGCTCCAGGGCCAGGGCTGAGTGCCGGGTACGGGGCGGGCTCCAGGGCCAGGGCCGAGTGCCGGGCGCGGGGCGGGCTCCAGGGCCGGGGCCGGGTGCCGGGCGGGCTCCGGGGCCGGGTGCCGGGCGGGCTCCGGGGCCGGGCACGGGGCGGGCTCCAGGGCCAGGGCCAGGTGCCGGGCGCGGGGCGGGCTCCAGGGCCAGGGCCAGGTGCCGGGCGCGGGGCGGGCTCCAGGGCCAGGGCCAGGTGCCGGGCGTGGGGCGGGCTCCAGGGCCAGGGCTGGGTGCCGGGCGGGCTCCCAGGCCAGGACTGGCCGTGACGTCCTTTCTGCACCCGCCAGGGCGGAGGAGCCTGCGGCTCGTCATGGAGTATCTGCCCAAAGGCTGCCTGAGGGAGTATCTGCAGAAGAACCAGGAGCGCCTGGACCACAAGCGGCTGCTGCTGTATGCGTGGCAGATATGTAAGGTAGGGGGCCCGGCTGCACCCCCAGGCACCTCCCCGCGTGCAGCTCCTCTGCTCCGTGCCCCCCATTCACAGCAAGGGGGACGGGAAACTGAGGCACAGAGCAGGGATGTGACGCTCCCAAGGTCACCCCGGGAGCCTGTGTCAGAGCTGGGACGTAAGCCCAGCTCGACCACAGCCCAGGCCCTAACGACCGTCCTTCCTACCCCAAACCCAGGCAGGTGCACGGAGCGGGGCCGGCTGGCTCTCTGATTCCGAGTAGGCAGGGAGCGGGGTTCCCAGGGCCGGAGCTAGGGCCCCCTGTGGGATTGGCGTGCGTTGCCTCCAGCTGGAGGCTTTCAGCGTCTCTGTTCCAGGGCATGGAGTACCTGGGATCCCAGCGCTACGTTCACAGAGACTTGGCCAGCAGGAACATCCTGGTGGAGAACGAGACCCACGTGAAGATCGGGGACTTCGGCCTGGCCAAGCTGCTCCCCCAGGACAAGGAGTACTACGTGGTGCGGGAGCCGGGACAGAGCCCCGTGTTCTGGTAGGGGAGGACTGCGCTCCGCTGGGGGGCGGGCTGCAGGTCCCAGAGCAGCTGAAAGCTAGGACACCTGGGTTCTTTTCCCAGGTCTGCCACAGACTCCCTGTGCAGCCTTGGCCATGACACTTCCGCTTTCGGTGCCTCATTTCTCCCCTCTGTGGAAGGAGGATAGACCTCTTACGAGCGCTGGGGAGATTCTGAGTGCTCCCCCAACCCACAGTACGATCCAACCTTCCTGCCAGTGGGGCCATTTCACACCTCTCACGCAGTCCGCGCTAACAACGGTACTTTGCAAACATCAGCTAAACAGTTGCCCTGTAGAGCCGTATTGTCGGTCCCATTCTACAGGTGGGGAAACTGAGGCACAGGCCTGCAGTCACCTAGCGAGTCAGTGAAAGAACTGGGAATAAAACCAGGGGATTCTTGCCCCCTCGCCCTATGCTCTATCTACTAGACTCAGCTGTCTCCCCCGGTGCTCCCATACAGTAGCGACAAGGGATGCCTAGATAGATGGGGAACGGGAGTCTGGGCGTGGGGGGGATGTTGGAGTTCTCTGATACAGTCCATGGGGGACTTTGAGCTCAAAAATGTTGAATTTTAAAATACTCTGCCAGGTGCTCAACTGACGTAAAATGGTGCAGCTCCCATTGACGCCAATTGAGCTGGGCTCATTGTCTCCGGCTGGGGACAAACTGCCCCTTCTCTCTGCCCCTCTTGTCTCTGGAGGGGAGAAGCCCTCACCCACACAACCATCCGCCTTCAAACAAGTACCTTGATGGGCCCTCTGCTTGCAGCTCACCCACCTACCTCGCTAACCGCCTCCTCCCCGGCCAGGTACGCGCCTGAGTCCCTGTCGGATAACGTGTTCTCCCGCGAGTCCGACGTCTGGAGCTTTGGAGTCGTCCTTTACGAGCTCTTCACGTACAGCAACAGAAGCCAAAGCCCCTCCGAGGTGAGACCACTAGCCGCAGCTTCCCCTAAGGGGTGCGTCTCCCGCGAGCGCCACAGGTGCCGTGAGTTTGGAGGGTCTCAGTCTCTGCTGCCAGGAAAGACCTTTGGCTGAATCAGGCACATCTCCCCATGGGCTCCCCTGGGAGCTGCCCCCCGTTACACCAGAGCTGAACTTGGCCTGGTACATTTGGGATTGCCCCGGACGAACTGCTGAACAACCCCATGATCCCCTTAGTGTCCAGCACTGGATGCCTCAGACGGTTTAACTCCCCTGCCTCAGAGTGCTCCTAATGGGGCAAGCCTACCAGGGGAGGGGCTGGGATTCCTTCCTGACCCCAGTCAGCTCGTACCCTGAAGCATGAGAGCTGAGAACCCTTGTGACTTAATAAATATCTAAGCCCCTAGAAGCCAACTAAGCTCCTTGCGTCACTAATATCCTGCAGCAGTAAGTTGCACAGGTGAGCCCCGATGCTGCCCACTGCAAGGTATCCCCCCATTTGGTCACTTATCTGAGCAAACACTGCACACAAGTGACCCATCCACGGTAAACTAAACTGGCAGCTTCCGCTTCTGAAGGCGGCTGTGGGTTATGTGAAATTTCAGTTTGTACCTAGTTGACAAAGAGGTGATAAATGGCAAATCAATATTTTAATACCTAGTTAACACTTAGAGTCCAACCCTGTCAATAGGTTGCGAACAGCCTCTATGCCAGCTAACCTTGCTATGCACATAACCATCTCCGATGCCCTCCCTTCACGACTGTTATCTGCTTACAGAACTTCGATTCGGTATTGATTACCCCTTTGTAAATGGAGCTTTGATAGACTAAAGGGTGACCACGGGGGACTATATAGTAGGGTGAAAAAATCAGATTTTAAAAAAGCAAATGGCCTTGCAGTCCCCTCTCCTGCCTGCGGAGGGAGACAAAGTCACATCTGACCAAGGAGACTATATGGCATGAGGGAAAAACCGGTTTAAAAAGAGACCTCGCAATCCCCACTCCTGCCTGTGGAGGGAGACAAAGTCACATCTGACCAGGGGAGAAAGCAGGGAAACCGGTTTAAAAAGAGACCTCGCAATCCCCACTCCTGCCTGCAGAGGGAGACCAATCCACTCCCAGAGTTTCCATTTCCTGCCTTGTTTTCCCTCCCCGCCTCGCAGGAATTTCTCCGCATGATGGGACTCGACAAGCCCATGCCGATCATTTGCCACCTGCTGGAGCTGCTGAAGGACGACAGGCGGCTCCCTGCGCCCCCCCGGCTGCCCCGCCGAGGTAAGGAGCCCGTGCTTCCCCGAGGGCGGGGGTGGCTCTGCTGCGCGCGTCCCTCTCCCCCCTCTGTGTTCACGGCTCCGCCCCCCCTTTCTCCCCCCAGGTGCACGGCTTGATGCTGAGCTGCTGGGCCTTCAGCCAGAACAAGAGGCCCAAATTCAGCGAGCTGGGGCCGAAGCTTGAGGCGCTGCGCGACAGCCGGAGCAAGGTCCGAGGCTAGCAGGACCGGGGGAGGGGCGGCCCAGGGGCCCCCCGCTCCCGTCTGGACTTGTCACCACCCCTCGCCCCTGAGAGGCGAGACCCTGCCATGCACGCCTGGGGCGCCGCTGACTGCAGGGTCATGAGCTGCGCAGGGTCCCACGCACGGGCCCACGCTGTGAAACTGCAGGGACTGAACCCGGGGGAGGGCCCTCGCCCCCAGAGAAGAGGACGGCGGGACACACAGGGGGCTTGACGAGGGCTCTGGCAGCCCAGGCTCCGGGGCTAAGCCAGACGCATGCTCGAGGCAGGGCAGCAAAGGGTCCCGGGTTTGCTGCCGAGGGCTCTGATCCCGCCAAGGCTCCTGTGGAGACACGTTCCTCCTCCGCAGCTTGGCAGGCTGGGGGCCGGGACCGGACTGCCAGCCCCAGAGCCGCCAGGCTCCCTCCCGCTGGGCTGCGTCCCTGGCCCAGCCCGGTGGCTAACGGGTTTGACTCAGCCGCGGCTGGTGCTGTCCAGAATCGTCGCTTCCCCAGTTTAGGACTTGGCTTTGGCAGGGGGGAGGCCAAGGCGCGTTCCCTGCTATTGGCCCGTGCGGGCGACTGGGGAGACGGAGTCAGCCGCCCGTTGCTGAGGAATGCGATGGGCCGCAGAGTCAATCAGCCCAGCCAGTCTGACCCTCCTGTATAACACGGGCTGGAGAACTTCACCCCGTGACCCCTGTCCTGTGCCCGGGAGCTAGTGTGTGACCAAAGCACCTCCCAGAAAGGCCCCCACCCCACGCCGCTCTAGGGCGGGCTGGGCCTCGCTGCCCCGCGTGCTTCACTCATGCGCTGCGACACGGTCCTTGAACACAAATCAGAACCATCCGCTGGGAACTCCACCTGGATTGTACTCGCCCGATGCTACCAGCTAGAACCGCTCTGTATTACCCAGAGAGCTGCGGTGCCTTTCTGGGGGGCTTTTCACACCCCAGCTTTTCTTGGAAGGGGGGAAAGGACTGGAAATCTCAGCAACACCCACCCACCCAGAGCGTCGCCAGTTGAAGAGAGACACAGAAGAACAGCACCATTATGAGTTAATTTAATTATTCAGAGAAAACTGCAAGGTCTGAATTCAAGGATTCTTGTAGGGTGAAGCAAACAGTTTTGGTCTTTGAAGCAGAGAGGTGGTTGAGGAATTCCCCTCCCACACCCCAAAAGCAAAAGTTTAAATGAAAATGAAAAACTTTTCTTTTGTTATAGGCCGTGGAAGTTTCCTGTGAAAATGTTCAGGTTTTCATTTAAAAAACATCAACATGTCTTTGTCTTGAAATGCCAAAAACCCTTTGTATGTCATGGCCAAAAACTGGAATGTGTTTGGCTCTTCAACAAAAGTAGGAATGTTTTTGTCACATGAAACCTTTTCCCAGAAAATTTCATTTACCCCAAACCCAGCTGTTTGACAGCATAGCAGGCGCTTTACCCCAGGGACACCTGAGCCGTACGCCGCTTTGCAAAGAGTTAATATACACGATTTACCAAACGGTGTTCCGGCGCATTCGAGATGAACTAGATTGCATAGCTCGGGTGGGCAGGATTCGCATTTTAATCAGTAACTGTTGGGAACCGTCGATTTCTCCGCACACACCCAAACCGAGGAAGGATTATTGCCAGCGATAACAATCAACATTTACAGAGAGGCAACGTGAGAAAAAGGCTGCTTGACGATAACAGTTTGATTTAAGGAGAGTTACTTTGTATGTTTCTACCCAGGACACTGACACCAATTTGTGATTTAAACGTGATTAAACTTTAACTTTTTGAACCTTGAAGGCGACTGTCATTAAATCATTATTGTCTGATTTCCCACCCCCCCAATAATTTCTTGCAACTATGCAGATTGAAATAGACTAAACATCGGAAAAAAATGCCTACCAGTGAACATTGCTCTGATCTGTCACAATTATACGGAAATCAAAATTGAATTCTGCTGCGGCCAAGCAGAGCGCTTTCGTCACTAGAAACACGTACACGTCAGCCCGGCCTTTGGCAGGAGTTAAAGGGACTTTGAAATCAATCCAG
Source organism: Chrysemys picta bellii (assembly GCF_011386835.1). Taxonomy (NCBI): domain Eukaryota; kingdom Metazoa; phylum Chordata; order Testudines; family Emydidae; genus Chrysemys; species Chrysemys picta. The sequence continues at coordinate 13,627,982 of NC_088815.1, read as the reverse complement.
GCTTGGCAAACCAGTCCCTCACCTTCAAAAAGCCAGTCAGCCCTTTCTCCCCCCCCCCCCCCGCCTCCCCCGCCCGAAGTTACAAGGTGGGTTTAAAAAAAAATTTACTTTTGGCATCTGTTTATTGGTCTCCGGTTCCTGAGCCTTTGAGAGTCCCAGTTCCAGGCTTTCGTCGGCACTCAGGCGGGCGAGAAACCCCCTTGGACAGCTGGCTCCTAACAGAAGGGCATCATCTCCGCTCTGGTCCAGCCCCGGGTGCAGCTGGGCCGATGTCGTGCCGGGGCAGGAGGGCAGCTCCGGGGTTCTCCTGGGGACCTAGCGCGGCCGCCCGGGCAGGGTGTCTGGTGCCCTCGGGGGAGCCAGGGCCTTCAGCCGCCTCGGGGCCAGCGGAGAACTGGTCACTGTTCAGTCACCCGAGCGGTTTAGCTGAGAGAGGGAGAGGAGGTGGGTCTGTGGGTGGCAGAGGGATCAGAGTCCGGCTGCCCCACGTCGGGCTTCTCTGCTCAGGCCGAAGGACGGGGGAAAACTGAGCAGGGTTAGCACATCACCACCTTTACACGCCCCCGGAGCAGGGCTCATCCTCTCCAGCAGTGCCCCCACACCTGGACCTGGAGCTGGAGGGCGGGTGGGGGCACTCATCAAGCTAAGGCGACAGGGATCACTAATGAACCTTCCTTTACAAACCAATTCGGCAGCGGCTCTGTAGTTACGTGGATTACACGGGGGGTTCTGCTGCCCAGCAGCTGAGGGAGGGCGCGGCTCTCCGTAGAGTTGCCCTGACTCAAGGCCCAGCGTGGCTAGCTAGGGATGGACTCAGCTCCCTGGCCCTTAGCACCCGACCCTGGCACCCAGAGCACCCGAGGCCATTGTCCCACATGGTTCTTTCTGCCCAAGCCGCTGACTGGAGCCTTTGCCCTTTGAGTGGGGTGGGGGGGCGTTCATCACAAATGAGCTTTTTCCACGGGAAAAGGGCTGGGTTTTGATCACGTTTTCCCACCAGGCCCTTTCAGACCATGTCGCTCCATCTCATTCCAAGGGGCTGTCGGCATTGGAGGTTTCAAACCCCCCCCCGAAAGCTTTCAAAATTCCACGTTTGGGGGTTTCGCTGCCCTCACTCCCCCCTCGGTCCTACTTTGCTCTGAGGCCAGCAGAGCAAACAGGGGCTGGGATACGTGCGCATGGGGGCGGGGGGGTCCTCTATCCCTCACCCCCTTTGCTCTCCTCGGTGACTCTGAACAACATCCTGTTACCAACCCAGGCCAGCGCCAGCCAGCGCAGAGGAAGGATCTAGGGACCAAATCTGGCTCCCACAACACCACTTCCCTGGGCTGCAGTGGGAGCTTGGGAGACACCCTCCCTGCCCCCAGCCCCGTAGCCTCTTAAATGCTGGAATGACGGGTCATGGGCTGGCCTGCTGGAGCTGTCCCCTCCTCGCCCCAGGGAGCGCACGGCCCACAGCAGCAGGGTTCACGTCAGGGCTGGCGAAGCCGCAGTAGGAACCGGCCCCCACTTACCGCGGGCTTTGCCTGGCTCCTGCCCGGCGTGCCAGTAGAACTTCCCCCAGGATCCCCCGCACGAGGCGACGACGGGCCGAATGAATTCCCTGCCGCACAGCTTCACCAGGGAGTCGTGCTGCGCCTCGGCGCCCTCCCGGCATGCCATGGGGCTGCCCCCAAATCATTCCTCGGGCAGATTGGGTAGAAAATGTCCAGGCTTGAGTTTAAAATGGCCAGCAATGGAGAATCCACCGCCCCCCTCGGTCTTGGCTTAGAAATTGCAGAGGGTTTTTTCCTGATTTGCAGGGATTTCTACACACACACACAACTGATATTATATCACATCGTCACCTCCCTCAAAGATTTCAAAGCTGTGTGTGTGTGTGTGTGAGAGAGAGACACACACACACACACACACACACACCCCTCCCTCCCGCAGGCAGGCAATCTGAGGCAAAGAGAGGTGAAACCTGAGGCCGGGTGAAAGACAGAAATGGAACCCAGGAGTCCTGATCCTCAGTCCCATGCTCTCATGCTGCCACGTGCGATTCCAGGACAGGCTGTTCCCTCCGAGCAGGGCCAGCTGCTCTGAGATTTAGTGTCATGCCGTGTCCTTTCCGCGGACTTCCACAGCTTGTTCTGTACCCTGCGGGCTGGCACTGGAAGGACCTGCCCCGTGACGGACTCCAGTGGCCCGGGTGGGTCCCTGCTGCCCGAATGCAGTTTGGGATCCTCCCACCCAGCTCCCCAGGGCACGCTCACACGGCCACGTTGTTGCTTTACTTTAGGGATGAAGCGGGCGCCTTGGGTGACCCCTGAACAGCCTCCCGCTGTCTGGGGGAAGCTGCGGGGCCAGCAGGCTGATAGCTAATGGCTGCTTGACAGCGCCCCAGCAGCAGGAGTGAAGCCAGGAGGAACCCGCAGTCAGACCTTCCCATCCCACTCCTCAGCACCTGCTCCCAAGGCTGCAGCAGCCTACGGGGGTGCTGCCCACCGTCCCCTGGCCTGCCGGGCTCTGCCCCTCTCCGGACGGGGAAATGCCCCAGCCTCGGCGTGGTTGTTCTTTTGGCTTCGCTCCACACATTGTCTTGAAGCCGAGCCGCCCGCTGCCTCGTTCCAGGCAATTAGCGGTTAGGAGCCAGGGAAGCTGTGAAGGGATGTGGGACAAAACCCACCATTCCCTTGGCTCTCAGGCCCAGGCCAACTCTCCCCATCCTGGCAGAGTTGGCAAGCACTGACTGAGCGGGGAGCCGCCGCTCGTGCAGGATCAGGCTCCCCGAGGTGCTGCCCAGATAGTCCCTGCCTCACAGAGCTCACAGCCTACTAGGCAAAGGGCAGGAGGGGAAACTGAGGCACCAAGGGATGTGACTGGCCTGACACTACCCAGGAGGTCAGTGGCAGAGCTGGGACTGGAACCCAGATCCCCAGAGTCCCAGCCCAGCCCATCGCAGCTCAGCAATCACCACGTCCTTTCCTAAGGTGCTGTACCCATCGGCTTGATGGGGAAATCGAGGCACTGGGCCTTGTGCCCAAGGTCCCACTGAGTCAGTGGCAGAGACAGGAAGAGAACCCAGGTGTCCTAGCGGCCTACCCAGCGCTTCAACCAGTGGCTCACAGCTGCAGTCTACTGTCGCACAAGCCAGTTCTCCCGAGCAGCCTCCCCCCTCTGAGCGCCACTGACCTTGGCTGGCTGACTACGCCCACAGCCGGCTGGTTTGTCACTCCTTTGTGTAGTCACTTGCCATAATCGTAACTCTTATTGCTGCTAGACCAGGGACGGGATTTTACGAGCCAAGCCTTAACGCACACAGGGAGTTTCACGAGCACACAGGCGGTTTTACGAGCACACACGCCCGGCCTTGCCCAGCCAACCGCCGCTGGGTGGAGAAAATCCAGCGCAAACTGAAGCGGGCTGGCGTGGGCCTGCAGCGTCACAGCGCTGTGCAGAGGGCGCCCAGTTTCCCAGCCGGCTCTACCGAGGCCGGGGCGGACAACGGGAGGTTAGCGCCCGGGCCCGGGCCCGCTGGGGTCAGCGGAGGGGCTCCAATGACAGTCACTGGAACGGCCCAACCAGTGACAGCGCCAATGTCTGCCGCCATCTTGCAGGCCGGCCGCCTCCCCGGGATGGGTGTAGCGCTGCTCCGGGGCCATTCGGCCCAGCGCGGCCGGGAGAGATGGACGATCCCATCCTTCCCCCTCGAGGCCGGCTCATTGCCATCTCAGGAACCACCCCCGGGCCTGGGCTAGGCACAACCCTCAGCCCCCTGGCTGGGGAGCGTCTGGCAATCCCAATCTCTCCGTGCACCTCTCCGGTGACGACAGGAGCCCACGCAGGTTTCCCCCCAGCGACTGCACTCCGAGAGGCCAATCGCCCAACGCTTCCCCCCACACTTTAGAAAGAGTTGCCAACTTTCTAGTTGCAGAAAACCCAACACCCTTGCCCCACCTGCTTTCCAAGGCCCCGCCCCTGCTCATTCCATCCCCCTCCCTCCATCGCTTGCTCTCCCCCACCCTCGCTCATTTTCACTGGGCTGGGGAAGGGGGTTGGGGGGTGAGGGGGAGAGGCGATGTGGGCTCCTGCTGGGGGTACGGGCTCTGGGGTGGGGCCAGAGTTAAGGGGTTCAGAGTGAAGGAGAGGGAGTTGGGCTGGGGAAGGGGGTTGGGGTGTGGGAGGGGGGCACGGGTTCTGAGCTGGGGATGCAGGCTCTGGGGTGGGTTCAGGGTGCAGGAGGGGGATCTGTGATGGGGCAGGAGGTTGGGATGCAGGGAAGGGGAGGGCTCCAGCTGGGAGTGCAGGAGGGGGTTCCGGGCTGGGGCAGGGGGTTGGGGTGCAGGAGGGGGTGCAGGCTCTGGGCGGTGCTTACCTCAGGTGGCTCCCGGGAAACTGTCAGCATCTCTCTCCAGCTCCTGTGCTGAGATATGAACACGTAGCTCTCACACCACCCCCTCAGCTCCCATTGGCCGTGGTTCCTGGCCAATGGGAGCAGCTGAGCAGGCGGTGGGGGCGGGGGCAGCGGCAGCGCACAGAGCCCCCATGGCCATCCCTCCGCCTAGGAGCCGGAGGGAGATGCCAGCAGCTTCCCAGGACTCGCGTGGAGCCAAGTAGGGAGCCTGCCTGCGGCACCGACCAGACTTTAATGGCCTGGTCGGTGGCACTGCCCGGAGCTGCCCGGTCCCTTTTTGACTGGGTCAAAATCCGGACACCTGACAACCCTACGCATGACAGAGCCATCCATGATAGGCCGCCCCCCTCCCATCGCCTGGAGCTATGCCCAGGAAACTCTCCCCCGCCAGCCAAGCTGCAGGACGCTTGTTATAAAAAACACTCATTTATTCTCCGGACGTTGCGTCAGTTCTCAGTGGAGGGACGGGAGGAAGGGAGAGCAAAGAAAACCCACCCACTCCACTGGGAGGCTTCAGTTTTCATTGGGTTAAGGCCCCACCGGGCCGGGGGAAGGGGCAGAATCCGTGTCTGGAGGGGACAGGAGCAGGGACCCACACACTTCCCGGTACGGGCCTGCGTACGAAGGCCGAACGGCACAGGGAACGGAGCGAGCCAGGTGATGCACCATGCAGCACGTCACAGCTCCAACACGCAGCACAGGCAACTCCAGCCCAGGACACGGCTGATTGAAACAACTTTCTCCAACCGCTGGGGAGGAACTACCGATTGCCCAGCCGCAGCCCCGGCTGTGGCACCAGCGCGAGCTGAAAGGCTTGGCTGGAGCAGGAGGGAGCCGGAAGCCCGTCACTAAATGCTTTGCTGACCTGAGGCCACACAGACGCACCTCAGAGCTAGCAAACCCTCGCCCCCATCAGCCCTTTGCACCCCCAGGCTTGTGAGCTGGTGGCTTTGCCCCCCACATCTGGGTTGCAGAGTCCTGAGCGATTCCACAAACACCACCCGGGGGAGGGGTGGCAGGAAAATTCTGCCCCAGTCAGGGAGGGGAGATGGTCTCTTGACAGAACATGTGCTGAAAATAGAACCAGATCTTCAGTTTCCTGCCACTTCTGGTTTTTGGTGGTTTGTTTTTTTAAACTGCAGGCTGGGGAGGGGATGGACGTGTTCGTGTTCTCTCCACAGCAGATTTAACCTGTGCAGTTCCTGACTCCAGCTCAGCGCTCTGCGTGACATTGAACAATTGATGGGCCAGGTTCAGAACGGGGGGGGGGGGGAGCATTTGAACGCAAGGTGGAGCTGGGGAGAGGAACGGTTGAGGAGCTGGTTTGAAACTAAAACCAACAAACCAAGGCCAGTGACATATGAACTTTGGGCTTGTTATCTCATACAAGGCAATTGAGTGGCAAAGTCTCAGCAGCAGCTTGTTGGAGCTAGGATGTGCCAGGCAGTTAAAGAGGCAAACAGCTCTGTGGCCGCACTCTGGTAGCTTTCTTGATTGAGCAACAGAAATTGCCGGTGGGTCGAGTTTAACAGCAGTTCAGATCTCGGGTTTGCCCTCTGCTTGAACAGATCGGGTCGTATGTTGGGCCTCTGCCAGCCCCCCGTGCCCGTCTGGCCGTGCCAAGTCCTACATGAACCAAGCCACAGGCCTGAATGGAAAGGGCCCAGTTCAGTTAGTAACTATCAGCCGTGTCCTGCAAGGGGCTTGGGAGTGTGCATGAGGCTGGATTTTCAGGGACAGGGCAGCACTTTGGAAATCAGCCCTTGGTGCCATAGGACCGTGCCCCTGGGAGGAGTGGGGGTCAGCGTTGGGGGGTTATTAGTACAGTCAGGACACAGCTGAGCCAGAGGTGAAGCGAGGCCCCCGTTTGCTCCCTCCCCGGCCACCAGAGATGCAGTTTTACACCCTGAGTCTCTAGTGCTGATTCAGCACAGGATGGTGGGCCCCGAAACCAGCGGGGTATGGCCCGTCTCCTGGTGCTTCTCAGAGTGGGGTCCTGTTCTAGAGCACAAGTCCACACGCGTCACTGGAATATCTGCCCAGACAGGCGCTGGGAAAGAGGGGGGTAGCCACACACAAACGCCCTCCTGAGGTTTTCTGCAGCTGCCCCTACCCGGGGGCTGACGCTCCGATCTTCAAGCTGGTTCATCTCCCCCTTCGCCCCCTGCCAGCCTAGTCCAGTGATAGGAAGGGCCAGTGACTTGAACGGCCCAACCAGCGACAGTGCCAATGTCTGCCTCCATCTTGCAGGCCAGCTGCCTCCCCGGGGAGGGTGTAGCGCTGCTCCAGTGCCATTCTGCCCAGCGAGGCCGGGAGAGATGGACGATCCCATCCTGCTGTCACGGAGTGTGGGGGGGACACAAGGCCCTGCACCCCCGGCTTCCTGCGATTCACCATGACTCTCAGCCAGCAAGTACAGCAGAAGGTTTATTTAGACAACAGGGACACAGTCCAAGACAGGTCTTGCAGGCACAGACAACAGGACCCCCCCCAATTAGGTCCATCTTGGGGTCCCCGGGCACCACAGCCCCCTTGGGGGGGTCAGAGCCCCATCTGCCTCCCAGCCATTCTACCAGCCAGCTCTGAAACTCTCTCCCCAGTGTCTCCTCCCGCAGCCTTTGTTCAGTTTCCCAGGCCAAGGTGTCACCTGGCCTCTAACCCCTTCCTGGGTGCTCACCTTACATGCTCAGGTATCCTCCCTTATGGCCAGTCTCCCATCCCCCAATGCAGACTATCCTAGCCACACTCCCCTGCCTTCCCAGCCAACACTCCCCACGCAGCATTCAAAGACCACATTAAGAACAGTCCCAGTTCATCACATCTTCCCCCTCGAGGCCAGCCCATTGCCATCTCAGGAACCACCCCCAGGCCTGGGCTAGGCACAACTCTCAGCTCCCTGGCTGGGGAGCGTCTGGCGATCCAAATCTCTCCGTGCGCCTCTCCACTGACGACAGGAGCCCCACGCAGGTTTCCCCCCAGCGACTGCACTCCGAGAGGCCAATCACCCAACGCTTCCCCCCACACTTTAATTAAGCTGTGATGTAACCCCCTTCCCCACACCTTCCCCACAAGCAGAACCGAATGCTCCACGAATTGTAACCTGGCCATGGCCACAGCCCAGTCGGGGACCCAGGCGTCCTGATGAGGCTAAAATCCCTTCAGCCGAGGGGCGTAAGGGCCAGATCCTGAACTCGGAGCTGCACCAATTCACAGCCGCCGAGGATCCGGCCCGAATCACTGCCAGGTGGCCCGCAGGCATCCTGGTGGTCCCCTCATTACCGAGCTGTCAAGATCTTTTAGGTGGGGAATCCTTAAATGGCGGGAATCCCCTCCAGTGACAGTGTCGCGAAGGGGGTGTGGGCGCCCCGGCCTAGTGGTCAGAGCAGGAGGGAGAGGCCAGGAACAGAGCCAAGCGCCAGGCACGGTGGCGGGGCTGGGAACACGGCAGGCACAGGAGTCCGTGCGGAGCGGCGGGCGGGCGAGTGCTGCCCCTAGGCATAGCAGTGGGTCTCCCGAAGCATCCCAGAGGCGGGGGGCTGGCTGAACAGGCTGGTCAGCTGCCGGACCCAGGCCCTGATACACTGTGACAAGCACCCCCTTCCCCGAGCATGCACCCCGCAACGAGAGTTGCCAACTTTCTATTTGCAGAAAACCCAATGCCCTGCCCCTGCTCCACCCCCTTTCCGAGGCCCCACCACAACTCATTCCATCCCCCACCCTCGCTCATTTTCACCAGGCTGGGGCTGGAGATGAGAGGTTCAGAGTGCAGGAGAGGGATCTGGCCAGGGGAAGGAGGTTGGGGTGTAGGAGGGGGCTCCGGGCTGAGGCAGAGGGTTGGGATGTGGGAGGGGGTATGGGCTCTGAGATGGGGGGGTGGGCTCTGGGGTGGGGCCAGGGTTTGGGGTGCAGGAGGGGGTGAGGGCTCTGGCTGGGGGGGGCAGGCTCGGGTGGGGCCAGGGCAGGGGGTTGGGGGTACAGGCTCCGGCCTTACCTCAGGCGGCTCCCGGGAAGCTGCCAGCATCTCCCTCCAGCTCCTGTGCTGAGGTGGGAACATGCGGCTCTCGCACCGCCCCCTCAGCTCCCATTGGCCATTCCTCTGCCTAGGAGCCGGAGGGAGATGCCAGCAGCTTCCCAGGACTCGCGTGGAGCCAAGTAGAGAGCCTGCCAGTGCCACCGAGCGGACATTTAATGGCCCGGGCGGTGGCGCTGACCGGAGCCGCCAGGGTCCCTTTTCTACTGGGCGTTCCGGTCGAAAACCGGACACCTGGCAACGCTACACACAACAGAACCATCCGTGCCAGGCTTCCCCCCTCCCATCGCCTGGAGCTATGCCCAGGAAACTCTCCCCCCGCCAGCCACCAGCCAAGCTGCAGGACACTTGTTATAAAAAACACTCATTTATTCTGTGGACGTTGCGTCAGTTCTCAGTGGAGGGACGGGAGGAAGGGAGAGCAAAGAAAACCCACCCACCCCCATGGGAAGCTTCAGTAGTCTTTGGGTTAAGGCCCCACCGGGAAGGGGCAGAATCCGTTTCTGGAGGGGACAGGAGCAGGGACCCACACATTTCCCGGTACGGGCCTGCGTACGAAGGCCGAACGGTACAGGGAACAGAGCGAGCCAGGTGATGCACCGTGCAGCACGTCACAGCTCCAACACGCAGCACAGGCAACTCCAGCCCAGGACACGGCTGATTGAAACAACTTTCTCCAACCGCTGGGGAGGAACTACCGATTGCCCAGCCGCAGCCCCGGCTGTGGCACCAGCGCGAGCTGAAAGGCTTGGCTGGAGCAGGAGGGAGACGGAAGCCCGTCACTAAATGCTTTGCTGACCTGAGGCCACACAGACGCACCTCAGAGCGAGCAAACCCTCGCCCCCATCAGCCCTTTGCACCCCCAGGCTTGTGAGCTGGTGGCTTCGCCCCCCACATCTGGGTTGCAGAGTCCAGAGCGATTCCACAAACACCACCCGGGGGAGGGGTGGCAGGAAAATTCTGCCCCAAGCAGGGAGGGGAGATGGTCTCTTGACAGAACATGTGCTGAAAATAGAACCAGATCTTCAGTTTCCTGCCACTTCTGGTTTTTGGTGGTTTGTTTTTTTAAACTGCAGGCTGGGGAGGGGATGGACGTGTTCGTGTTCTCTCCACAGCAGATTTAACCTGTGCATTTCCTGACTCCAGCTCAGCGCTCTGCGTGACATTGAACAATTGATGGGCCAGGTTCAGAACGGGGGGGTGCATTTGAATGCAAGGTGGAGCTGGGGAGTGGAACGGTTGAGGAGCTGGTTTGAAACTAAAACCAACAAACCAAGGCCAGTGACCTATGAACTTTGGGCTTGTTATCTCATACAAGGCAATTGAGTGGCAAAGTCTCAGCAGCAGCTTGTTGGAGCTAGGATGTGCCAGGCAGTTAAAGAGGCAAACAGCTCTGTGGCCGCACCCTGGTAGCTTTCTTGATTGAGCAACAGAAATTGCCGGTGGGTTGAGTTTAACAGCAGTTTAGATCTCGGGTTTGCCTTCTGCTTGGGCAGATCCAGGGAGGGTTGTATGTTGGGCCTCTACCAGCCCCCCGTGCCCGTCTGGCCGTGCCAAGTCCTACATGAACCAAGCCACAGGCCTGAATCGAAAGGGCCCAGTTCAGTTAGTAACTATCAGCCGTGTCCTGCAAGGGGGGGGGGGGGCAGCCACACACACACACGCCCTCCTGAGCTTTTCTACAGCTGCCCCAGAGCCACCCGGGGGGCTGACGCTCCGATCCTTCAAGCTGGTTTATCTCCCCCTTCACCCCCTGCCAGCTTAGTCCATAGGGCAAACAGACTCACAAGGAGCAGGGGCGGGTGGGGAGCAGACACCGCTTCTCTCTGCTCTCAGCCCTGCCAGTCAATATATCCACCAACCAGACCGTTAGCAGCAAGGGACTGGGCTGGAGCTGAGGAGGCCAGAGATCCCCTGCGGGCCCAGCTGAGAACACCAGACTCATCCCCCTCGTACTGTCTGCTTCTGCATCGGAGCCCCAGAGCCAAATTCACCCAGGGCTCGCTAGGCACCACTCCATTGACTTTATGGGGCCACAGCTGGTTACGCCGGGGCAGATCTGGCCCCCGAGCTCTGGAGTGGGGATGTGCATGACACCCATCTCCTGCGCTTAGGGCCGCCAGTGAAACAGGGGCTGGGCCTGGGACGCGAGCCAAGCTCCTCATGCCAGACACCCTACCCATTTCCTGCTGCGTTTGGACCTTCAGCCCCAGAGACGCAGCGTCCGGGCATCGGCCAAGCCAGTGACATCCTGCCCCAGGATTCGGGCACCCAGGTGGCAATGTGCCCGTTAGTCAAGGAGGCAGAAATTCCCCCCTCCACCCCAGAGAGACGCCGGTCTGGCGGCCTTCTGGCAGTTGCTTTCTCGGAGGTAGCCGCCCCAAAGGGATCCCTGCAGCAGCTCGAAATGCTTATCGCCGCCACGGGGAAGGGAGGAGCTGTGGGAAAAGCTTCTGATATCCCAAGAATGGCAAATGGGCCAAACCAGTTGGGACAGGACCAGAAGCCAGTGAGCCGTTCAGCATCTCTGTGCACCTCATGCATGCTAGCCAACCGAGCGTCAACCGTAAGTCCTGCTGAGGCTCGTTCCTGGAAGTCCCGCCCCCTGGAGCCGGGACTTCCTGGAATAGGCCTCAAGAGCAAGAAAGAGGTGATGGGTCTGGAGCATTCGGGGCACAGCAGCGAAGACCTAGATGGGCGGCATCACCCGCCGATGCCCTAGCACCTTCAACCTCGCATTACATCCCTCCCCGGTGCCCCCTCCCCTCGGATTCCAGGGTCCCCTCAGACGCTCTAATAGACTTGCAGCTTCTTCCCGCAGTGCAGGTCCGGCTCGTGAATGGCCCGCCACATCACCAGCATCTCGTAGGGCACGAAGCGGTGCACCAGCAGCAACTCCTTGTAGTAGCAGGGATCAAAAGACTCCAGCTTGGAGGAGGGCACACTGACGCCCACGGTCCGGATGCCCATGTGGGAGGCCGGGGCCAGCCCGGCTTTCTGCAGGCACATGCCCAGGTAGACGTCGTCTATGGGGAAGAGCTCGATGCCCAGCGACTCCTTGTAGATGGTGCGGGCGGTGAAGCCGGACATGAGCATCCCGCCGCCCCCGCAGTAGGGCGGGTAGGAGTTGGTGGCGGTGACCTGCTCGGGCACGTAGTACTTGCTCCACGACTCGCGGATGGGGCCCACGTTGGCGATGAGCTGCCCCACATAGAGGTGCCCGTCGCCGTCGTTGGCGCCCCGCATGCCCAGCAGGTACTGCACCACGTTGTCCGTGTTGGCGAAGACGTCGTCGTCCCCGTTGAAGAGGAAGCGGGCGCCGGGGCAGCGGGCCTCCAGCCAGCCGTGGAACAGCACCTGCTTGAGGGTCAGGTTGAAGAAGCTGTCAAGGAACGCCCACTGCAGCACGTCCCCATGCTCCGCCGCCTCCAGCCGCAGCAGCCGGTTCAGCTTCCAGGCCTCCCGCGCATCCCCCGCCTCCCCGGAGAGGAAGAGCCTGCGGATCCGGACCCCTTGGTACGTCCTCTCCTCCCCCCAGGTCTTGCGGATGATCTCCCGCCGCTCGTAATTCCCGGGCGACGACTTGATGGCCAGGAGGAGGAAGACCCCCGGGGAGCCCTCGGCCCCCCCGCACTTGTCGGGGGCGTCCAGCAGCTGGGGGAATTCCTTGCAGTGCTTGTAGCGCAGGAAGTCCTGGATGTGGCCGGGCAGGTCGGCGAAGCCGGAGATGTTGGCCACCGAGGAGTTCTCCTTGCACTCGGGGACGTGACGTGGGGTGGTGGGGACGCCGGGCGTGGGGGTGGGGGGGCTGGTACTGCTGACTCTCGTGGCAGCCTTCCTCACGTGCTCGTCCTCGTTGGTCACGAAGAGGAAGAGGAGGCCGCCGATCCCCACCACGGTCAGGATGAGGACCTCAGGTTTGCAGCCCCGGCGGGACAGCATCTTCCGCTGCAAGAGAGACAGAGATGGGAGCTGAGAACCAACACACGGCTGCACCTCCAACCATTCGCCCCATCCCTGCCCTGCTGGGGGCGCAAGCACCTCCTGCTGCCCGAGCCGGCTGCCCTGCATCCCCTGGGCTCCTCTCTCCACTCCTCTCCCCTCGGTTAGAGCCTGGCCCCAAAGCTCGACTCCAAAAGCCATTTTTAGGCACCTGATTTGAAGCGGCCGGATTTTCAGAGGTGCCAAGCAACCACCGTCATTGATGGAAAGCCTGGCTGCTAAAGCCAGCCTGGCATCCCCTGCAGACTGGCATCCCCACCCGCTTCCCAGCAACAGCCCCTGACTGTTTACTCGAGGGGTGGATGGGCAGGGTGAGAAAAGGCGACTGCACGAACACCAGTTCGGGGCATTTCTCCATTCCCACCGCCCCCGCCGATCAGCTTAGGAGAGTAGCTCACAATAAGTGCCGGGAATTAGACGTCGCTCCATTGCTGCAGGGATTTGGAAATCAGATTCCCAACACACCTGGGGGAAAACGTACTGCACACCCTGGACATCATGACCAGGGCACCCTGCAGAACGTCACGGCAACGCCGGGGGCAGAAGGCAGCTCCTCCTCCCACCTAGACTAAGGGAAAAGCTCCATGAAGCAGTATAGGCCCTATGACACACAGTCTAGGGGTTCCGGTTCCACCCAATAGAAGGCAACGGTGCACACACACACACACACACACACACTTTAGACTCCACCCTCCTTTCATACTGTAAGCACAGACACACCCGTCAGGGACTGGACATCCCAGGGGATGCAAGGTGTCCCCGCCAGCCTGGTTACTGCTCGGCGTTGGCATGGGAACCTGGCATTCTAGACCCCTAGAATCCTTTGCTTCCTAGACCGGATGGGGCTGTGGCAGCAGCTTGCCCCACAGCACCCAACAGCCACTTAGGGTCAGCCAGGAAGACCAATGAGCTCAACGGAGAGACTTGCTTCGGATCAGGCCCCCTTGCGTCTCCCCCACTGCAATCCCCCCGCCCCAGCTCCACGGCCTATGGGCACACACAGACACTAGCACGCTAGCCGCAGGACCCCGTCTGTGCAGAAGCAAGGTGCCCCACAAGGACAGCGAGCTACCTGGTGGGTCGAGGCAGGCTCAGCTTCACTTAGCTCAGGTCCAGAGGCGGCCTGTCTGGGGCTCCAGTCACTAGCCCCAAAGCCAGGAAAAGCCAGCAATTCATTCCCTCGCCCATCCCTGCGGCTGAGAAGACCGGTGACGCTGCTGCTTCTGCCACAGGGACGCCACCCGTCGCAGTCACCGACCCTCGCCAGCGTAGGAGGATTCGTGAGTCTACACAGAGCAAAACTGGCTTTACCTGCCCGTTTCTGACTGCAAATGGGGAGGAGGAAGCGGGATCAAAGAGTCTCATTTCTGCTGCACCCAACAGAGGCCCGGTACGGCTTCCAGGGATGACCAGGACATTGAGGGGAGAGCTCTCCAGGGATTTAAAAACTGATCAGCGGCAGCAGTGACAGTCTAGGCTCTTCTCCGTTTTGTTCAAGGTTTAAAAGGCTGCAGCAAATGCCAACCACAGCCAATGCCTTTCGGGAGGGTGCTTTGGTCAAAGCAGCTCCTGGTGTGTCCCTCATCAGCCTGGACCAGAGCGCGGCTTGCGTTGCATTGAAAGGAGATTTTAAATTAGCACCATCGGCTGCCTTCCTAGTGTGTGGTTTCACACTTTGTGCTCTGCTACACACACACACACACACACACACACACACACACAGTTGTACATGTAGACCTTTTCCTTTCTGAATCAGCTTCTTTCTTCTTCCACCATCAGACACCTGATCACAGCAGCTATGCTCATCATGCCCTAATGGTCTCACACGGGAGAAGGGGGGGAGCTGCAGAGCACCATTTAAAGTGGGGTGTAGATTTGCCCCATCCCCACCTCCCCCCCCCAGCAGCCTCATCTCCCATGGCCCAGTAACCCCTGCACCCACCCCCTTCCTGGAGTCTCAGTCCTCGAGGGAGCTCCTCTGCTGTCCCTCCCTGCCCCTTCCTCACCTTACCCCTTGGGTGACGGGTCCGCCCCCTTCCCAGCTGGCCCTGGAACTGAGAGGAGCTGCCCTGGTTTTGGCAGGTGGCAGGTGAGGACCTGGCCTGCTCCTCTGGCAGAGCAGGATCTGGGTGCCAGTCCCGGCACGCCCCCGGCCGTGATGTGTGCAGCTCCTACTCGCCCGATCTCTGTGCTCGCAGCTGCATAGGCACCCGGCAAAAAAACCCGCCAGCAAATGACATCTCGAGGCTGGCCAGAGAGTACAAAAACCAGGCGGGCCAGTCCAAAACCGGCCCCGTCAGTCCAAAACCGGCCGGGTGGCTACCTGATCTCATGGACATGCTAAACACTGGTCAGGCCACAGGCTGGGTGCCTCCCCGCCCCGTCCCAGCTCCATGGCCTATGGGCACACACAGACACTAGCACGCTAGCCCCAGGCCACCTTCTGTGCACCCCCCCAAAGCCTACCGACAAAGAAGGCGGCCCTACAATTAAGGGGCTGAACAAGGAGCCAGAGGTTTCACTCAGTGGGTAGGTCACTGCAGCGCTCTGGGGCGTTGCCATCACTACAGAAAACCAAGGGAGACATTGACTCACTCAGCCACATTGCTGCAAAACCACAGTGGAAACAGGAGCTGGCCTCACGCTCTCAAGCCGCACGCACCACATGCCCCCTGTCTCCAGCAGCATTTCACAGGGACAGAACTCCCCCTGCTTGCTCTCTCGCCGGGCACTTTGGGGTCAGCGAAGACAAAGCCTGTGCCCTAGTTCCCCATGGGTAAAACGGGGTAATCGTCCTTCCTTGGTCTGCCTGGTCTCCTTGGACTGCAGGCTCTGCCTCTGGCCTCCCTACCGGGGTGGCAGCATGCACCTAATTAACGAGCAGTCCCTCGCCAAGCCCCAGACAGAGCTCTGGCACGCACACGCCACCTCATAGAAACACCAGAGACAGCGTTGTCTAGTGGGGGAAGCAGCAGGCTGGGAGCCTGGCGTGCAGTCTCAGCAAAACAAAAAAAACCCACTCGCTCTGGGTCTCAGCTGGCTTGGTAACCCACCCCGACTTCCCGGGAGTTTGCAAGGATTAGTCCATGTTTGCAGAGCTTGCCGACACCCAGCAATGTCGCCCTGAATAGCAAATTGTGGACATTGGCAGAGCATCTAAAGAAAACCAGAAATCAGATCTTCAGTAAGCTGCATTGCTAACGTATTTGCTACCAGTGGGTCCCAATGCATGGTACAGACTTAACAAATTAACCCTCGCAATGCCACCCACCAGGTGGTGGCCACTTTTAGCCCCATGCTACAGCCAGGGGAAAAGATTTGCCCAAAGGTCACAGTCAGTAGAAGGAACAGAACCCAGGAGTCCTGACCACTGGCCTCCCACCAGACTTCACACTTCCTCCCAGCGCCAGGAACAGAACCCAGAAGTAGAACCAAGTGAATTGATTTGTCAATTGGCGGGGGGAGGGGGGGGGACAAACTGAAAAAGAAAAAGAAAAAAAATTGTTTCAATTTGAACCCAATCTGAACGTGTCCAGTTTTTCTTCACCAAATATTTGTTTGTTTTAAGCCAAATGAAACATTTTGTTTGTTACAAAATAATTTGGGGGGGGGGTGTTTTTTCCCTTTTTTTGGTTTCAATTTGCTACCGTTCTAAATTACATACCATCACCAAACAAAAACTTGAAAGGTTTCATTTCAAAATGGATGAAACAGTTTTGACGTCTTTAGGAAAATATGGAATTTTTTTCAGCTGAAACTATTCACTGAATTCGACCCAAATTTGCAAATAGTTTTAGTGCCTGGGGGTGGCGGGAAAAATGCATTTTTGGTGAATTTATTGTTCATTGAAAAAGTTTCCCCCAGCTCGCCCCAGAAGTTCCAAATCGTCTAGGGAAATGGTAAAAATATTTGGGGGTTTCCTCCCCATATCCCTCAACATTTTCTCTTTCCTCTTCTCTTCCCCCAACAAAAAATCTGTAAATAAAAAAAAATCAGTTTTCAGAAAAGATGATTTTGTATTTTTTTTAAACACTAAAAGAAAATCCCCAAATTAAAACATTTTAGCAACAATTTTCATCTTTCCAACGCACAAAAGAAAAAGGGAAATCTCCTCCCCCCCCAAGGTGTTTTTCTGTCTCCTGGCCCAGCTGCTCCCCGGCACACGGACTGCTGCTCGGTCCCAGCTCCCGGGCCTCTGCCTGCCCGCGGGAGCCGCTGCTCGCGAACCTCCGAGCACGGCCAGGGGGCTACCCTGGGCCAGGCGTTGCGCAGACACAGGTGCCACCTGCCCAGGTTGCCCATATGGGGAAGCCGAGCTGATCCTGGCATCCTCGGGTGGCTCTCCCAAGCATTGGCAGCCCCCGCGGCTTCCTGGCAGTGCTGGGTCTTGTCCCCTCTCCCCCGAGCAGGTCCCCTCGGGGCGGGTTTGTGGGCAGTCTGGTCCTCTGCCCACGCTACTCTGCCATTGTTAGCAGCCTATCCAGGCATTCCCTGGATGTACCCACGGGGCACAAGGCCTAGTGCTTCTCAATGTCCCACCTGTAATAGCTGGTGGGTTAGAGCCACCCCCCCCCCCCGGGCTCTCTGTGGTTTGCATTGGCATCACCTTACCCTGGCGTTCCACACTAGATCACTTTCCCGGCACGCTGCCACGTGCGTCACCCCCGTTTGGCCCAGCCCCCCCCTTCTGCCTGTCAGAGGATTTGGGGGGCAGTTCTGATCAGGAAAAGGGGGGATTCTCTGGCATCATCCTGAAAGCAGCAGAACGACTCAGAAACATGGATGCCGTCTCGTTTGAAAACAACAAGGAGTCTGGTGGCACCTTAAAGACTAACAGATTTATTTGGGCATAAGCTTTCGTGAGTAAAAACCTCACTTCGTCTCGTTTGGGTATCGAGAGATGCCGTCTCGTCTGCATTCATCCCTGTGGCTGCCACTGGCCGCTTCCTGGGAGCCTAGGTCTGGGTCCCTCAAACCTCCCATTCCTAACCCCTCTGCTGGACGACAGCCCCTGGGATTGGGTTTGGCAGCGTTCGGTTTTTCGCATGCCGACCGAGAAAAGCGATGTTCATTTTTAAGCCTTTTTTTTTTTTAAATCATCAATTTTCAGATTCGTGAGACTCTCCCGGGGGCTCGGACAATTATCTAATGTTGAGATTCAAAAAGTTCCAGCTTCGTAGCCATTAACACACCAATTGTCAGCGTCACATGTCAAGCTAGCCAAAGGGAACCGCCTTCACGCCCACCCAACCTTCTCCAGCAGCACCGCTCTTGCTTTGCTGCTCCGTGAACTTCAATCAGCGGCTGTGGAAATATTTCACTGGATTGTGTGAAAAATGGACATTTCCTGATCCCCATGGAAGGACTGGCCTCAGGAAGGCACCCCTGTGTCTCTAACACACAAAACGTTTCTAGCCTGCACAGTTCCCACAGAAGCTCCAAACACAACCTGTGGAGCAAGGCCGGCAGAGAGTCAGACAATCGCTCTGGGAGTGGGAGCTGCCCTGAGCGTCACTGACATAGCGACAGCTGCCTGAATCTGCCGAGAGCCGGAGACAATTGCTCCAAAGGGGGGGGGGGGAGCTGCCCCATACATCTCAAGCTATTAACTCCAAAACCAACTGCTCTGAGAGTATTCTCCCCCCCCACACACACACGGCTAATCCTGGGAGAAGGGCATTGACACACACCCCCATCACTGTCACTCAAAGTGGGGAGCAGGGCCGTGGCACAGGGAGAGGCCGATAGTACAGGAGCAGAGCTGCGGGGAACCCTCAAGCTGTAGCATGCCTAGGGGCTTGCCTTCGCCTCGCCATGCACCGACCCACTCACCGTAATAAACCACATTCCTCACCGGGGATAGAGACGCGTGCCAGCTCGGAGGGTGCCAACTCTGACGGGCCGAGTCACCCAGCCACAGAGAGCAGCATCTCAACGCGGGAGAGACGGTGCTGGGTGCTTCAGTCAAAGAGCCGCACTTTGGGGGCCTGCCGAGCAGTGGAAAGGGGCCACCTCCCCCCATCCGTAGCTATGGCGATGCCAACCTGGCAAATCCCCCTGCGCCGCTCCAGTCTCCGCGACTCGCTGGAGCCCTGCTAGGTGTATTTATTCTCCAGGGGCACACCGCATACCTGTCCAATTAGCCGAGCCCCAAGCCAGATCTGCAAGCCAGCATCTCCCAGGATGTTTGCTTAACACCAGTTAAACTTTGCTTCAGCAAGCTGGCCCCGTGACAGGCAGAGCCAGGCTGTTACTTCAAATGGAATCTTCCTGATGCGAAGGAGTGCCAAGTACCTCTTGCAAGGCATCACGGGTCCCTTGCCAGCTGCCACGTGCCCCCACAGGAGCCCACGTCCCTGGCAGAACTTCAGCCCTCGTGCAGGACCGGGCCCTAAGCAGCTTGCGCCGCCCCTGGGCTGGGCTGCAGGGACCGCCCTGGGCCTCAGACCCGTTTGCACCAGCCTAGCTGGTCCCTACTCACGGCTAGCAACCCCCCCACACACCCCCAGCAGGAACCACAAAGCCCCTCCCCCCAGTTCCTGGGCCAGTTCACGCTGCAAGCCCAGGGAGGGGCCTGTCCCTGGTCCTGGTTGGGGATGGCTCAGCCTCAGGGATGCCCTGGGCAGATGGAGGCCAGCAGCGAGGCAGCGAAGCCTGGCGTGAGGGGTCAGGGAGCAGAAGTGGCAAGATCGAGGGAGCTTTGAAGAGGGTGGAAGCAAGGAAACGCCCGTCGCCAAAATCCCCCTTCGCCCAGGGCTGGGCCCCTTTGCAACCCAGCACCTTGGCACACCTACGCTCCACGTTCAGCGGCCACCAGAGCAGCCGGATGCAGAGCAGAGGAACGTGCTCGTTTGACGGCTAGAGCCGTACCGGGCAGAGGCCTTGCCCGGCACGCGATGCAGCCACCTCTTGGGTGGGTCACAGCGCTGCTGCTCCCGAGCGAAACAGAGCCCCGCATCCAACCCAGACCGCTGGGGCGTGGAACGGAAGAGCCGAGCGGGCCTCAGCCAGGGGACAGCCCTGCTCTTTGCAGAAAGGGGCTGTGGGGGACGTTAATCCCGGGTTTTAAATGTCAGCCAACAGCCTGCTCACACCAGGACACTGCCGAAGGGAGACAGCACCTTCCTGCGAGGGCTCCTGTCCCCACACTTACCCCGCCCCGCCCTGCTTAGTGTCAGGGAGCCGCCGGCTCAGCAGATAACCCTCTGCTGACTCCAGGGCCTCATGGAGCATGGGAATTCCCCCTCCCTCCAACCCAAGGCCCGGAAGCCACTGCCCCCCTGCAAGGCAGCACTGGACGGAGAGAGCCCCCACCCCGTGTAGATAAATCTCTGATAATTTTCATATGACTTTACTTTGTGCCTCTTCATATAACCTTGTGGTGGGTCTACCCACGCGTGACCTCTGTTTTCATGGGACTTTGTATCAAAGCCTCATTTAGAAACTTTGCATTGCCCTTGGTATAATATTATAGCCCCTAAGGATAGAATAAGATAGAAGAAAAATTTCTTTTTGCTAGCAGTAGAACAAGAGCTCTCCCCCCCACTCTTAATCAATTGCCCTGTTGAATGAATGAGGTGTGGATGAGCAAGGCATGGAAGGCAGCACCTCCAGACAGCCTCAACTGTTGGAGAGGGGCTGGGAGCCAGACCCAAAGACAATAAAACGTGTCAAGTGGGCTCATTAAAGACAAGCAAACATACCGATGGCCTCGGGGGGTTAGAAGCAAGCACCTTCTTTTGGAAACACCCTCTTTGCAGCATTGGGACAACACTCAAAAGAAAGCAGCACAAAGGACCAATGGACACAGACACAGAGTTTGAAGCTGGTATAAATTTGCATAAGAGGAAAGCTGCTATAAAAGTGAGGTGTCTTGCAGAGGACCCCGGGTCTCGTCTTGTCAACATGGGAGCATCGATCCGGATCAGCAGAAGCCCGGCTCCACCCCCTCCCCCATCTAACTCACCTGGCCAGTGAAGTTAAGGGGAGCAACTAATTGGTAACAACAAGACGGAGTGTGTTTGTGTGTGTGTGTGTGTGTGAGTGTAAGTGTAATATATTATATGCATATGATACAGTGTTAATGAATACATGTATTACTAATAAATGTGGCGTTTTGCCTTATTCCCCCTGAAAAGATCCTGTGCAGTACTTTAAGTACAACACTCGAACCCAACTATTTAGCTTAGCCCTTAGCTCCCTGGAACACAGAGAATCTGCCCTGCACCCCCTGGCAGCCCAAAGGGCAGGAATCGCCCCACGATGCCCCCAGCCTGGGCCCCGGGCCGGCACTCCGGGCAGCCGGCTCTGTAGCAGCACCAAGTTGAGCTGGCCTGGCCTGGCCACTGAATAGGAGTCGGTGCCGTGCCAGCCTGTTGACACCAGGCCCAGCCCCCAGGTCCCAGGATGTGGGTCGGGCATCGGGGACAGCTGGGAGTCTGCCAGCCTCTTGCTTATCCCCATCACTGGTGCGGCTAATTCCTGGGTCCCCACCTGCCTGGGTGAGCCGGGCGTCCAACAGGCCTGGGTCTGCCTAGGAGTCGCTCCTGCTTCCCGGCCGAGCCCCCAGAACCAAGTCAGGATCCGCCCCAGGGGACAGGGCAGCTGAGTTCTGCCCCACTGGATCCCTTAAAGCCCTTCGCTCTTTAACCCTTTAATACCCAGCCTTGGGGTCAATGGGATGTCCTCATCTCCCGTCTCCCAGGCTGTCCAAGGCTCTAGCCCCGCTCCTGGGGCCTGTCTACATTACCCCTTTTACCATGCTCTGGAGCAGACCTGAGCAACTTGTCCAAAGCCCACGTCTGCTGCTAGCTCCCGGCCTGGGGCTCAGAGCACACCTCACCCTCCCGACAGACCGGGGAAGGAGCTCGCTCACCCTACAGCCCGGCGGCTCCTGCGCTGGGGGAAATTGTGCGACGTCGGCGATGGGAAAGACAAAATAAAGAAGATAGAGGAGCAAGAGCTGGGGAGGAGAGGCAGGAGTGGTCACCCAGAGCCACGTGTGAGTGGCATGAGATGGGCACCTGCCTGGTCAGTGCAGATTACACTTCGCTCCCTCATGCGCCTGGAGCGGAGACAAAATCAAAACGGCTGCTGGTGCCATCTCAGAAACCAGCCGGGAGCTCAGGAAGCCCCCAAGGCGGGGCCAGGCCCAGGGCTGCGACAAGGAGCTAATGCAAATTAGCAAACACCCCCCCACCACCCCCGCAGGAAATATGCCCCGGGGCCGGGAAGAGAGATTCCAGGGTTGGGGAGTTCGGACTCCGGGGAACCAAGGGGACGGATCCCCAGCCGGCCACACTCAGCCGAGCTCCACCGAGTCTGACCTGGCCCCATGGAACAGGTAGATATGGGGCAACACGCGCGCACACAGACACTAAACCCCGCGCACACGGCGAGACACCACGCGCACAAAAACGTGCACAGAAGCACAGCAATTTGCACAGAAGAAATTGTTTGCGCACACAGCCTGTCAAAAATTAGAGGGACCATTGGGCATGGGCGAGCTCGGGGAGTTTCTTCCGCCTGCCTGTCACTGGCTTTGTGGATCTGGGACCTCTCGCCTAACTGGAGGAAGGAGACACCATCTGGGCTCTGGGCCTGGGCTGTGATGGCTTTGCATCGAAAACAGCGAGCGTGGGGCCGTTTGACACACGGTGAAAATCTGCAGCCTGGAGGAGGCTTTCTGTACCTTCGGCTGGTTTTATTCCAGCCTCCCAGCCAATCACGGTACGCGTTCCTCTCAGCAAGGAGGGAAGGCAGGGAACCAGCCATGACTAGACCGGAGGCAGGGGGGAATTAGGTGCTGTATTAGAATATACTACCTGCCTCTAAGGTACCTGCTCGCCTCACAATCTGTGATGTCTTTCTCCTCCCAACGCCCCTTACAGAGCGGGAACCACAGCACAGGGCGGCTGAGGTCACCCAGGCAGCCTGGAGCAGATCAGATCCCCAGCCCACTGCACTAACCACTGCACCATCCTGCCTCCCTTGCAGCCTGGACTGGGCTCCCTCGGACTGGGAGCAGCTGTATGGGGAAGGTGCCTGTGCTGGGGGCGGGCGGGGGGGGGGGGGGGAGAGACGAGACCAGCATCCTGCTGTCAGGGCCTGATCATTCAGATCTTCTCTGACAAGGCCTGGCTCCTGCCCCCTAACCCAGCAGATGGGGCCAGGTTTCCAAAACGCTGCGGCACCCACTATCCAGCCGGGATTTTCAAAGCTCCCATTCGGGCCCCTTAGCAGCCAGACTCTGGCAATCCCCCCGGTGGGCGCGTTGCTTGGCATGATCTCTGGTGCCATCCCAGGCCAGGCCTCTCCCCCCACCAACACAAGCTCATTCCCAGTAGGAGAGAGAGGATCTCCTCCATCCCCACCGCCACCACGTCCATAGTTCACCTGGAGGGGACCCTGCTACGTCGCAGGCCTCTTTGGGGCTGGCACAGCCCGGGTCCCTTCTGCCCCAAGACGCTCCCCCCACGTCCCGGCTCCGTTTTAGCCACTCATCAGAAACAGGAACTGGGTCATTTGTTCCATACCCGGAAGGACCGCCCCCGGCTCAGGCAGGAAAACCCGGTGGCCTGTTACTGCCTGGAGCTTGAAGCCAGGAAAGAGGAGTTTATCTGGAAAGGGAAGAGGGCAGCTGTCTGGAACAATAGCAAGGAAACCCTCCTAGTCCCCACCCCCCAATCTTGCCCCGGGGTAGCTACTTGCTGCAGAGTGAGCAGGTGAGTAGCAGGAAGGGCGGGGCTGGCCAGGGGAAATGGGGCATGAATGGCATGGCCAGAGGCACACTGATCCGGCTGGCCCTGTGCTACCAGCATGCCCCTTCCTGTTGGGGGTGGGCCCAGGGTGCGCCACACAGCTCCCCTGCCCAGTGCCCCCTGGATCCATTATGCCCAGAGCTCCCCCACCACAAATGCACAGTGTTGTGCACACCACCACCCCTACCCAGCGCCCCCCCACCAACAGCCCCACCACAGCTGCCCAGCACCCCACACAGAACCCCCCACTCGCTAGTTTCCCAATACACAGATTACCTCTCCCTCCCTGTGCCCTTCCCCACAGCCCCACCACCACAACTACACACTGCCCCACACAGACCCCCCCCCCCGCCCAGTGCCCTGACACACACAGATCTCCCCCACTTCCCAGCACCCCCCCAGGGTCTCGGGTCAGGTCGGGTCGAGGGTGGGGGGCTCTCTGCCCGCTGCCGGCGCCTGCAAGTCCCCCCCACCCCCGGCAGCCCTAAGACCTCCTCGCTGCCTCTGTGCCTGGGGTTGCACTGTAGTCTCCTGCCAGCGGGCGGGCGCCGGGAGCCGCACTGCCCCAGGAAGAAGAGGTGAGCGGCGCCGGCGGCAGCTAGCGGTCCTTCTCCACCAGACAGTCCCGATATCGGGACGATGTAAGGTCGGGTCGCGGGACAAGTCCCCTAATACCGGGACGTCTGGTCACCCTAGGGAGAGATCCCTCATTTTCCCCTCTCGGTTTCCTTTTCTACCTCAGGTATTAACCTTTGATAATGTCACTTATTTTATGCAACAAACCTCGATGCCAACTCTGCCCACATATCTACACCAGCAACACCATCACAGGACCTAACCAGATCAGCTACATCATCACCGGTTCATTCATCTGCACATCCACCAATGTGATATATGCCATCATGTGCCAGCAATACCCCTCTGCTATGTACATCGGCCAAACTGGGCAGTCCCTACGCAAGAGGATCAATAGACACAAGTCAGATATCAGGAATGGCAATATACAAAAACCTGTAGGAGAACACTTCAACCTCCCTGGCCACACAATAGCAGATGTAAAGGTAGCCATCTTACAGCAAAAAAACTTCAGGACCCGACTCCAAAGAGAAACTGCTGAGCTCCGGTTCATTCGCAAATTTGACACCCTCAGCTCAGGATTAAACAAAGCCTGTGAATGGCTAGCCAACTACAAAAGCAGGTTCTCCTCCCTTGGTGTTCATTCACACCTCAACTGCTAGCAGAGGACCTCACCCTCCCTGATTGAGCTAACCTCATTATCTCCAGATGATTCTTGCCTGCATGTTTATACCTGCCTCTGACAATTTCCATTACATGCGTCTGACGAAGGGGGCATTCACCCACGAACGCTTATGCTCCAATACATCTGTTAGTCTTAAGGTGCCACAGGACCCTCTGTTGCTTTTTACAGATCCAGCCGAACACGGCTACCCCTCTGGTACTTATTTTGTTTAGGTCCTTGAGCAGTTATCACTATTAGTCCATAAATAACGTTACTCTTGTGTTTGTATCTTCCACCCTTATTCTGCAGCAATGCTCCCCCCATCTCCCCTATAACAGCTGAGCCCAGGGTAGCTACTCACCGCAGAGTGAAGATTTCAACACCGCCGCCTGGCTCAAGGATCTGCCTGCTGCTGGGCACGGAGCAGCGCCTCTCACCTGCCGGCTGCCTTCAGCAGGTGACTGGAACCTGGCCCGCGGCAGGCTAATGAAGCAATCAGGGTGTTTGCCCCCTCCCACTCAGGAGGAGTTCATCTGGCAGCTGTGCAGCGGCTGCTCCAGCCAGCTCCTCAGGAAGGGGCTGGGGCAGAAGCCGCTGGCAAAGTGCTGCCAAGGTGTGCCTCACCCGTGCGTGCCACCGGGCAGAACCCCACTCAAGGGGGCCGCTCGAAGCTAACCCTAGGGCCTCAGAGCAAAGCCTGGTCAAACGGGAGGTTCAGCCCTGTGAGGCAGTGTGGGCCAGTGGGCAGAGCCCCGCTCGGAGCGCCAGCCTGGTGCCTTCTTCCTGCTTCTGCTCCGTGACCCCGTCCCCTTGCAGTGCCTCAGTTTCCCCTCCCACCCTTTGTCTGGCTGGCCTCCTTAGATTGTAAGCGCTTCGGGGCAGGGACTCAGCATGTATTTGTGCAGCGCCTGGCACCACCCTGCTCCCTTCTGGGGCCTCTAGGTGCTGAGGAAACTCCTCTACATTAGAAGAATCTGGCTTTTCGCAGGGAAACCCCTCAGCGAACGCCATAGCTTTGGAGCAAGCCAACGCTGCCAAGGGCAGGAGCAGCCCAGGTGACAAGGGCGAAGAGGGGTTGATCCTGCTCTCCCAACTCGTGCCCCGGCGAGGCTGGCACGTACTTTGCAGAGGGCAGACAGACAACCACGTCCAGCTGACACACAAACCACAGCACCTGGGCAAGAAGCAGGGAAGCCTACCGCAGGGCCAAGAGGAGCCTCTCCATTAGCTGGCAGCAGTAGTATGACTTTTATCCTTGCGGGTGACACAGAAACACCCCCCTTAGGCGATAGCAGTGAGGCTTGCTTGCTATTTTGTTGCCAACACAACTGATAGGAAAGACGCTTTGTGAGTGTCGTTCCCCTGCACAAATTAACCCCAGAGGAGCCACGCAGCAGGAGGGCTGGGGCTGCCCCGCCCCCATGGCCCCTCCCCAGTGCCTCACTGGTTCTTCAACACCTGCTCCCAAGGGCAGGGACCTCCCGCTTGCCTGGGGAGCTTGTTCCCACGCCCTTGTGCTGTTCCTGCTCTCGCTGCTTTCGGAGTCAGGCAGGTGATTGGTGAGGGCTGGGGGAAGATAACAGGCCCCTGCCTCCCTGGAGCAGGAATGCTTGGAGATCCCCCGGCGAGAGGGGCCCGCCCTAGTGCCGGGAGCAGGTGGCGTGTGGCTGGGAGGTCTGTGCCCTGGAGGGCCCGGTTCCAGCCGGACCCAGCTCAGGTGGGGCGGGACTGACTGGTGCTGGGGGGAAGAGAAGCCCTTTGTCCAGCAATGAAACGGGGCCGGCCTTGGGCCGAATGGCACTGCACTGTGCCAGGAGCCAGGGGACACAACCTGAGCCTAGTTCCATGGGGGCCAGCTCTGTTGTCCCAGCCCTAGGGCGGGCGGCACCTGCCTTCCTGCTTACCCAGCCTGGGGCGGGCTGGCCCACGCAGGGCAGCCGAGTCAGGGTGGGGCAGCATGGCCTGGGGGGTTGTTTATTGCGAGGCAGGCTGGTCCCCCTCCACTCCGCCTAGGTCAGGAGGTGCAAACCCAGCCGCTGCCCGCTGGGAACATCCCCGCTGGGCTGGGGCGGCTCCGGAGCAAAACGCCAGTGCCGAGCTCCGGGACGTTTTGCACTCGGATCCCAGGTCCAGGGCTCCTCGCCACCCTTGGGCACTTCCCCCGGTGACTCCCCCGCCCACCAGCCAGGGAGGGGTACCATCAAGGAGGGTTCCCTTTGCTCCTCTCCCCGTGCAGCAGCTGGCAAAGCCAGGACACTGGGCCACCCCCCTCAGCCCCCCAGGACCCCTCCCACAGCTCCCACCTGCTGCCCGGCTGCTCAGAGAAAACCCCAGGAGTTTCCTTTTACAACTGAACATCGCTGCTTTGATTCTTGGGGGGTGGGGGGCAGCCGAGGCTGGAAACCCCCCCTTGAGCTGCCGAACGCTGGACCCCTCACTGCCCCAGTCCCCTCTGCCTCCCCCCCCCCCCCCATAGAATTTTCCATAAACGCCAAGGCAGGACAGGCAAATGGTGGGGGGGGAGGCTGAGGGATCAGGCCCTGCCCCTAGCTCCCCCACGGGAGGACGTGGGAGGATATGGACACACACGCGTTCCCCCCTCCCCTGGCTTGGCACGCCTACCTGCACCTCCACCCGCCTCCACTCAGCAGCAGCAGCAGGAAGGGCCTTTCGCTAACTCAGGAAATGCTCTAGAGCCTGTGACCAGACCCCTTGGCCCGCTGGAGAGGAAGGGGAGAGTGGGCAGGGTGGGGGTGGGGGGCTTCCTCTGAAGTTGGAGGAGTAACCTGGCCCTGCCTTTCAACCCCCTCCCCTTTGGAGTTAGGAGGTAGGGCCCTGACCCCGTCTACGTAACCCGGGTCGATGCCCAGGGCCAGCGGCTCGTTCCGGGGGGCCAAGAAGGTGCCAGTGAGGCTGTTGTGGGGATTGACACCGAATGGGCAACGGCCTTTGCCCCGCACAGAGGCGGCCCCAACACACTCCACCAGCTGGCCCAAGTGGGACGTGTCCCGATCCCCTTCCACTGCACCCACGTCACTTAGCCCAAGACAAGCCCTTGGGGTGCCCTCCCGCCAGCTCGCTTTGATCCCCGGGCGGCCGTGGGGTGCCCTGCCCCGGGGCCCACTACCGTGCCGAACGTGTAACCTGACCCAATGACAGCCAGCGCCCTGGGCCATTCTCGGCTTGTGCCCCAGCCTAGAGTGGCTCCGCCAGGCAGCCCCAGCTGCCCACAGCCCGGAGGGCACGGGCGGGGCACCGTACAGCCGGCCAGAAGAGGGGCAGGACGTTTAATCCATCAGCGACTGCCGGAGGCACCTGGCAGCACTCGGCCCAGTTAGTTGCAGAGGAGGAGGTGGATGCAATGGTGCGGGCACTGCCCAGGGACCTGCGAGAGCCGGTTTCAGTTCCCAGCTCTGCCCCCACCCCCTTTGGGCACGTGGGATGGCTGCCGTGCACTGAAAGCCCAGCGTAGCAGGAGCTCAGAGGGCTCGGCCTGGAGCCCATCCCCTTATTGCTCGACTGCTTCTGGGCCAGGCCCAGCTGGGAATTCTCCCTCGCTTCAGCGTGGCTTCACCCAGCCAGGCCATGGCCTGACGCCCCTGTGATGGGCCTGGCGCTCACAGGCCTCGAGGCTTGGGGGGGGGGGGGCGGCGGCGCTGGCACTGTCTGTTCCCCCTGCCACCACCCTGGGACCCTGGACACAGCACGTGTTATGGGACAGACCCATCTTCTCCCCCCGGCCACCTCTAGCCCTCCCACCCTGCCCCCACAGGCACTGGGTAACAGCAGGATGGGTGCCCTGCAAAAACACTATCCCAGTTTGGGGGGGACCCCAAGGAAGTTAACCCCAGAGCTCCTGAGGGGCGCAGTTGCTTGCAAGCACTGCAGCTACGGGGCTGCCCCTCACGTCTATTGCACAGGGGCAGCGCTGATCATGGGTTTGATGTGGGGTGGGAGTTGGGGGCAGCATCTCAGCAACGCACAGCAGGCCTAGGGGGCCAGGCAGGCAGAGATGGCTGGAGGCAGGCAGCGTGTGTGGGGTTGGAGGGTGGGGGCAGCTGCTGGATGTAGGCTGACCAGGACCCTGCACTTCCTGGCTGCGCTCTATTCAGACCAGGGGGGGTGGCAAGGACCAGCTTGTGCTGGCAAGCCCCCCAGGATGGAGACTACACAGCCCCAGCAAGAAGGGGATCAGCCCAGCCCCCCGGCCAGGGGGGGAGAGATGCCTTGGAATGGCCTTACATAGCGGTGCAAGGAGCAGCCCAGGCCGGCCCCACGCACGGCTCCCCTAGCGGCCGTGGGGCTGGCCCAGCTCCGGTCCCATGGCCCCTTTGGGCCTGGCCCTCGGGGCTGAGCCTGCAGGTCGTGCCAGCGTCACACCCCAAAACCCCTCATTTACCCAGGCTCCCAGCCAGCCCCTTGGGCACAGCAAGGCTGTGGGCTGAGCAGCCCCACAGTGAAAGGTCCCAGGCAGCCTGCACCCCCTGGCTGGGAAAGGCCCCATGTCCCCTTCCCCACCCCTCCTGGTGCCCCTCGGCCCTTGTCTAGCCCTGGCGTTAATCAGGAACAGCTCGTGTGCTTTGAGCTCCCCCCACCCGACTCCACATTAACGTCCAGGCGCAGACAAAGCCCCTCGGCTTGTCCCTGCTATGCAGCTGGCCTGGCCCAGCCCCGCGCGGCTCTCGCCCTCCGGGGGGCAGCGAGCACACCACGAAGCAGACGGGCTCTCCCAGAGCAGGGGCAAGGCCTGGATCCTGGGATGGGCTACAGCCGGCAGGGCCCCTTGCAAGCCTCCTTCCTCCTGCAGCACCTCCAGGGGCTGGGGATCCAGGCTGTGGGGTCAGGGCCGCCTGCCCAGAGCCAGGAAACAGACCAGGGGGCATCTCCTATCGGGGGGGGGGTGGAGGCTGTGTGCCAGGTAGGGTCCCCCCCCTCCAGCAGAACCATCTCCCTCCAGCCAGGGCCTGGCCCAGAGCACAGCCTGTAGGTCAGAGATAAACATGAGCCCAGAGCCGGCACTGGGAGAAGACGGGCAGGACCAGGGCTGGGGGCGTTGGCGCGGGAGGGAGGCGAGCACTGCAGGGAGAGTAAAGTAACACCTGCCAATCCGCCAACATGGCCCCAAGTCACTCCCACTGCTGCTGCCGGGCTGAGAGAGGAGGGGGACCAGGGCCCCAAGGGGGAGGCTCTTTGGGGGGATGCTAGAGGCAGCCCTGCTCCCTGGAACAAGCTGGGAGTCTCCCTGTCAAAGGGGGAAGCAATTCCCCTGACTTCCTCCAGGCACCCGCTGCGCTTCTCATCACCCAGCCCCAAGAGCTGGGGCCGGGCCAGACTGGCCTGTGCTGCCCCTCACTGCGCAGCCTCGTGCCCCATAAGGCTGGCAGCAGGTTCGGGGCAGGCTGGCAGGGCGATGGCGAAAAGGGGCAGCGGAAGCAGACAGGTCGTTTTATTAGAAAATAAAGTGTTTATTAAAAGGGTAACGACCACCCCACCCCCAGCTTCCCCTCCTCCCCCCACCCCCGTACAGCAGCTGGGAGAGTGGACGGCTCTGTTCCATCGCCAGGGGGCGACCCGGGGACAGCACGGAGACCCCAGCTTGGCCAGTGGGGGGCAGGGGAGGAGTTAGGCAAACAGGGAGCAGGGCTGTTCTCTGTCCAGTGCAACTCAGCCGCTCGTCCCGTCCAGGGGCCGGACCCCAGCCCAGCACCATCGCTCCTCTCACGGGCCAGGGGCCGGACCCCCACTCCCCTCCCCCCAGATCTGACTTTGTTCCAGTGTTTAAAAATCCAACAGCAGAGAAACCCCCGGGGGCAACAAGAGGCTGAACAAGCCAACGGCCACTGGGGCTTTAAAACCAGCCATGAATAGGGGGACGAGGGCAGCCAGTCAGGAGCCAGCCAGATAAATGCCTAGGAGGAAACACAACCATGAGAGGTGGAGACAGACACCAGGGACTCCCGGAACAGGCCCCCCACCTACCCAGACTCCTCCACTCCTCTGTGCTCAGATCGTATCCCCCTCCCTGGGATCCCTTTCTTATTACGGCTTGATACCGATCCCACCCCAAATCAGGCTGCATCGTGCCAGGCACCGTAGAGAGACACGCCCTGGCTCCAAAAAGAGCTTCCACTCTAAACAAAGGATGAGAGGGGAAACTGAGGCACAGCAATGGACAGGAGGGAGAGGAGTTCTTCACATGCAAGCAGGGGGAAGCGTCCTCTCCCCCCAACCACGGACGTGCCCAGCCGCTGCGGTTACCTGTGGCGAATCTCTTCTTCACCAGCGACATCCTGTACCCGCTGCCCGCCAGCTCCACCTCCACGCCCGACAGGGTGCTGCCTTCGCTGGTGAACTGGGCCGCCACGGGGCTGGGTTTGCTGGGGCCGTAGAGGGGCTCCCAGCTGGCAGAGAGGCGGCCGCAGCCTGGGGACCGAGGCCGAGAGATGGGGCTCAGGATCTCACTGGGGGTTCAGACCCTGCCCACCCGGGGGGAGAACAGACTCCAGAGCACCGAGCCGGGGGGAGGGGCTGACACACCCTGGGGTTGGGGTGGCAAGAGGGTCAGCTGCTAAGAGCCACCGGCCACCCTTGCCCTTAGCTCGCCCAGCAAACCCTGTTCAGAACCAGGAGCTGGCGCCTGGCCAGCAGGAGGCGCCGTGCCCCACTACCAGCCCCCCCAGGAGCTGCTATGGCCTGTGGGTGTCAGGGCCAAGGGCCTTGGGTTTGCAGCTGACGCTCAGCCCCCAGCAGCCCCAGCGTTGGAGGGAAGGTGGCTCAGACCCCGCCCCCCCGACACAGCTGCCCCCCCAACCCGGCGGGGAGCGCCGAGAGCTCTCACCGCCACGATCCGGGACCCCAGGAACGTCCAGCAGCCTCCACAACAACCGCTTCTCCTCCAGGTTCCTGCGGGGCGAGAGAGACGGGGGGGACGGGGGACATCATCCCGCCGGGCGAGGGCTGGGGGTGCACACAGCGCCAGCCATTACCTGATCTCCCTTCCCCCCCAGGGTCCCCCATCCCCCCCCATGGCCCCCAGCTGCCTCCTGTCCCCCCTTCCCCACCCCCCAGTGCCCTCAGCCACCTCCTGCCCCCCGTCCCTCCCCCTCCCCATGGCCCCCAACCACCTCCTGCCCCCTGTCCCTCCCCCTCCCCATGGCCCCCAACCACCTCCTGCCCCCTGTCCCTCCCCCCCATGGCCCCCAGCTGCCTCCTGTACCGCCTTCCCCACCCCCCAGGGCCCTCAGCCACCTCCTGCCTCCCACCCTTCCTCCCCCGCCATGGGCCTCAGCCGCCTCCTGTTCCCCCTTCCCATCCCTCTTCCCCACCCGCCAGGGCCTCCAGGCTCCTCCTGCCCCCGCCCCGTCCTTCCTCCCCACCAGGACTCCCAGCTGTCCCCTGCCCAGCCCCTCCCCACCAACATGCCCCCCGAGCTTCCCCCCGGCTCTCACCAGCTGGCCGCAGGCTGCAGCCGCACATTGGCGACCGGCTCCTCCACGGGCAGCAGCACCTGGACGTTGGTGAGGGGCCTGGGCGCGGGCATGGCACCGGCGTTGTACCCGTACTCCACGCTGACCTGGGTGGTGGCCGCGGTGCAGTCCCAGCGCACGGCCAGCTGCAGGGGGGCCGCGCTCGGGCCCAGCTTGGAGAACTGCCAGGGGAGCAGAGAGCGGCTAGAGGGGCCGGCAGTGGGGGGCTGGGAACAGCTTCTGCTCCTCTCAGAGCCCGGGGGGAGCACAGGAGTCCTGGCTCCTAGCCCCCCCTAGACTCCCCCTCCCCCATCCTCGAGCCACAGAGAGAAGCCAGGAGTCCTGGCTCCCAGCCCCCCCTCGATCTAACCCACTAGACTCCCTCTCCCCCATCCCCGAGCCACAGACAGAACCCAGGAGGCCTGGCTCCCAGCCCCCCCTCGATCTAACCCACTAGACTCCCTCTCCCCCATCCCCGAGCCACAGACAGAACCCAGGAGTCCTGGCTCCCAGCCCCCCCTAGACTCCCTCTCCCCCATCCCCGAGCCACAGACAGAACCCAGGAGTCCTGGCTCCCAGCCCCCCCTCGATCTAACCCACTAGACTCCCTCTCCCCCATCCCCGAGCCACAGACAGAAGCCAGGAGTCCTGGCTCCCAGCCCCCCCTCGATCTAACCCACTAGACTCCCTCTCCCCCATCCCCGAGCCACAGACAGAAGCCAGGAGTCCTGGCTCCCAGCCCCACCACAACCCACTTGACCCCACTCCCCTCCCAGAGCTGGGGAGAGAACCCAGGAGTCCTGACGGCGCTGCCTGGGGATAGGGGGATCCCGGGCGGGTGGGGCGTCCCCACTGGCGCCTCACCTGGTACTTGAGAAGGGCCACGTTGTAGTAGGAGGCGGCCGGGGCCTGCTCCGCCTGCTTCTGCAGGTGCCCGGTCAGCGCCGGCATGTTCAGCCAGAAGTCCTTGGTGCTGGGGTCACTCTGGGATGGGTCACTGCGGGTGGGAGAGGGGCGGGTCAGACAGGCTGGGACGCAGCCTCAGAGCCCCAGCAGAGCCCCCATGGCCCCCCCAGCTCCGTGCCGAGCTGGGCCCCCCTCAGTACCTGTACAGTAGCTCGGCGCTGGGCAGGAACTGCTCGATCGGTGCCGTGTTGAGCAGGCGGAAGCTCAGGACGGGCGGGGACGGGCTCCCGCTGAAGACGCGGACGATGCCGGCGGGGAAGGACATGGTGAGCTCGCCTGTGATCTTCACCAGACAGCTGGGGGGGGAAGCCAGGCGTTAACTCAGAGCGCCCCCCCCCCCAGCAACAGGAGGGGAGAGCCCAGCACCTCACGGCCTGTGGGGAGTCCAGCCCCCTCCCCCGCGGGATTGGGGGAATGGAGGGAGGGGATCTCCCAGCTCCCACAATGCCCCAGGGCCTTGGGGTGGCCGGATCTCCCATCTTTCCCCCCACCCCATTCCCACAATTCCCCGGGGCTCGGGGGTGAGGCAGGGGGATGGGAGATCCAGCCACCCCAATGTGGGTGTGACGCTGGCAGACCAGCTCCTAGGCCCCCCTGAACCCTGACAGATCCAGGGCTGGACCTGGCCGGGCTCGGCGTGTTCGGGGCCAGGAGGGGGATTAGGGGTATAAGCGGCCGGGTCCCCCGTGTTTGCTCTGTCACTGCAAAGCGCCAGCCAGGAAGGAAGGAAGGAATCAGAAGTCCTAATGAGGAGGAACACGATCTTTTTCGCTGCTTGGGCTCCGGGGGGGAGAAGGGGGGAGGAGGATTGCTAGGCAGACGCAGATCTCCAGGGCTTGGCCTGGGTTAGCCCCCAAGGACACACGCAGCTTGTTTATCACAGAAGCTTCTGTTACTTTTGGAAGCCAAATTGGCACCGGTTTGTTGGCTGCTTTACCCTTGTCAATAGCGTGTCGATTTCCTTTTCCTAGTTCATGAATCTTTAGCTAGTCTAGGATCAGACTGGCTACAAGGGATCGGTGCCAGATCGAAGGTGCAACTGACCCGGGGCGAGTGACTGGTGCTTTGGTGTGATTTTTGGCGGGAGGGACCATCTCACCTGGGTGGCGAGACAGAGCAGGGCACCCCCGGGGCTGGGCTGGGACTCCATGGTCAGGCAGTTACAGGGCGCGAGACGTTGGTTGGTGAAACTGAAGCACAGGATCCCAGCCAGTGTGGGGCAAGCCCTGCTTCCCAAGGGTCTGCTCTGAGCTTGGCACCACAGGGGACCTTGGTCCGCCCACCAGCGCCCAGAGGGATTGTGGGAAGGGGCAGGGAGGGAGAGATCCAGTCCCTGTCTCCCCCTCCCTGGTGCCCCATGAGATCTGGGGGCAGATATCTAGCCCTGGCGCTCCTCCGAGCGGTCTCTTTCCCCCTCCCCATAACCAGGGCACCCCTAGGCTGGGCCCCATCCCCCACCTTACCTGTCAGGGTCCTGACCCTTGAAGTAGGCATGGATGTACTCGGTGAAGGCGGTTGCCACGGGAAGTGCATCCTGGGATCCCAGCACCACGGGGCTGGGGCCTCGGGAGAGCCCTGGGGGGTGGGAGGGGAGGTGGGGTCAGGTCCAGAGCCTCTGACCAAACCCAGCCCAAAGCTCCCCTTCCCCTCCCCCGGCTTGGGCCCCCTCCCTTCTATCCACAGGTTCACCCCCTGCCCCCACCCCGATGCTCGGGGCCAGTCCCCTCCCCTCCCGCCTGGCACCCGCGCCCCCCGGGGTACGTACCGAGCGCCGGCTGCGAGACCGTGAAGAAGCTGCGCTCGCCCAGGCTGGCCGGAGCTGAGTGGGAAGGGCCAGAATTCCACAGGGGAGAGGGGCACAGGGAGCGGGACTGCAAAACAAAGGGCGATAAGTCACCTTCCAGGCCAGGGATGGGCTAACCCACCGGCAGGGCAAGGAG
Source organism: Chrysemys picta bellii (assembly GCF_011386835.1). NCBI lineage: Eukaryota > Metazoa > Chordata > Testudines > Emydidae > Chrysemys > Chrysemys picta. Next base: position 13,593,179 of record NC_088815.1, on the reverse strand, counting down.
GGGACAGGAGACTCCAAGGGCTTGGGATCCCAAAGCACTTTGCAAATGGGATCGTTAGCCCCATTGTACAGGTGGGGAAACTGAGGCAGGGCCATCCAGCGGGTCAGGACTGAGCTGCAAATAGAACCCAGGGGTCCTGGGTCCCAGTCTCCTGCTACCTTCAAAACCTCACTTCCCTCCTGGACCCAGGAGCACCAGCCCCACTGCTAATGGTTAGACTCCCCAGGAAAGCACGCGGCCTCCGCCAGGCAGGAGAAAACAGCCACCCCAGGGGGTCTGTGCAGAACCCTCCCCGTGAGCTCGTGTCTGCTCTGGGGTCTCAGCGAGGGCCGGGGATCGGCCACCCTAGAGACCCAAGGTCATGGCTGGTTTTCCCTTGAGACGCAGCCGAGCCCCGCGGCAGGGCCGGGAAGAGCCGTTAGTCTGAATCCGCCTCTTGACAAAGTTGAAAAATTCCTCAGTCCCCGCCAAGGGTCAGCGACGCCAGTTGCCTGCACAGCGCCGCGCTGGGACCCAGGCGATCGGGGTTCAAACCCCAGCTCTGCCAGACTCCCTGGACAAATGACTTACTCGCTCTGTGCCTCAGTTTCCCCATCCCTCCACACACACTCTGGCTCCCTGCCAGCACAGCGCAGCACCACCCACCGGGTCACTGTGGCTGCAGGCGGCCTGCCCCGTCGATAGCCTCTTCGTCCTGGATCGCCGCGGGGGGGCCACCTTGGGGGCGGCGCTGGGCAGAGTAGGGGCAGGGGGAGGATCTGTGGAAGTACAAGGCAGGAGTGAGAGATGGGGGGGCAAGGTCCGTCCCACAACACGGGGGGGGGGGGGGGGGAGATGAGGCACACGGGAGGTGGCTGTGGGGTGGGGACGCAGAGGCAGGAGTGCGCGACCCAGCAAAGCGCCAGGGCCGGGCACTCAGAGGGGTCAGTCCAGGAGTTCAGGAACCAGAACCAGGTCACGTGGGCAAGCAACTCAGCCTGGCACCTAAACAGACACGTTTCCTCCTCACTAGGAGCGCCAGGTGGGTAGGATCGGCCAGTGCCTGAGAGACCTGGAGCGAGAAGAGTGGGGCTGGCGCTGGTCAGGACTGAGGGGCACCGGCAGAGCTGGGGGGAGCCCAGAGCTGAGATAGCAGAGGCTACGGTTTGGGACTATGGGGCACTGGCAGAGCTGTGGGGGCAGAGAGTCCAGGCCTGGGATAGCAGGGGGATATCAGGGGGTTGCAGGGTGGGATCGAGCGGCACCGGCAGAGCTGGGGGGAGCCCAGAGCTGGGATATCGAGGGGCACCAGCAGAGCTGGGGGGAGCCCAGGCCTGGGATAGCAGGGGGATATCAGGGGGTTGCAGGGTGGGATCGAGGGGCACCGGCAGAGCTGGGGGGAGCCCAGGCCTGGGATAGCAGGGGGATATCAGGGGGTTGCAGGGTGGGATCGAGCGGCACCGGCAGAGCAGTTGGGGGGAAGGTCACTGCTCCTTGCCGTGCTCCACTCGTGCTCTGCGAAGCAGGGAGCCGAGCGGCAGGTCCTTACCCAACCCCCCCCACCCCACCCCCAGGGCTGTACTCACCGGGCTCAGCCGCCGGCATGCTGCTGTCTGACAGCCTGGGGCCGGGCCCCTGGGGAGTCCACGGGGAGGGGCCGGAGGGCTCCCTGCAGCTGTGGGGCACCGGAGAGGCCGAGGAGTGGGAGGGGGGGCAGGCCCCATGCTTGCAGGGCTGCAGGGCCTCCTCCGAGCCGGGACTCGGAGGCCTGGCTGCCCAGGCCTCGGGGTCCCCGGAGGGGTCGGGCGAAGGGGCCGTGGTGCTGGGGCAACGGGAGTCGTGCTGAGACCCCGCCCCCGAGTCCTCTCCGAAGGCGGCAAAGCAGGGGGTGTCCTGGGGCCACCCGGTGGGGCTGGCGGGCGGGGGCAGCCAGGCGCTCTGCTCCTCCGAGGCGGCCGTCGTGGGGGGCAGGACGCCCCGCTCCTCTTGGAGCCGCGGGGAGCCCTTGGCGGGCCGTCTGGCGAGGGGGCTCTGTGGCGTCCAGGGCCTGGAGTCCGGTGAGGGGCCCGTGGGGGGGTGCGAGGGGGAGTCCAGCCCCGAGTCTTCCACGTTCTCTGGAGACGAGGAGGAGAAGGGAGACGGGCTGGAGCCCAGGCCGCAGGCTCGGGACGCTGTGGAGACAGGGCGACGTTCCCGTCACGGAGCCAGCGAGGGCAGGGCCGCTGCCCCCCAAATAGAGGGGGCAGGGGCAAGGGGCAGCTTCGCAGAGCTCAGCACAGGGGCTGCGCTGCACAGAAAGGCCAGCGGGGGGAGCCCTGGCTCCAAGCTGAAGCCAGAACGCAGAACCCAGGGGTCCTGGTCCTATTCCCAGCTCCGGATCTCTCACATGCTGTGGGACGTCCCCACCGCACCGTGCCTCAGTTTCCCCTCCTGTGAGGTGGGCACCGGCAGCCCACGCGTACCTGGGAAATCCTCCGCTTCGAAGGCCGACTCCAGCGGGGGCCCGAACAGGGCTGCGGAAGGGACTGCGTCCGGCTGGGGCTTCCCTGCGCAGCTGGGGACGGACCAAAGCAGGGGAGATCAGCGGGGCCCCCAGACACATGCTTACTCCTGGCCCCATCCCATGCCCCAGGGCGCCTGCCCCAGACATCTGGGGCGCTGGCTGCGGGGAACGCCAGGCTGGGAGGGCCCTGTGGCGAAGGGGGCGTGGGAAGGGCTGGGAGCCCCCCCCCCGCCCTCCACAAGCTGACCGCGCTCCGTGGGGTCCCAAAGCTGCCCCAGCAGCCTGGTGCGGGTGCTCTGGAGAGCAGGCGCGTCATACAAGGACTCCAACGTCCATCCCTCCCCACCCACGGCAAGGGCACCCCAGTACCTGGGAGTCCACGCGGCGGGGTGGGGAGGCTGCGGCTTCCCGGGCTCCTCACCTGCAGGAAAGGAGACGGATTTGAGCCAGGTCCCAGCCTACAGGCAGGGCACAGAGCCACCGCACCCCGCCCCCAACCACTCCTCCAGCGACCTGCCACAGCTCTCCTCACACAGCCGGCCCCACCAACTCCCCTTGGGCAGGTGAAAGCTTCTGGGGCTGCCTGCCTGAGTCTGCAGAGAGGCTGAGCCAACAGGACGGGGGGTGGGGGGAGGGGTTGCTGCCTCCAGGCCTCTTACATGGGTGTTAACTCTGACCCCTACTGATGGTCACCTTGATCTCATTATTAACCATGTCAATGTCACCGCCCAGCCTTGGGAAGAACCATCCAGCTACTGTAGCACGCTAGGGCGGGGCATGTGGCCACAGGGGAGGGGCTTGCAAATCACCACGTTTCCCTCCATGCCCCCCCCCCCGCCCACTGTCTCATCATGGCCTCACCTGTACCCAGGGCCACGTCAGAGTCCACATTCACCGTGACGGTCGTCGCTACCGGTAAGTGCCCTGGGGAATAACCACACAGAGGGCATCATGGGGGCCCAGGGACTGGAACCTGGACAGCTCCCGACACAGCAAAGTGAAAAAATGACCCCCCCTCTTCAGAAGGATGGCCGGGGGGAGGGGTCACGGTGCCCGCCAGCACCCCCTGCAGCGGGGCCCGTGCTCTTGAACCCAGACGGGAGAATCACTCCACTAAGGGCTGAGCAGTGCTGGGGTCATGGAGAAGGGGTGGCCCCCAGTTATCCAGGGCACCCGGAGCTAAGAGGGAGGAGGGAGATCTTGCTGGGTCCCCACAAAATTAAGAAACTGCTCTGGGTAAAGGATAGCACAGACCTGCCCAAGGGAAGGGGTGCAGAGCCAGCCTCCGGGGGGCGCTGCCAGGGCAGGATCGGCACCCGTCTCCCCAGACGGGTGGCAAGGGGCACAGGCGCCCTGCGTGGAGCTCCCCACGTCCAGGAGACCCTGCACCCCAGTGAGCGCCCCCTGCAGGGCAGGTCCCTGCCACATAGCCCATTGTACCCACAACAATCTCCCCCCACCCCACCCGGGTTTGGCATCTGCACTGTCCACCCCCACGGCGCCCTCTGCTTCAGAGCTGGGGGGGGGGGGGGGTACGACGACATGACAGCTGAGTCGCACTTACTGCAGACCTGTCTCTTCACTGTGCCCTGCGAGAGAACAAGGGGGGCGGGGGTCACCAGGGCAGCAGTTAGCAGCCCAGCCCTGCAGCCCCCAGCCCCACGGCCACCCCTCCCCTCCCAGCCCCGGCCCCACAGCCACCCCCTCCACAGCCCCACGGCCGCCCCCTCCACTTCCCTCCGGCCCCAGTCTTGACCCCACAGCTACCCCCTCCACTCCCCCCCCTCCCAGCCCCACAGCCACCCCCTCCACTCCCCCCCAGCCCCAGCCTTGACCCCACAGCTACCCCCTTCCACTCCCCTCCAGCCCCAGCCCCACGGCCACCCCCTCCACTCCCCCCCAGCCCCAACCCCATGGCTTCCCCCCCACTCCCCCCCCACCCCTCCCCTCTCAGCCCCAGCCCCACGGCCACCCCTTCAACCACTACCCCCTCCCAGCCACCAGCCTGGTCCCATGCCACTGCACCCCAGAGGCTCCCCACTTCCCCCAGCTCAGCCCCCGGCTCTCACCCCGGTGCTGGGGGGCAGGGGCAGGTTCCCCACCGTCGCCTTGAGCTGCTCCACGGCGGCCTGGCCGCTGCCCGCAGCGTCGCAGGGCTGCAGGGGTTTGATGCGGACGTAGAACTTGCGGGGCTCATCCTCGTCCTCGTAGTCCGAGTCGCTGGACGAGCAGCCATGGGTCCCGCCCGAGCCTGAGCCGGGGGTCAAGGGAAAAGCCCCCGGCCAGGAGCAGCACTGGGCCCCTGCCTGCCATTCCCCTGGACGCCCACTAGGTGTCGCCTCCACCCCAGCTCACTGCATTGAACCCAGGAGTCCAGCCCAGGCGGCCTGGCGCCGAACCCTCGCCCAGCCTGGCTCACAGGGCCCGTGCTGGGGACAGTCCTGCCAGGCCGGGGCTCCCTGCCACGAAACCGGGGGAGCCCCCCCCCCGATCCGAGCCTACATCCCTCGAGCTCAGCCCAGGCCCTGCTGCGGGTCTGAGTCCAGCTTGGTCCCCCCGGCGCAGGGGGTTTGGAGACCGAGTTCCTGCCCTGCTGCGGCCAAGCAGGGGAGCTGGACGCCCGGCACCTCTGCCCCCCACCCCCAGGACATGGACCCAGCCCGGCAGGAGAGGAGCTGGCTGGCTGGGCAGGGGACCAGGGGCTGAGCCGATATCTCCCCCGGCCGCCCCGCCTGAGGCTGGGGCAGCATACGGAGCCGCAGACGAGATTAACCCCCCGGCTGGCCCTGACCCCCGGTTCCAGCACGACCCTTACCCCTGCCCTCCCCCGCCCTGCCCGCTGGGCCCCTACGGGCATTCGCCCCACCAGCCGGTCCTGACCCCAACCTTCCCCCGCCCTGCCTGCTGGGCCCCATACGGGCATTCGCCCCGCCAGCCGGCCCTGCCCCCAACCTTCCCCCGCCCTGCCCGCTGGGCCCCATACGGGCATTCGCCCCGCCAGCCGGCCCTGACCCCAACCTTCCCTCGCCCTGCCCGCTGGGCCCCATATGGGCATTCGCCCCGCCAGCCGGCCCTGACCCCAATCTTCCCTCGCCCTGCCCGCTGGGCCCCATACGGGCATTCGCCCCGCCAGCCAGCCCTGACCCCAACCTTCCCTCGCCCTGCCCGCTGGGCCCCATACGGGCATTCGCCCCGCCAGCTTGCCCCGACCCCAGCCTTCCCCCGCCCTGCCTGCTGGGCCCCATACGGGCATTCGCCCCGCCAGCCGGCCCTGACCCCAACCTTCCCTCGCCCTGCCCGCTGGGTCCCATACGGGCATTCGCCCCGCCAGCCGGCCCTGCCCCCAACCTTCCCCCGCCCTGCCTGCTGGGCCCCATACGGGCATTCGCCCCGCCAGCCGGCCCTGACCCCAACCTTCCCCCGCCCTGCCTGCTGGGCCCCATACGGGCATTCACCCCGCCAGCCGGCCCTGACCCCAGCCCCCCATTCCATTCCCGGCAGCCCCTCACACCCCCAGCTGGGCCCCATCCTGGCACTTGCCCCACCAGCCGGCCCTGACCCCTGCCCCCCCTCCACCCCCCGCTGGGCCCCATACGGGCATTCACCCCACCAGCCGGCCCTGACCCCAGTCCCCCACTTCCTTCCCCCCAGCAGTCCCTCCCACCCCCCAGCTGGGCCCTGCCAGCCCCAAGGATACTGCTCTGGTTGAGGTCAGGCCGTACAGTGAATCCCTCCTCGTCCACATCTGGGCAGGTCTGCGGGGGAAGAATGCGGCAGGGAGGTGGGTCAGAGGCCACACTCCCCACCCTGCTCCCTCCATCACCCATTCAATCCCAGGAGCATCTACTGGGCCTGCTAGTGAGGGGGGCAGCAGGGGCTGCGGGTTGGGAGTGAGGGGCACCGGCAGAGCTGTTGGGGGGGCGGGGAGAGCCCAGGGCTGGGACAGCAGGGGTTGTGGGTCGGGAACGTGTGATTTCAGCGCTGCAGAACCCCTGGAGCAGGGGTCTCCTCCCTGCCCCCCACTCCCAAACTTGCCCCAGGCGGATGCCGCCCAGCCGCCCACTACCAAGAGCTGCTGGGCCCATGGGAGTCTGGCAGCACCATGGGCAGGTGCCAGCAAAGGAAGGAACCAGGCCGGATCCGCCCCCCACTTCCCCCCAGCTGGCAGCTGGTCACCCAGGGCGGCTACTCACCAAGTCGGTGTCTGGGGACTCCCTGGGGGGAAGAGAGAGAGAGAATCAATTACCCTGGAACTGCCCGGAGCAGCCCAGCAAGGGCGGGGGGGGGAGGAGAATGGATAAGGGGATTGGGGAGGGGGCCTCACACAGCGTCTCGCTCTCGGTCTCTCCGGCTCAGTCCGGGGATGCGGAAGGCTTTGCTGAGGCTTCTCTTGGGCCCTGCGGGGGACAGAGCGGGTGAGTGGCTCCTGGCACAGATCCAGCCCCTCTTCCCCCGGAGATGGCTCGCCCCCCGAGCCCCCCTAACCCTAACCCTGGCCCTGACCCAGGACGGCCAGGCCCCGGGTGCTCCCAGCTCCTCCCTGAGGGCATCACCTCTGCCGCCCGCCAGCCCAGAACCCTTCCCCAGGGATGAGCCCAACGTCCCGGCTCCCTGCCCCCGTGGCCGCCTCCCCCAAGGCGATGCCCCAGCACCCATGGGGCTGCCAGCTGCAGAGACGTACTTGCCTTCCTGCACTGGGGCTGTTCTGCACTCGTCGAAATCCAGCACACCTGCCAACAGAGAGCAGGGCAGGGGTCAGCCCGGCAGAGACACGCGCCCCTCCCCTGTGCCCGGGGGAGCACGCCCTGTCCCAGGCCCCGTGCAAAGCGTGCAAGAGGAAGCCCCGCCCCTCCATGTGCAACAGTGCAAGCCCCGCCCCTCAGCCCCATGCAAGAGCAAGCTCTCCCGTGTGCCCCTCACCCGGCCTCTCGCGCCCGGTGCCCTTGCTCTCGGCGAATCTCTGCAGCAGCGTCTCAATGCCGATGTTCTCCACGTTCTGCTTGAATTCCTCGTGCACCTGGGGGGGGGGGGGGGGGGGGGGGGGGGGGGAGAGAGCTGAGGCTGCTGTGCTCATCTCTGCTGGTGACTGCCCAGGCCCCCCCCCCATTCGCTCCCCACCCCCAGCAGCGCCTCCTTGGGGCAGGATGAGATTGTGGGGGGGGGTTACAGCTGCCCTCTCCGGCACCCCCCCTTCCCACTGCCCCCCTAACGCCCCCCCACCCCAGTGCACGCACCCACCCCCCTCCCCACAGCTCACCCCCACCCCAGTGCGCACACCCCCCCTCCACAGCTCTCCCCCCCTCCCCAGTACACGCCCCCGCCCCCCTCCCCACAGCTCACCCCCACCCCAGTGCACGCACACACACACCCCTCTCCACAGCTCTCCCCCTCCGCCCCAGTGCACGCCCACGCCCCCCTCCCCACAGCTCTCCCCCCCGCCCCAGTGCACACACCCGCCCCCCTCTCCACAGCTCTCCCCCCCGCCCCAGTGCACACACCCGCCCCCCTCTCCACAGCTCTCCCCCCCGCCCCAGTGCACGCCCCCGCCCCCCTCCCCACAGCTCACCCCCACGCCAGTGCACACACACCCCCCGCGGCGCTCACCTGTCCGATCTGCACGTGCGTGTCCTCCACGGAGTGCGAGTAGGAGCTGATCAGCCCTTTCATGTGGCGCAGGTGGATCTCCTCCAGCTCCTGGAACCGCTGCGCGGGGGGGGGGGGGGAAGAGAGCAGTTAGGGGGGTGGGCTGTGCAGAGGCTGGAGCTCCCAGCGATCCCCCCCCAGCCCAGCTGGACCCCTGCGGGATGGTGCCCCCCTCCCAGCCCCACACTGCCCCGAATGAGACTTGAGCCAGATGCCCTCTGCCCCCACACCCTCCAATGGCTGCCCCTGCCCCCCCCCACCGTGTCCTTGCCCCCGCACCCACCTCCTCACTTACCACGGCCGAGTCCAGCATCCTCTGCTCAAAGTCGGCCCGGGCGATGTTGTACTTCTCCACTGCGCGGCGCAGGGCCTCAGCCGCTTTCTTCGACTTCCGCTCAGCCTGGCGGGGGCAGGACAGAAGGGGAGTGGGAGCGATGGCCCAGCTGCTCTGCCCTGCCACGGGGAGCGGGCGCCGGGGCAATCCCCCCTCGTCAAGGGGGCACTGCCCTGCCACAATCACCCCAGCCCGCCCATGCCAGTCAGCCCCCCGAGTGATGGGCCACAGCCCCCTTCTGCCCCCTGCCACCAGCCGCCCACCCCCAGCCCCTTACCCCCAGTACCTTGTCAAGCTCCTTCTGGTTGGTTCCCTCCCGGCGCAGGCGCTCGGCCTCCAGGCACTTGCTCTGATAATTCTCCTTGGACTTGGGCACCAGCTGGGCGACGCCCTGCAGCAGCTGGATGGCCTCCAGGGTCCCCGACACCTCCTCCTTGGACTGGGGGGGGGCAAGAGAGGGGCCTGGAGACGTGGGGGGGGCAGGGGAGCTCCCTCACAAATGCCCCTGTCCTAGGGACGCCCCCAGTGGGGAGCGGGTAATTAGACTTTCCGGGCCCTTTCAGCCCTTGGCATCTCAGCCTGCCAGGCGAGGGGCGACGGGCCCAGCGAGAGCCAGGTGCAGGCAGGTGCCCGGGCAGGGCTCCCCGCTCTGTGAGCGCCTGGCACCCAGGCAGCCACGCTGACGGCAGCCCAACGGGCGTAAGGGGCAGGATTGTAGCTGGGGCGGCGGGTACCTTCTTGTGCGCCTTGCCCTGCTCCTCCCCGTAGCGGGCGATCTCCTTCAGCAGGTCCTGCAGCTTCTTCACCAGCTCCAGGTGGCAGAGCGCCAGCTTGTCGGAGGAGACCCGGAACACCTCCCAGAGCGGCGCGAACGTCCTGCCGGGGCGGAGACGCAGGCGCTGAGAGCAGGACCCCTGTCCCCCAACAGAGACCTCGTGCCACCCTGGGATGGGCCACCGGGTCTGGGTCCCATCGGCACCCCCCCGGTGGCCAGCGCTGAGTGGGGCCAAAGGAGTGCCCCCCCTGCCAGGATTGGGGAGCGGATGGGGGCATTGGAAGATACAGGGGAGGGGACCCCCCATCTCCACAAGGTTCATGCTGCTGGGGGGGGGTATTCCAGCAGTAGGAGGTTCACACAGCGACGGGGCTCAGACACGCAGCCCCCCCCGCCGCAGCTCACTTCCTCACTCACCCGAGCTGCGTGCCGTTGGTGGCCATCTTAGCCAGCTTGGCCATGGACTTGCCATAAGTCTCCTCCACGGTGGCCCTGGAAGCAGAGGGCGGGGAAAGCATGAGGGGAGTGAATGGGCAGTGCCCGGGGGGCGGGGAACGGCAGAGACAGCCCCAGGGCCCTGGCGGGCCCAGCTCCACCCCCGGGGCGGGACGCGCCACGCCGTGTGGCGGGGGCCCAGTCGCCCCCTTCCCCCGGCCCTACCTCTCGCGGATGAAGTCGGCCAGTTCTTTGGTGGAGACCTGCCCGTGCTTCATGTTGTGGTAGAGCACGTCGAAGCCCTGGTTCTTCTCTCCCTGCAGCAGGCGGCAGAGAGCAGAGGGTGAAGGGGGCAGACCCGGCCCCCAGGCGCTCTCCGGTGGGCTTCAGGGGCAGGGGCACCTACAGGCCAGGCAGGACCCCACAGGGGGTCGTCCCCCCCCCCAGTCACTGCCCATTGCCTTCCCTCCCCCCGATCAACAGCCCCAGCTCCCCCAGTCTGAACTCTGCCCACCCCCCCGGCTCAGCGTTTGCCAGGGAGCCCCCGTGGCCACTAGCACACAGCAGCGGCCGTGGGGGGCAAGGTGGCAGGATGGCATTTGCCAACCCTCCCCAGCACTTGCTCCGTGGGGCTGCCCTCCCCCAGCTCTAGGATCCCCTGGACTATTTCACCCCTTCCCCCAGAACAGCCGCCCCCTCCCCCTCCCGCCTTCTTGTAAACAAACCAGCCACTTGGCTGCCCCTCAACGCTGGTGGGCGGGGGGGGGGGTGGTGCTGCCCCACAGCTGCTGTGCAGAAAAGCAGGAGTCCAGGCAGTGCCGTGCAGGGAGAGGGGCCGGCACCTGCTCGGTGCCAAGCTCCAAGAAGCACGTGGTGCCAGCGCCGTGCGGGAAGCTGGGAGGGCTCCCACTCACACTCTGGGGTGGGGATCGTACAGATGCACCTTCCCGCTACCTCAGCTCCTCCTGGAACTCCCCCCGGCCAAGCGGCGGGCACCACGGCCAGGGCTGGGCAGGGAGGGAAGAGGCCTGGGTAACAGCGCTCCCCGGCTCTGTGCTGGAGCTGGGTATGAAATGCCCATGGGTCGGGGGGGCCCCACATCCTGCAGCAGGGGAGAAGGGGGATGGGTGGGCAATGCCACTGGAACACACCCCATATCCAGACCACCCCATATCCTGGGCCGGTTACCGAGGGGGGATGTGGGCACCTGGCGGGTGAGCTCACAAGTGCCCGTGGCCAGCCCGTTCCCGCCCCATGAAGCGGGAGCCACAGCTCCTGGGGAGACAGGCTGGAAGCGCAGGACATGGGGGAAATCTGACCCCACCCCACGCCGGGGAAGAAGTGGGGTGTACCAGCCGGGGCAGAGGTGGGAGGCAGGAAGGTAAGGCAAGGGAGGCAGGACTCCTGGGTTCTAGGCCCAGCTCTGGCATATACCATCCACCCCCAGCCTTTCCAAGCTGGGCTGCGGTCGGCATGGCCCAGATCCGGTCCCCAGGTCCTTGGCAGCCCCCTGCCCTGCACCCCTGCCTCTGGAGATTCCAGGTGGGGGTGGGGGAGGGAAAGGGGGCACTGTCGCTTTAAGAAAGCTGCCTGGCAGACCGTCGGGGCAGCAAGGAGAGACCAGCGCATGGGGCTGGCACCAGCACCCAGGTCCCGTTGCTATGGGGTTGCCTAGCTACAACTTTGCCCTCCTGCTTATAAACTGGATCTGGTTTGAGGAACGCAAGGGAGGGGGCATCATTTTGGGGGGGAAGAACGGAGACACCCCCCCACACTTCCCGGGCGCTGCGTGAGGCCCGGCTGCAGGCAGGCGGCACCAGGCTGGGCGCGCTCGGACCAGGCAGCAGGCTGGTGTCGGTTCACATCCGAGCCAGGCCCACCCAGCCCAGGCCCGAGAGATGGAAGCGACCCAGACCTGCTCACGGCTCACCCCCAATGCGCAGGCGGGGGGCTGCCCCCCTCCCATCCCAGTGGACTGGGCAGCAGCGGGCATGTGCCCTGCAGCCATACCAGGCACGCCAGTCTCTGGACAGGCCAACGCCCCCAGCTAGCCACACCGGAGCAGCCCACGCGGGGGAGGAGCAGAACCGCAGCATAGCCCATCTCCTGGCTCCCAGATCTGTGCTCTCTCCACATCTACCCCCACCCAGAGTCTAATGGGCTCCTTGCACCTGTACCTGGGGCAGATCTTCCCCCATCACGGCTCCAGCTGGTTAGAAATCTCCCCAGCGCAACCAGGCCTAGCCTGTGACTGCCTGCAGGGCAGCAGCGGGGCCCGCATCTCCCCACACAACGTGCATCCATCACCAAGGTATTTCGGCAGCTCCGCGGCCCTCCCAGGGCTGTTTCCCTTCCCATCAGCGAGCTGCAGAGGTGGAGAGCCCCTAACTTCCCATGGCTGGAGGAAAGAACCCCCCCCACACACACACACACACACACATCCATCCCCAGAGCAGAGAGCCTGGAAATCCCCCTTTTTGGCAGAGTGGGCGTGGACGGGGCGAGGGGAAGCCCAGACGGGGTGTTACAACGCACCAGATGGTCAGAGCCACCCAAGCCGGGGAACTCGGGGCCAGCAGACCCATGGCCATCACGGCCCCCGGCCTCTGGGCTGCACCACAGCCCAATTGTTCATGGAGCCTCTCCCCGCAGCTCTGCACCAGGGACAGCCTACGTCCCCTGGGCCACACCCACAGGGACAGTCCCAGTGTGCAGCAGGGACGTTCAGCCCCACGTTTCCAACCGACAGAAGGGCAGCACGGCCTAGGAGACGGAGTCCGGTGCAAGGGGAGTCAGGACTCCGGGGTTCTCTTCCCAGCATTGCCACCAATTTGCTGCGGGACCTCAGGCAAATTACTGCCTCAGTTTCCCAGCTGTGTAATGGGGATGAGACTCCAGTAGCTTTCCTGGGGAAGGGCTTTACGATCAGTCGTCAGGCTAGTGAAAACTCTGGCCATGTGCCCTGCAGGATTCTGCCAGCCAGAGTCCAGGCCTGGCTCTGCACCCCTCTCTCTTCTGTGCCCAGCCTGGCCAACAACCCAGCACTCCTTCCTCTGAATTCATTTGACCCCTCCAACCCAGCATGCAGCCTTCCCCTGGCCCCATTGGGCAAAGGGATTTAAATGCAGCACACAAACGCCTCTCCCCAGTCCCTAAAGCAGCTTCCGGCAAGTAACGAGATCCCGGTGTCTTGCCTTGGAGAGTCTAATCAATTAGCGGTGGCAAACTGTCCCTGCAACGCCCCGCGGTGGGCATCTCCCAGGGCTGGCCAGAGCTAGTGTCCAGCAGCCTCCCAAGCCAGCCCCACCCCAGCCACTGTCCAGGCCAGGCGCAGACCCAGACCCACCCGACGCAGCCAGGGCCCAGCTCTGCTTCGGGACCCAAGGAGGCAGCAGGCACCAGCTGGAGCCAGAGAAGGAACATAGCCCCCCGTCCTCCACGCAGATCCGATTCCGGAGCAGGGCCTCAGCGCTCCGCCGCGGGAAGGGCCCTGTCTGGTGGGAACAGATCCAGCCCCATGCCAGCGCCAGGGGCTGCAAACCTGGCAGACCAGAGCCATGGAGGGGGAGCAATGCACGCTGGGATATGTCGTCCTGCTAGGCTCTCCCTCCACCTGGGCTGCCCCCAGCTTCCCCAGCAATTGCTCCCCGCTCAGCTCTGGGGTTTATGGACAGGACCCATCCCTCCAAGGATGCGTGTGAACAACCCGGCTCCATTTGAATCGCAAAGCTCAGAGTGTGTCCCCCCCACGCCCCCAAAGGAGACACTTACCCAGAAATGTTCCCCAAAACAGGACATCTTGGAGCTGGGCGGGACGACGCTCCCTCCCGGATCCCACAGCTCAGCTCTCCGGCCTCTGGAGCAAACACAGAGATCAGGTGATGCCAGGCAGGCTTCTTCCCGTCACGCCCCACAGGGAGCACGGCGGGACAGAGAGATCTCTGCTCGGGGGAGGGGGGAGCTGCTTAACGAGACGACAAGGGGACAGGCCCACGGGGACACCGGGGAATGGGTGTGATACACAATCCTCCAAGGGTGGGAACGTGCTCGAGCGGTTAAAGCAAGGCAAGCGGGGCATCAGGACTCCTGGGTTCTATTCCCAACTCCAGGAGGAAATGGGATCTAGTGGTTAGAGCTGGAGGGAACTGGGACTCCAGACTCGAGTTCTATTCCCAGCTCTACCAGACTTGTAATGATTAACTGTTCCAGTGCCTCAGTTTCCCCACCCCCCCCCAGGCACAGAGCCTCTCACAAGGGCAGCTTGCAGACAAGACCTCGGGAGACCTGGGTTCCATCTCGGATTCTGCCACCGACTCCCTGCATGAGTCAGTGCACCCCTGTGCCTCAGTTTCCCCAGTTGAAGCAGGACTGGCCAGCCTCCCCGAAGGCTAGCGGGGATCAGCCGCACCCACGTGATGCTCGGGGGCAGAGCTAGGGTCTAACGGGGGCGAAGCGCTTTGGAACGGGGTGCACATTCCTTTTCAAAACTAATCAGCTCCCAGACCCCGGGCTGCCGTAGCCATGGAAACAGGCCGTTCTTTGTATCCCACACTCGCTGGAGCCCAAAGAGCGGCTGTGCCTGCGCGTGCCGCCCTGTCCTCGCACTCCTCAACAGGGCCGGCCCTGCCACCCAGACACCCGCTCTGGTCCTGGAGCAGCCACTGCCCTGGGGCACCGGGTGGTGAGTGCAGGGTGGCTCTCTCCGAACCCGAGGAGGTTTTGGACCCCGGCCGCGAGTCCCCGCACGCAGGGAGCCTCCCTCGGGGCTGGCACAAGCCAACAAGGAGGGCTGATCAGCACCAGGCAGCGAGCAGGTGCTAAACGCTATGGCGAGGACCCAGGGGCTGGACGCTTGAAGAACGCGGCCAGCACTGACACCGGATACGCGGCTGAATAATGAATGAGGCTCCGCTGTGCTCCCGCAGCACCTCCGCCCGCCGTGTCACAGAGCTTCACAGGCAGCCGCTCACCAAACCGCCTCACGCCTGGGGCACCTTCCCCATGGGGAAACTGAGGCACAGGGGCAGGGCGTTGCAGAGCGAGTCAGAAAAGGGAACCGAACCCAGGAGTCCTGACTCCCAATTCTCTCTTCCCCCATCCTAGCCACTAAATCCCACTCCCTTCTCAGCGCTGGGGAGAGAACCCAGGAGTCCTGGCTCCCAGCCGCGCCCGCCGGATTGCTGGAGCCCCCGGCACAGAGGGGATCCCTGGGCCATATAACAAGGCGATGCACAGGCACGACTCTGCAGAGACCCACACAGCCCGCCGGATCCCTAGTCCTCTAGCCCAGGGGTGGGGGCGCACCTGGCTGGCCTGTAACCGCCCCCATAGCACCTGCTCCCGTGAGGTCTCTAGTTCCCCGCGGTCCGTGGGGGCAGCCCCATTCCCTGGACTCGGTCACAGCCCCCACAGCTCTCCTCCCAGCCTCCCCCTCCCCCTCCGCGGCGGCGCAGGAGAGAAAAACAGGAAACTAGAAAATCTTTGCGTGCTCAGTTTTTTCCTTCTCTCTTTCGGGCCTTGGGTTGGGCGGGGGGCAAGCTGCTTGGTTCTTGCCCCGGTGCTGAGCTCTGGCCCCATCTGCAGCAGGGCCAGCCCCCTGGGCCCCCCAGGGCCACCAAACTCACCCAGCGCTGACAGGCGCACAGTCCCGGCTGGTTCATCCTCGGCTCTGTCCTCCTGGGGGACCCAGCGCTGCTGAGAGAGAGAAACCAGAAGTTAGCACAGCACCACTTCCGCTGCAGGGGCCCGGGGGGGCCCACAGGCCAGTTAAGCAGAACCAACACCTGTGAGTGCCTGCTGCCCCCGCCCACGTCCCCGGCCCAGCCTGGCGCCCCAGCTCCTCTTTTCGTCTGGCTGGCGCATGCGTGACACGAATGGGCAAGTCTCAACCCGGAGAGCCAGCCCCCCCCCGCCAGCCACGTCTGCCCCTCCCACACATGTGGGGCTGTTCTACACACTTACCACCTCCCATCCCCGGGGCTCAGGGCACTTTCTAAAGGAGGAAAACGGGTAGGGGAAACTGAGGCACAGAGAGGGAAAGCGACTTGCCTGAGGTCACACAGCAGAGCCGAGAATAGAACTCAGAGCTCCAGAGTCCCCGGCCAATGCTCTACCCACCACGCCCCGCTGCCTCCGGCCTAGTCACACTCACCCCCACCACCACCACCACCGTCCGCTCTACCGGAGACACCCAGTGAGATGGGGCTTGCCGTCCCTGCTAGCCCTGCCTCTCCACAGCAGCCTCATGTGCGCAGACGTGGGGCCGGGCACAGGAGCAGGGAGGGGGGCCCAGGCAGGAGCCGAGCGGAATCCACTCTGGGAGCAATGACCCAGCGTGGAAATCGATCAAACCCGCTGCCCTGCTCGGCCTGTGGGCTCGGGAATCAACAGGGGGCACCTGCCGGGCAGGGGGAGGAAGCCAGAGGCCCCTCTGCCAATGCTGGGACGCCAGCCAAGCACACCCTTACACCAAATGGGGACGGGCTTTGCAGCAAGACTATCCTAGACGGGCCAGAGATTCCCCGATGCACCCATGGCAGCGCGGGGATGGCACCCAAGAGCTGGGCAGCCTGGCATCCCCTGTACAGCCCCTTGCCAGGCAGAGGGGATGACTCCACCAGCCCTCTTCTCTGACGGGCTTCGGCGTCCCAAGGGTGTCAAGGATCCGCTGCAACTGTTGGGGGTGGGGTGGTCAGAGCCTGCTCCCATTCCCAGCCTGGAGGGCACTGTGCCAACCAAAGGGTTCCTATTTCTATAGTCCCTCCTCTTTCCCCCCGCGCCTCGGCCAACGTGATCCCTGCTCATCGGTGAAATGCAGCCACCTCTGGGACGGAGGCTGTTTAACCGCGCACAGCAACGCGGCACACACCAACGAGCAGGGAACCCCCACAGCAGGCTGGGATGGACACAGCCCCCGGCTGCAGAAGGGATGGAAGCTCCCCAGGGCAGTTCAACGCAGGCTGCACCCTGGAGCTCTGCATCTGAGCCATAAGACCCCCAGATCAGGTCTCACAATGCCCCCACCCCTCCGCCTTGCCAGGCGGACTGGGATCTTCTATGCACACCTCCCACAGAGGCTGGCAAGGCGTGGCTCAGGCCACGGTATGGCACCCACATGGCAACGGGCAGCAGTCAGCGCTGGTGCCATGTCCGCCAGCACAGGCCCAGCAGACGCTGGTCACCTGGCAGCATGGAAGGGAGTCAGAGGGATCGACAGGCCCTAGCTGCCTTGTGACTCCCCCGGGGTGCCCCAGGGCCGGTGCCAGACTCATACTGCCAGGATCTGACCTGCAGGGGGCGCAAACACAGCCTGGAGCTGGGGTGGGGAGTCACACCCGCTGGAGTCAGCCCGGCATTTAGGGACAGGTACAGCGCCAGCCCACGGAGGGCGCTGGGATGGCAGGGGGCTGTGGGTCAGGACTGCGGGGCCTCAGCCGAGCTCTGCCAGGGGCTGCGGGGGGGGGGGGGTACATTCAAACTGTCGCAGAGGGAAGCTTGCACAACACCCACCCGCGCTGCCAATCTCTCCATTTTATAAGCACTAACGTTAACCCACAGAAGATGGAAAAGGCCCAGAGCGCAAGGAACAAAGCAAACATGGGGGGGGAGGGGGCGCAGCCTGATCGGGTCCAGCAGCACCGGCCCCCAGGGAGTCCCCAGACCCAGACGTGTCCGCCCCGGCCAGGGGATATCAGGGGTTGGGGTGTAAACATTAACCTCAGCCCAGGCAGAGCAGGGCAGGGAGCACAGAGCCTGCCTTAAACATGGGGATAACCCCTCCCTCCAGCCACCTCCCCGCCCTTCTCAGTACCAGGTCCCCACCCCGAGCGCTGCCCCCTGCTCGCCCAAGGCCTGGCCCCGCCGCATGCCCCCAGCGACTTCTAGAGCAGAGTACCTGGTTCAAGGTACTTGTATCTTCTTGAGGGTACTTGGCACAGTTTGGGGGGGGGGGGCAGAGTGGGTGCAGGTCCCTGAGTTACCCCTCCCATAGGCAACAGAAGCTCTCAAGGAGGGGCTTGTGCATCAGGCCCATTGTGTGCACCTGGCTGGGGAGTTGGACACCTAGGTCCTTTCTCTCCAGCTGGGGCCGCTCAAACCAGCCTTCCCTCCCTGAGCATCCAAGAGGCCCAGCACCATCCCACATCCTAGGATGAGTCGCGAGGGGATGGTGGGGCAGGGCGCTGGCTGGAGGGCTCCCCGGTCCCCGTGCCCCAGCAGAGGAGGAGGGGACAGAGATGGGGGGAGTGGGGCACGTTGCTTGCCAGCCCACCCTGGAACCATAACCCAGGACGCGACGCCTCCTGCTGGCTCCTTTCATGCCCCCGCCACGGCAGTTCTAGGCACCGAGACGAACTCCAGCACCCCCCGCCCAGCAGCTCCTCGGCCCTGGGTCGCTCCAGCCCCGGTCCCTGGCGCTCAGCCGAACTGACAAGCCACAAACTAACCCAGGGCCAGGAGACGGGCGAGAAAGGGGCCCCAGCGAGCAGGGGCCTCGTCCAAAGCCCACAGGCTGGTCCTGGGGAAGCTGGCCAGGTGTCGCTAGGCCGGGACCATCGCTGGGGCTCCTTGGGGATACAAACCTGATCCCCTAACCCCGCTGGCTTCTCTCCACCACGACCCTGGGACCAGCCAGCCCAGCACCCAACCAAAACTTTGCCCTTAGGCCTCATCTCCACCAGGGTGTTCTTAGCTCTCACCCGCCTTACCAGGCTTCCGAGCTCCCTCCCGTCCTTTGCCGTCACCTGCTCACTCAAGCCAGAGCTACAAACTGCGGTGTCCTCCCACGGCTTTGACCTCCTGCTGGCTACCTCCCTCTTACTGCCACCCGCTCCCAGAGGCATCCCTCCGCCTAGAGCCCATCAGAGTCCTGCCAGCTTATGCCAGGGCCGAGTTAGGCCCAGCCAGGGGAAGTGACTTGCCTGAAATCAGTCAAGTCCATGGCAGGGCCTGGAACGGTATCCAGGAATCCTCTCCCACATGGATGCCCTGATCTCTAGGGCACAGGCATTCCAACCCCCCGCACCCCCGATCCCGAGGCCCCTGCTCTAGGCACACGAACGCACGCCTGCCTTTGCTTTTCCAGGCGCCCCAGTTACAGCCACGGAGAGACGTCTCCGGAACCCAGCACCCAGCTGTGCAGCTCCCAGCCCGGCCCCGGGAGGGGGGGCCCGAGCTGGGGAAGGAATTTAGCTCTCCCAGCTAGCCACACAAGCTGCACTGCTCCACGGGGTCATTCCAGGCCAAGCTGCCACTCTGGGCAAGGCCTGAATAAGACACAAGAGGAAGATGCGCAGGGCTGGGCCTACGGGGCACTGGGCAGTGCGCTGGAGCAGATTAACACAGAAACAAACAACAAGCGTTCGTCTCAGCAGCCTGGCACTGCCCGTGCCTCCCGCGTGGATGCAGGAAATGAGCACACCAGGCCCCGATCTCACCCCCTTCCCGGAGCAGCTGCCAAACCTCCCCGGGCAACTGGTATCACAGCAAATTTGCATCAGGAAGCTCCCCCCGCCCCCGGGCATGCTTGGCCCTGCCCCTCCCCCCCAAATGCCAGGGCACAAAGCCTGCCAGGGCTCTAGCTCTGGTACTGCCAGTCAGCTTCCTTCAGTCGCTGGCATAGCAGGTTTTCCCCGGCTCAGATCCAGGCACAGGGAGAAGCTGCAATAGGAGAACATGCCCCAGCGCAGAGCCAAGCTCTCAGCGGCAGAGCGAGCCCTTTCCCACTACCTTACAAAGCAGCCCACGAGGCTTTCAACCCTTCCCATCGACGGTCCCAAACTAGGAGCTTTACGGCTCAAGGTGCCGGGCTTCAGAACTGGCCTGAAAGCTCTGCCCAGGACCGGCAGGGCTCCAGAGCTCTCAGCAGATCTAGCATCTATGTTTGAGGAGGCAAACGGGCCCTCCCTTAGCCACAGCCATGGATGGCCCGGTCTGGGAGCCACTGCGTGCCAGCCCTGTACTACTCTACCAGCCTAGGACTAGAGCAAGACTTGGCAGCACTTCCCACTTCCCCACTCAGCATGTGCCATGCTTGCAAAGTGGGCAATACGTTGCCCTCTAGTGGCCGGTGCATGGAGGATAACACTCTACTACTGGTACCAGCTAATGGCATTACCCCTTTGGCTCACCCAGGTCTGGGCTGAAGATCGCAGGTTCAAACCCCGCTCAGATCGGCACCAGAGCAGGTGGGAGCCGGGAGATGCGGAGCAATATTACTGGAGCTCGTCAGAAAGGGGCAGGGAGCAAAGCCAGCCCCACCAGCCTGAAGCACCAGCCCCAGCAACGGTGTTTCCCAGGATCCAGTCACGGCGCGGACTCTCAAAGGATCCTCAACAACCGAGATGACAAAGGGCACAAGGCCCAGACAACTGGAGCACCCCAGGGAATGAAATATGCAAGAAGGTCACTGCGGACGCATCCCGGGAGGGGCAGAGAGGCACGATGGACCTCAAAGCCCCCACCGCCCACTCGCTCCAGGGGCAACGGGTCAAGGAAACCGTGGGTCATCCCAGGCCAGATGCCAACAAACGCAGCTGCTCTCCCCCTCCCGAAACGTTTCCACCCACCTGAGCGTCAGCCCTTCATTCAAAGGCGAGGATCCGTGCATTTGCAAGGAGAGCTCAGGCCATCCATGAGCCACTTCGCTCCGAAGGGCGTGCAGCACACAACCCACCCCAGCGAGTGCTCCCGGCGGCCGCCCACAAGCCACATCCAGCGAGCGCTCCCTGTCGCCCCACGTCAGAGATATCAAACGGCGCGTGCTTCCATGTGCGTGGCAGATGAAAGAGAAACAGAACGTTTAAACAGCGCCTCTGAAGAACGCTTAGCGAGCTGGCGCGCTTTCGGGTCTGCTTCTCCCACACGCAAGCCGCGGCGCGGAGACAACCTGACAGCTCGCCGTCATTCAGGCTTCAGCAGAGACAACTGCCTGGGAAGGCGTTCTCCCCACCCCCCTTCCCCGACAGACAGAAACCTGCTGGTATCTTGCACCCGCCTGAAGCCAGCCAAGGGGCAACCGCTCACCCCACACGGGGATCACGTCCTGCATGCGCGCCAAGTAAGGTTGGGGTTAAAGAACACCCCGACACACACTAAAATCCTTCCACACCCCCATGGTGTGGGATGAGAAATCCGAATCCGCTGCAAGGATCAGACAACGGGGGAGCCCAGCTCCGAGTCCCCGTATCCAACGGCCTTCACCCGAGAGCGCAGACAGCCGCCTTGAACCTGCAGGGCTGGAAGATTTCAGGCAGGTGGCTTGGCTAAGGCAGCTCGGGAGCGAATCCCCCGGCCGCAGGGCCGCCACAGAGGACTCTGCAAAAATTATTAAAAGCGTCTTCCCAGGGAAGCTACGCACCTGCCAGCCCCCCCCCCCACACACACACACGAGCTCCCCCCCCCAGTCTCACCTTCCTAGCACCTGGCTCGGCTCACGCCCTCCCCCGGCCCTTGCCTGCTAATGACAAACACTGGATTTTTCCAGGCCAGATCCTCAGCTGGTGGGATTATTGTCTTCAGTGGGGCTGGGGCCCATGGCCACCAAACGGGTGGAAAAGGGGGAATCTGGCCCACACTGGGGCTGGGGACCACAGCAAACGGGGGAGGGGGGAAATCTGGCCCACAGCAAACAGGGGAGGGGGGAATCTGGCCCCCAGTGGGGCGGACACCCACTGACACCAGCCGGAGGAGGGAGGGGAAAGTGGCCCCACACAGAATTCATTTTTTCCTCCCTTTCCCATGACAGACAGGCACCTGCCCCCCAGACTGAGAGGTTTGCGGGGGGCGGCCAGTCCCTGCCAGGGGTCTCAGAGCAGCCGGTCTCCGCAGGACACCCCCGTGCACGCCCCGGCCAGACCCACAGAGGGGGACCCCACGCGGGATCGGCCGCGGGGAGGGAGGCGCAGTCGGCTCGTACAAGGGAGGGGCGGCCCCCTATATGGGGGGGATCAGAGGAGCGGCAGCTCCCCATGGCGAGGGCAGGTCACGAGCGGCGGGATCCCAGGGGAGGCCTCCGGGGGGCACCTCCGGGGGGACCCCCACCCCCGACCGGGCCCCGAGGGGGGGCCCGAGCAGCAGCCCGGCCCCCGGGCAGGGCGCACTCACCTCTCCGAGCCCCGGCGCCGAGCGCAGCCGGACCCAGTGCCCCGGCTCGGGCTGCAGCCGCCTGCCCGCCCCGCCGCCGGCCGGGCTGGAGCGGGGGCGGGACCCGCGCGGGGGCCCCTTCGGGATTGGCGGGTGGGCAGGTAGTGGTTACAAAAGGAAACAGGAGCGGCTCCTGATTGGCCCAGCCGGCGGGGCTGTTGCTCTTGGCTGACTATTTGCATCTTTAAAGTGACAGCGCCCCCTTTTCCCTCACCCCCCCTTGCTTTGTATGGTGCCGGGGGGGGAGCCGCCGAGGCACCCCCTTGCAGCCCCCCCGGAGCTGGGCTGCTCCTCTGCTGGGCGCGGCTGGGGGCAGGGACCTGGGGCCTTTGCCAGTGGCCAAAGGAGCCGGGCACTGGGCCAGGCCCAAGGGAAAAACAATGAATAAATAATAAACCCTGAAACCTGGATCTGGGCACCTGCCGGGGAGGGGAGGAGCGTGAAGTAGGTGCCTTGGGCAGCAGTTCTGCAATCATGGATTTAATGTCCCTAAACCTATCATGCACCCTGATCGGCCTCTAATGCCCCTAAGCCTCTAATCCACTGAGATCTGGCTCTAAAGCCCCTGAAGCGAATATACCTAAACCCAGCTGGATCCAATGCCCCTACAAGCCAATGCCCTTAAAACTGCGTCTACGGCTCCTAACCCTAGAACGCTCCTCAGCCTGAATCCAGCGTCCCTAGCGTTGGTTGTAACACGCCTGCACTGGGGTCTAATGCCCCGACTCCATCATGTCCCATTTCACCACGCTGCCAGGCCCAGAGGCCCTGCGAGGATATTCAGGATCAGGGTGGCCCCGGTTGGACGGGCCTTTGTCTGCACTGCCAGCGCTCACACTGGCTGGTACGTTCCATCCCTCCGGCTGCAGCCTGAAGTGAGCTCATGGCCCTGCTCCGGCTGACACCAGGACAGGTTTGTTTTCAGGCTGGAGCCCATCACTGACCGTTCAGCAGCTGCTGGGGGGGCAGGGGGGTGAGGATGCGCTCACTAGACTGCCAGATGTGCCCTGACGTGCCATCAGTCTCCGTGTCCTGCTAACGGCTGGGCAACCCTCCTATTTCTCCTGCACTGAGTGGTGCCTCTCAACGGGCTTCACGTAAACACATTCGTTAACCAAGGCTTGGGGCATGACTTGTCCCCGGGAACAGAGGGACAAAGTGAAGCACAAGGACAGGGACTCGCCTGAGAACATGCAGCCAGACAGCATCAGAGCCAGGACTAGAACCCCGGATCCTGAGTCCCAGCTCCCTGTTCTAACCACTCCGCTCCACTTCCACCACACCTCAGAACTAGCCCGTCGGAAACCTGACTCCTTGCTCCTGCGCTAACCGCTGGACAACCACTCCTTGCTGGCTGAGTTGTAGGTACTTCCCTACAGGGAACCAGCCAGAAAAAAAACCCATCACAAAAGGGGAAGCAGAGGAGAGCTAAAGGAAGGCGGCACCAGCTGGCCTGATGTTAAGTATTTGCAGTGTAAGGTTTTGGAGGCAGGGGCTGGTGCTTTGTTCTGTGTCTGTGCAGTGTCTAGCAGAGGGGGGCTCTGGGCCGTGACTGGAGCTCCTAGGCTGTATAACCCAAATAACAGCGATACTAAACCCAGCCAGACTCCTTGAGTTGCTGGATTGTGTCAGGTTTTCCTGTTAGGCAAGTCACTGAAAGACATTTCTGCACCGATCTTCTTCCACAGTGGAGCTCTGTATGGCCGGACCTGAGCATGCAAAACTCTGGGTCAGACACCCCCAAAATTGTGACAGTGACTTTAAAATCATGAGAGTTTATCAAAACATGACCCATTGGAGTCATCTTCTTTGCCTTCTGATTTCTGAGCCTTCAGGGCCACACTCAGGGGCAAGTTTTTCTCTGCAAGCAGAAGGGTTAGAAACGTCCTTATTTTTTAATGCGAGAGACAAGGTGGATGAGGTAATATCTTTTATTGCACCAACTTCTGTGGGTGAAAGAGATAAGATTTCGAGCTCCACAGAGCTCCCAGACCTGAAGAAGAGCTCCGTGCAAGCTTGAAAGCTTCTCTTTCACCAACAGAAGTGAGTCAATAAAAGATATTCCTTCACCCTCCTTGTCTCTTTCATATCCTGGAACAAGAAGTCTACTACAACATGGCAAATTTCCTTCTTAATGAAAGCTGAGTTAATCCTATATTCTCCTGACTCCAGGAGCTGGGGCTTTAAGAAAATCACCCAATATCGCACAAATTGTGAGAGCTGGCAATAACACTGAGGAGCTGACCCATGGGGTGGGCTTATGGAAAACATTCTTTCAAACAAGCTCTCAAAGCTGGATTCTTTGCTACTTTGAGGTACGTGGGGTTTATTTCTTTTTTTTAAAGTCTGATGCAGGAAAAAAACCCAGCTCATTTTAAAACCCTTTTAAATGGACCCCTTTTCCCTCCCAAATTGTGAGCCCGTTTTCACCCACAGAAGCAAGCTGGTTCTGGTTCTCTTGCACATTCCGGACCAGCAGTTCTCAAACTGTGGTGCGTGACCCCACGTTAATGGGGTCGCCAGAGCTGGTGTTAGACTTCCTGGGGCCGAAGCTGAAGCCTGAGCCCCGGCACCCAGGGCTGACGCTACAGCTCGAGGGTTACAGGCTTTGCCCCCCTCCCCCCCCCCCGTGTGGGGCAGTGCGGCTTAGGCTTTGGGCCCCCCTGTCCTGCGCAGCAGGGCCCCCCACCTGGGGCATCAGGGCTCGGGCAGGCTCAGGCTCCCATCCCCACTTCTGGGGCTGTGTAGTAATTTCTGTTGTCAGAAGGGGCTTGTGGTGCAATGCAGTTTGAGAACCCCTGTTCCACACAATCCCAATGCTAAGGAGTAAAGGGGAAGGAGCTGGGGTTTCTTTGTAAAGACTTGGTTGATTTTGGAGGGGTCACAGGGAGGTCAGAGTTCACCCAAATGTTGCTGCCTCCCCTTCTTTAACACTCAGGTGGTGCAACTGCCACCAAGACGCTGAGTTCATCTCTGCTCTCTGCAGGGTTACAGGGTGCAGCTGTGAGCAGCAGCTGAGCCCTGGAGTCAGGGAATCCATGGGGGGGGGGAGCATGGCCATTTTCACAGCTCCCAGCACCTCATGTTGTCAGTCCCATGAGGAAGTGAATCTCCCGCCCCGCGCAGCCAGCAGGGAAGCATTTCACTCCCACTTTGCACTGGCGTTCAGGGCTGCACCAGGCCGTGGTGAAGCAGGCCCCTGGGTTTAAAGAGGTGTCATTCCAACCGATGGTTAAAACTGGGCCGGTCGGCTCAGCTGGCGCCCATCTATCCGACAGCTTTTCGCTTCCCTCCCAGCTGAATCCTGGGTGAAAATCCTGCCTCCCGGAGCACTCGGTGGAGAGAGGGTTCGAGGAAGGGCTGTGGGGGAGAAGAGAGACAGCAAGGACAGAGAATAGTTGCAGAGAGGAAGGTTGGACCAGGGATGGTCCTGCTGGGGATGGACCACATGGATTCAAGCTGGGACCCAAGACCGTAGTGGGCTGTGGGGGGACCCACTGACCTGCTGGGAAGCTGCTCCCTCCCTTACCCCTGGCCTCAGTGGGTTGGGCCAGACTGAGCCGGGCTCAGCTGGGAGCTGCTCTGTGCAAGGCGTAACCCAATCCAACCCGCTGGGGAGTGGCCATCTCCGGCCCAGGGCTGGGGCGCTAACAGCAGGTGGCTGGAGATAAAGGCAGGGAGGTGCCTTGCTGAATCTCGGGGACACACGTACCAAGCCCAGGTCTCACAGCACGCCCTGCCAGAAGCTGGCATGGAGCCCTGGCCTCCCAAGGAAGCATGGTTCCCATGCCTGCCTCCCCAAGACTGGATTAGCAGCCTTGCCCACTGCTGCAGCGGGCAAAGGGCCCAGCCTGAAGCCCAGGGCCAGACAGTGGGAACAGCTGGGGGATTGCTTTGTAGATCCTGGCCTGCTCTTATCAATGCACCGTGAGAGTTGTAGGCGCCTCGGGCTGCCCCTGCCCATGGCGGGAGCACTCTGGCGCCTGGGAAGCTGCCTGCCTGGCTCTTATCTGACTGCTCTGGACAAGCCTGGGTTCCAGCGAGCAGCACAGAGGGGTCGACTCATCCCCCAACTGCCCGCCAACCACAGCTAGTGCAGGTGAGGGGTTTCTAGCCCCTCAGGAGCAGCCAGACTGAATTGTAGCTCAGGTGGACGCCAGCTGGTCTCTACGCAGCACAGAGGCAGTTTGCTTACAGGGGGTCAGCACAGCCCCATGGACCCCACGCTCAGGATTCGCTAGGAGGGGGGCAAAACCCAGACCCAACCTCGTCCCTTGTGCTAGGGGCTGGAGCAGAGGCGTAGGAGCTAGGTGCCCAGGGCTGCATGCCACTTAAAACACCCACAGCTGGAGCACCACCTTTGGACCCGATTCACAGCAGAGCTGAGCACCCCCAGCTCCCACTCAGGGCCTGGGGCTCAGCCCCTCCCAGAACCAGCTCTGAAGTTGGGCACCGGAAACGTGGCTGCTTCGGAAACTGGGCCTGAGCGCAGGAGCTCGGAGGCGCAGGGCTGGGACAGGCCCACTCGAAGGCAGGATTCAAACCTTCTCCCCTTCCATAGAGCTGGGTGAAGGCTGCAGGGTTGGGCATCCCTCTGCTTCACCCCCACCTTGCTGGCTGCAGGTCCTGCCCCAGCTGAACGGACACAGGAGAAGCCGGGCCAAGAGCCAGCATGCTAGGACAGTGCCTGTCCGGCAGCCCCTCTCTGCTCCACCAGCAGCTGGGTGGATGGACGAGAGAAGGGGCTGGCGTGGCCTAGCAGACCGGGTTAACGGGGCTGAGCAATGCCCAACCAGTCAGCTCTGAGCCCCCGGCCCCTGCCGCTATGGGGCACTCCCACTTCCGAGCACAGCCAGGGCCCTGCGGGACTCCTCAGCATCCGTGGAGTGGCTGCCTCTTGCCCCAGCAGCAGTAGCCGGGGGTGCAGGAATGGCAGGGCCAGGCAGGCACAGATACCCCCAAGACCTTATAAATGTGCCAGTCCCTGAACATCACACTCCGTTCCTCCCTCACTCCCCCTAGGCCAACTCCCCATCCCTCTTGCTCCTGCCCCCAGCCCCGCTCCCCACCCCAGAAATCCCCCCCACAACGGAAGCAGGAACAGGTCTGCAGGGAGCATGCCCTGCTCTGTCTTGGGCCTAAAGCGCCCCCCTCACCGGGGAGGGAATAGGGTGACCAGACAGCAAATGTGAAAAATCGGGACGGGGGTGGGGGGTAATAGGAGCCTATATAAGAAAAAGACCCAAAAATCGGGACTGTCCCTATAAAATTGGGACATCTGGTCACCCTAGGAGGGAAGTGGTTACAGCTGCAGGCCAGGCACCCCCCCCTTCCCCCCCAAATGCAGGGATCTCAGCTTCAGAAGTTTCCCAGCCGGTTGCCATGGCAACTCCTCACCCCATCCCTGGCTACGTAGCCAATGGCAACGCACCGGCACAGGCCCAGGCCTCATGCTTCCCAGGGCCTGATTTCGCTCGGCTTTAAAAAACAAAAAACCCCAAACCAACCCCGAGTCAGTGATTTCCATCCCCCTCCACCCCAAACCCATGGAAGGGCCTGTGCCCTCCCCCCAACCTGCCCAGCACCAGGGCCGTGGGGCAACCTCCGCAGCAGGCAGCCCTCATGGCGCATGCAAGGCAGAGCCCCGTGTACAGTACGTGGGGATGGCAGCTTGACGGCACAGCCCTGCTTGGCTCCTGGCAGCCACACTAGGATTGGGGGGGGGGGGGGGGGAAACGGGCCAACACCCAGCTGGGGCAGGTCCGTGGGAGCGCTAGGCCTCCCGCCCGTCACGGCCTGTCTGCACGAGCAGCTCAGTGGGCCTGGCCCCTCGGTCAGTCAATGCCCCTTGCTACTGGAGATTCACTCCACGGGCAGCTCCCAGGGGGGAGGTGAGCGGAGTTTGCTTGAGCTGAAAGAGGAGTAGGGGTCTGGCTGCAGCTCCGGCAGCTGCATCACGCTGCTGCTGGGCCACAAGGGTCGCAGCAAAGACCCCCACCCGCCTGGCCCCTGATCGCCGACAGTGCAGGGCAGTGCCCAGCCAGCCTCCAGCAAGGGATGCAGAGGCAGCCCCTCCTCCTGGAGCCACAGCAATTGCACGGCCTGGTTGTAACCCGGCCCTGCCTAGCAGTGGAGAAACTGGTAATGCCAGGGAGGAGGGACAGCGGGAAACGCTGAATACAGGCAGCTCCTCCCGCCAGCCCTCCCATCCAGGATCTACTCTTCTCATAGGATCAGTGAGCAGCTACCTCCCCCACCATGAGGGGCTGCCCTGCCAAAGGGAGCTCCGGGTGTAGCCGCTAAAATCCATCTCCCCGGGAGCAGGAGGTGCAAGTTTCAGCCCCATCAGCACTAACCTGCTGCAAACAGCTGAGCCGCTGCAGCACAAACGGCTGGGCAGAGGTAGCCCCCAGTGCGACCGGCTGAACCCTAGGCACAGACGGGGTGGCTGGCCCCTCCCAGCACAGGCCCCCAGCAGTATGACACTGCGGGGTTTAGCGTGCTCTCACCACCAAGCCGGGAGTTACACCTCGAGCGCTGGTGGAGACGCAGCCTCAAGGCGTGGGGGGGGGGAATCCACAACCATGCCTTGGTGTAGACAGCGCTCCGCTGATGAAAGAAGCCTTCCAGCAGCCTAGCTCCTGCCCCTTGGGGCGGTGGATTAGTTTACAGGGACGGGAGAACCCCTGTAGTGAGCAGATACACTGAGGGGTACAGCAGTGCAGCTGTTGCATTTTCACTGTAGAAGTACCCAGGGTGAGTCTAGCACCAATGACCACAGCTATCTCTGGCAGCTGCATGGTACAGGCTGCTGGTAGCAGTGCTTACCCGGCCCTGGCCCTACCTGGGGTCCTCATCTTCTGGCTTGGAATAGTTAGATCAGAGGGCAGTTGCCAAGGCTAATTCAATCCAGCGTCCCCCTCTGCCGAGGCTGCGAAGCACAGGCCAATTCCATCAGGGGCTGGCCTGAAGGCCCCAGCTTGATGTCTGCACTTCCCTGGCTTTGCCCAGGGAGGGGGGCTTGGTGATGTGAGAGCTGAACCCCCAGAGCCTGAGGCAGGAATTTCCATCAATGAAAACTGGTGCAAAAGCCTGTGTGAACAGCTGTGGGCTGTTGCACCAGTTTGAGTTCTTGGGCAGATCAGCCCCTGAACTTTCACTGGCCACCCCTGGGTCTTGCTCCAAGAACCCCCGCACACCCCACTGCCTCCCCCTTATGGTGCATTTGGAACCAAGGCCGCCCGGCCCTGCTAGGAAGCCACAGAGCACACGGCAATTTGTTGGGCTAGTGTCTCTTTAATGCTTGTTCAATACATTTACCAAACCATCACATCGTGTGTGCAACATCATGGCGTGTGTGTCGGTGCCTAAACCTCTAGCAAACCCACCCACTGCCCTGGCCTGGGAGAAGAGGCACAAGGGGACGGAGAAACAGGTGGCTACCACGCCCCACGCCCCCAGGTTTTGAGCCATGAGGAGGTGGGTCAAGCTCTGAGCTCCCTCCCTCACACCCACTTTAAAAACATCTTCTAGCTAAGAAAATATATAAAGCACTAAAAGGTGAAACATTCAATTCCCCTTTCCCCACCCACCCCCCAAACATCTCCTAGACACGTAGTACAATACAATCAAATGTAAAAAGGCCTCCAAGCCCAGCCAGGCGAGTACTGAGAACAGGATTAAACCCTTCTGCCTTGGATACAGAGGGGATGAAATCTGGGGGGGCTGGGGAGCCCTCCCTTCCCAGCAGCTCGCCTGGTGGGCATACTGGTGCCTCACAGTGGCCATCAGATAAATAAGAACCTTCTGTGTGTAACAGTTTTGGTTTTTTTCTTCATTAAAAAAAAAGTTACAAAAAAAGGTAAGTTGCAAACTTACAGAACAGGTTAGTGTCACATTCTCTCCCCAAACTTGTTCTTCAAGATGAGTTAGAGAAAAAGAAAGAGGCGAAAGCCGTGGAGAAGCTGGAACGTGGCTGGGGATTCAGGTCCCCAGCAGGTTTCATGCCCAGCGGTGCCCTAAGAGATCTGCTTGGCCTATGCAGAGGGCTGGGGTCAGCAGCAGGGATGCAGGGCGTGGGAGACAGAAGCGGCAGGGTTTGCAGAAGGGGGAGGTTAGCGGAAGTCGGGAGCCCCCCTTCCCAGTCAGTTTTGACATAGGGACTGGAGAAAAGGGGAGGGGGGGGGTCATGAGACAACTACAATTCCCCTCCTCCCCAGGAGACACTCCCCCCCTCCCCCCCAGCCCTCATTGCTCCCAGCGATCACACTTCACATGAACTTTCAAACCGCTCATGAAATTTGGCTTTAAAACATTTACAGCAACATTAGTGCTTCTGAGGTCCAACATGGGGTGGGGCAGGGCTGGGGTTGCCAGCCCAACCACCCCCACCAGGCGAGGGAGGCTGGGCTGGCATGGGAAAGCTCTAGTGGGGGGGGGGGCCCACAGTTCTGCAACCCACCCAGGGAGCACCCACTCCAGGCTCCACTGCTGTGGAATGCAGGAAGCCTTCAGCCCAGTCCAGCCTCCCTCATCCCCCCCACAAATTTCAGCTTCCAAACCCCCCACTCCAACCTCCCTTAATCTGGGGCAGAGATTGTCTCTACCTGGGAATCTGGCATCTCTGCAGGAGCAACAGGACAGTTGGGACTTTAAACTCCTTTTTGTGCCCCCCAAAACTAATAGCAGCTGGGGGAAGGGCAGTAAACTGGGATACAGCCCCCCCCACACTACCCCCCAGAATAGCAGCCCCCCTTCCTGGCACATGGCCAAGCTGGCAGTGGCATCACTGGGGTGTATGACTCGCAAACTCGTTTCACTTGTGCCGTCAGCCAGAGGAAGCCACTGGATGCCACCAGCGATCGGAGCCCCAGCTCAGGCTGCCCGTAGGAGCCCCAGGGCAATGCTGCAGCGAGGTGGCCCTTGCTGCATTACCTGACCGAGGTAAGGTCCCTGCTTGACATCAGGGAGGGCAGAGTGGTCCCCTGCTCCCATCACTAGGGCAAAGAGAAAAGGGCTGTGCTTGTCCCTACGCAGAGGCTGGGGGTAGTGGCTGGGCTGGGGAGGGCAGTGAGGAGCAGCTATCCTGTAGCAGGCTTCGGCCCCCAGCCCAGCAATGGGGATTACAGACCCTGCCAATCTGTGATCCAGCCCCCACGCCACCCCCTGTGGGGATGCAGAGCACGAGGCTGGGGCCTGTGTGCATGCAATAACCAGACGGTGAGTGACTGTGGCGCACAAGACAGGAGAGGAGTGCTCAGTGTAACCCTTTCCAGTCCAGGGGAGATTCCTTCCCACTCCTCCCCTCCTGCAGGGAGCAGCCATGGAGAGCTCATTCCAATCTTACAGCGCCTCTTCCCAATCACCCGTGGCCAACAGGGCCTCGGCAAGTCCTGCAGGGGGAAGCCCTTCCCCCCGCTTCCTGTAGGTTGCAATCTCCCCTCTGCAAGGTCCAAAGCACTTCCTCCAAGTCTGGCTGGAAAGGGTTAATGCGGGCTGCCTTCAGAACTCCACTTTGCATGCTGGGAAGGTCTCGTCCTGCATGGCCACTGTACTGTTGCTGCCCAGCACCGTGATGCCCAGCTCCTGCTGGCGCTCATGGGTTTCCTGGTACCATTCGTGCATCACCAGCGAATCAAAGGTTGGGATCAGGGTCACCTAAGGAGACCAATTTGATACAGTCACTCAGAGGCAGCAGGGTCTAGTGGGGTTGGCCCTGACGGAGCCAGGGTGCCTGGCTTTTATTTCCAGGCTCTGCCACTGCCCTGCTGAGGGCATGTCATGTCTCTGCCGGTTTCCCCTCCCGTCCTTTGTCCTGTCTATTCCAGATCCCAGCTCGTTGCGGTGTGTCTGTGCAGCGCCCGGCCCACGGGGCTCTGATCTCAACTGGGGAGGGGGCGGTGCTGTGTTAGACACGCTGGTGGGGCAGACGGAGGCCGGAGCGAGGGGAGGCTCTGCCTTCCTCGAAATACGGACACAGCCTCACCACGTGCCAGCTCAGAGCCACCCTGCCCCCAGCCGCCACCACTTGAGCCAAACAGGGACACTGAGGCACACCAGTGACCATCCCCCAGATGAGGTCACAGAGTTCCCAGTTCAAAGGTCAGGACCCCTCCTGCCTCAGGAAAACCCAGCCACCCCTGCTCCAAGCCACGGCTACGCGGCCAGCCCCCACCAAGCCGACAGACACAGCTGCCCCCCCGAGGGCCTCTGCACTGTGGGGTTGTCAGGGTAGCTGCTCTGGCACGGGGCGATTGCCCCCCACTCCTCGCCGACAGCTACGCCGGCATAACTCCGCTGTTCAGACCAGGCCAGAGTCCAGCTCCTTGGTGGCCTCTGCCGATTCCCTCCTCCCCCCCGCAACACCCCCGGCTGAGCCGGACGCCCCGAACGATACACACCGGGGACTGCTTGGATCCGGCCAGTAGGGGGAGCAGGTTCTCCTCACAGGACTGCGGGGAAGGAGGCCAGCAGCATTCACACCACTCCTGGGTCCTGCTGCAGGCAGGAGGCAGAAATCCCCCACCACAGCGGAGGGCTCGGGGTTGGAGCATGGGGGCAGGGATACGGTTACCTGAGACCCCAACGCGGCCCCCCCATGCCTGCCTGGGCGTGCGCAATGCTGCCCCCTGCTGCCATCCCGCCGAGCCCCACCTGGACATCGCTCCCCCAGTGATGTTTGCCCGACAGCAGCGCGTCCAGGATGGGTCGCATGACGCCCTCTTTGACATGGTCGTCTCCGCTGATGACGTAGCAGAGGGAGCGGATCCGCCGGAAGAACTCCTCGTCCACCGTCCTAGCGCTCCAGGAGCCGGGGATGTAGGCCAGATCCAAGTAGATCGGCGGTTCTGGGGGAGAAAGGGCTTTGGAGCCTGAAATTGCAAGACGGGGGGGCCTTTTAGACACAGGGGGCAGGGCCGGGGCTCCAGCAGGGAACGCCAGGCGGCCTGGTACACAAGGGCCCCACTACTGGAGTAGGATCGGTGATTTTGGGGAGCCTTGATTTCAGACACTGCAGAAGGGCTCAGTTTGTGCCCAGTACTGAGTGCCCACCCAGGCATCTCCCGTTGGGACACCCAACAATGGCCAGTCACTGGACACCTTTGATCCAGGATCCCAGGTTCCCTCTCGTACACCTGCTCAGCTGCTGGGGCACTCCCGGCCTTGTCTCTTTACTGGAGCTTTAACTATTTTAAATCCAGCCTCTCGCTCCCTTTGCTATTAGGGACGGTCACTGCATCTGGCTGCGCCCGGGAGGGTCACTGGCTCCCTGGCCTAGGAGGCTGGATCTGCAATACACCAAGAGGCTCTTCTGGAATCCACACATCTGGGGACCGAGTCACATGGGACTCGGACTCAGCAGCCTTTCAGTTCCTACGTGCTGCAGGATCTCCCAGGATCCAGACCGCCCAGGCAACAGCTGGCCGAGGCCCCCCTCACTGCCAGGCTCACGTGCTCCAACTCAGCCCCGAAGGGCCAGGGCCAGCCCAGTCTCCGTGGTGCACTCCCCCGGAGCCAGAGCAGCTCCCACCTGGCACATGGGAACTCTGGCGGCACCATGGGCACCAACAGCAACCCAACTCCTGCCACAGGCCAGAGCACCCTGGGCTGCAAGGCCCCATATATCCTCCACCCTCCCCAGCCTGGGGTTGGGTTAGCATGGGAGTAACAGGCCCTGCTCCTGGCCTGGGATCAGCTGGCCTCAACGCCCCATCCCCACTCCCAGTTACCTGCGGGAGATGATCTGCCGGCTCCCGAGAGTGGCCTGGCCCCAGCGCTGCGGCTCGTGAGCGAAGCTCTGGTGTCCCCGCCGGCCCCGAGGCGTGGGCCCTTGGCTAGGGGAAGCGTCCTGGCCTTGTCTGCTGAGCCCGCGGGGCCTCTGGCCTTGCTGCCCAGGGTCGAGTGTTTGGGGGTTTCGGCCTTCTGGGACACAGGGGCCGAGCCCAGGCGGGAGGGAGTCCTCTTCACCTTGCCGGCGGGCTCCTTCTTCCCCGCACGGGCCTGCTCCGTGGGCAGGGCCTCTGGATCCACCATGCAGATGCCAGGCTGGGCAGGGAGGGGGCAGGGGTCTTTCAGGGGGCCTGGAGGAGGGTCTCTGGCCCGGGAAGGGACTCTGGCCAGGGGCTCCGACTCCTCGTCTGAGTCCAGCCCACCGTCAGCCGTGATGGAGGGGCAGTCCTCGGTGGCAAGAGGGATGTCCGAGTCGGAGAGCGTGGGGAGGGACTCGCTCCCAGAGGTGGGGGGGGTCTCGGCGCCTGGCAGTGGCTGCAGCCGGCGGCCCTGGCTCCTCTGACCTCTCCTCTGGGCCAGGGGCTTGGCCAGCTCCTGGGAGAGGTCGCTGTCATTGGACAGGTCCCGGGGGCTGACATTGAGGGAGGGGGGGCGCTCAGACTTGGGGTGCTCAAACTCGCAGGGCGATACCAGGCACAGGTCCACGTCGTGGGGGGAGTCGGAGCGACGCCCATGCCGGCGCAGCCCGTCTGCCCCATCGCTGTCCAGCCGCTGAGCATGGTGGCAGGGCCGGAGGGGCAGGGACAGCCCGCCTTTGCCCACCGAGGCGTCTGACTCCGGGGTCAGCCCGCCCCCCTGCGGCTGGTTCAGCTCCTCTTGGGGCGACTCACTCACCGGGGGCAGCACCTGCTCGAAGGAGACCGACAGTGACTCGTCCACCTCGGTGGAGTGGGGGGAGCCCACCTCAGCCGGCAGGGAGGGGGTGGTGATGGTGGGCGAGACATCGGGGAGCTCGTCCTTGAAGGGGCTAAGGGACAAGCAGCCCGCCTGCTTCTCCTGGGAGGAGCTGGAGCTGTCGTGGGAGGAACGGCAGGAGTTGAACTGTTTGTTGTCGTTGGGGCCCGACGCTGGCTCCTCTACCATGACTGCGTCCTCCACCGGGGACTGGTGGAATGGGGTGTGTCCGGCGCTGGCCGGCCCCGAGCTAGAGGGGGACATCATCTCCAGGGTCTTCTCCTCAGAGCTGCCGCATGGGTCCTCGGCGCCCTCCTGGCAGTGGTTGAGAAGCCCCGTGGGCGTCAGGTCAAAGTCCACGCTGCGGTCGCTCTTGGGGGTCTTGGCGAGGGGAGAAGGGGGCCAGATGGCTTTGAGCGGGCTGGTCTCTAGGTACCGGAACCGCTGGGGGCTGTCCAGCTCCTCCGGGTCGACGCCGTTCTCCTGGCAGTCCGTGGGCCCCAGCCCGGCACAGCCAGCTAGGCCCTCAGTGCCAGCGCACTGCCCAGCCTCCCCGTTCTCCAGCGGGGACGGCTCCAGCTCGCTGTCTGCCGTGGTGATCCCCTCATCTGTCGACTCCTCCTTCCGCCCAGCCTCAGCGCCCGCCCATGCCGCCTCCCGCGTCAGGGCCTCCAGGGACAGTGACTTGGAGCCTTCTGACGCACCAGCCCCGGGGCTCGGGGGCTCCTTGCTGGCTGCACCTGCCTCCTTGGCCGCTTTGGCCTTGGGCTTCTCCGGCTCCTTCTTGAGAGTGGATTTCTTAAGGCTCCCTGCCCTGAGGGCCAGCTTGCGGGGCTCCGGCCCGGGCAGTTTGCGGGCAGGGGGCTTTGCGGCCTTCCCCTCAGCCTTGCTCTCCTTGGCATCCTTCCGCAGCAACTCGGCTTTCCCGTCCCTCTTCAGGGCCTTCACCTCCTTCCTGCCGTCCGCCTTCCCCTCGGTACCATCTTCCTTCTTCAGAGGCCTCTTCTCCTCCTTCCTCGCCTCCTGGGGCAGGGGCTCTTTCTTGGGTGGGGCCTTCTCCTTGCTAAGCTTCAGCCTCACATCTGGCTTGAGCTTCTCAGCTGAAGAGTCAGGCTTGGCTCTGGGGTCCTTGGCTCTCTCCTCCTCTGGCCCTGCCTTGGCCACCTCGCCTGGCCCTCTGGCCTTCTCCTTGGGCGCTGGCTTCACCTCCTTCTTCTCAGCCTTGAGGGCTTTCTCCTTGGGAGCCGGGGGCCCGGCCTCCACCAGGCTCAGTCTCGAAGCAGACCGGAGGCTCTCCTTGGACGCCGACTTGAGGCTCTCCTTGCTTTCCGCCCTCTTCGGCGTGAGCGGCTTCTCGGGACGGAGAGCGGCCTGTGCCTTCAAGTCCTTCTCAGTGACCACCGGGCGCTTCAAGAACTCCAGGTGCTTCACCTTCTCCAGCCCCTCCAGGATCCTGCCCTGCGGGGTGCAGCCTGGGAACAGGACCCGGATGATCTTCTCCAAAGGGCTGGCGGGATGCCAGACCAGCAGGGCGCAGACGGAGGTAAGGCACTGCAAGGGCAGCTCCTGCTCGCTGGGGTGGCCGTTGCCGGACCAGTGCTGCAGCAGGAAGTCCAGCTCCTTGGTGCCCCGCACCGGGTTCAGCACGTACATGTCCAGTCTGCCAACACCCATCTTTTGGAACAGCACTGTGGGCTCCACCTTGGGGCCGCTGTCCCTGCAGAGCAGGTTGGGCCTGACCCCCAGCTTCTCCAGGTAGCGTAGGGTCAGGCTGGCTTCGTCACAGCTCTTCAGCACCCTGGAGTTCCCCTCAATACCCTTCAGCTTCTCGGAGGCGTTGAGGAACACGACTCCCAGCTCGGGGGAGATGAGGTTCTTCACCCAGTCCCCGTTGCTCTGGGAACCCTGCGAGGAGGGGTCTTCCTCCAGCTCAGCGACCTTCCTCTGCAGCAGGCTGTTGACCCCCGGCAGGCTGTCCGTGCCGATGTGCGTCACCAGGATGGAGTCGATCCGGTCCAGGTGGCGCACCAGTTTCCAGAAGGAGGATTTGGGGTTGGAGCCCCCGTTCACCAGGACGTTGAACCCGTTGACGGCAAAGAAGGCCGTGTCCCCCCTCCCGCCGGGGAAGACGTAGCAGCAGGGCTTAGAGAGCTTCAGGAAGCCCACCATGGTCGGGGGCTCCAGGAGGTCGAAGGGGGACTGCGGCTCCAGGGACTCCGAGAGGTATTCCACGAACTCCTGCAGCCCCTCCATCTCCGGCAACACGCAGCCCGGGTTGATCCGCAGCTCGATGAAGTCCTGGAGGTTGTACTGCTCCAGGCTGGAGTCCTGCCACTCCCCGAAGTCAGGGCAGCTGACAGTCAGGCTGGCCTTGGCCGAAGGGTCTGCAGAGCTCAGCATCTCCCCGACCTAGAGAGACAAGCCAGGGTCAATGCCAGCACATGGCAGAGTTCAGCGACAGGCTGCTGAGTTGTCCCTTGTCAGCAGGTCATCCCAGGGGCTAGACAGACACTCCACCTCCAACCTGGACTTCGACACAAGTTCCCAGAGGGGCGAGGCCAGTCGGCAGCCACCGGACAGTCCCTCCCCGCCCTCCTTCACCAGTACAGGGAAGGCCCTGGGAGGGCTGCCATCCCATAGCAGGCTCGGCCATGACACCTCAGCATCGTTCCCCCCGTGGTCCGTGCTACCGGATGACTGTGCAGTGGGGTGCGCATCACTGCGAGCCCAGACTCTTCCCTTTGCATCCTGGGAATGTGCCCCACGAACTCCGAGTGCAGCAGCCCACCCACCCCGCACCTGGTCCTCCAATGCCCGCCCTGCCCTCCACTTCCTAGCGGAGCAGCCCTGGCCGCTGCTGGGATTCACAGCTTGCTATCACTAAGCAAGGCCACGTTCGCGCAGAAGCGTGGGCCTGGGACGGGGGAGCAGTTCCAGGGCTGCTGGGGAAGGAAAGCCTTCGCCATGCACGGCAAGAGGACCCGAGCTTGCCAGACTGAAACTGCTGCGACACCTGCTAGATGGTGGGGGTGGGGGTGAAGAGGCCCCATATGGGCAGCAACCCAGCTCCATGGAAAACTGCTCCATCAGCACCACTAGAGACGGACTCCGCCAGCCCCACGCCCTTCCCACAGGGCTGGGCTGCTGGTGCCTGGAGCTGCACATTCAGTCAGCTTACGGCCAGCCCAGCTGGGGCTCACGATCCAAAGGGCTAGTGAGAAAAAAGTGACCTGGGTCCAGAGGGGCCCACACTGGAGTCACCTTCACTGCCACCCGCCGTGTCAAGGTTCTGCAGCGTTTCCTCCAGCAGCCAGAGGTGAAAGTGCACACGCGCCCCGAGCTGGGAGAGACACACGCGTGTCTCCGAATCAGACAGTAACGGGATCACAGAGGCCTCTCCCCCAGGCCTGCTGAGAGCCAGAGCTGCCTGAAGGAAGGCGTTTCCTGGCCCGGGGATAACAGCCATGAGGGTTAGCCGCCAAGAGGCGGATCACGGGCACTGTGCCAGGACACACCTCTTTGTCCGTGAAGATCTGGATGAAGTCCCGCAGAGAGAAGCAGCCCGTCTGCAGCATCAGCTCCCCGGTCTCCTCCACGCAGGGCCCGGCGAACACCAGCAGCTTGTGCTGGGACACGTCTGTGATCAGGTTCCGCAGCTGGGGACGGAGACTGGTTGAGTTCAGGTGTCCCCACCCACCCCCAGCCCCGCCACCCAGGCCTACACCAGCTCGAGGGGGATCTTTGCTGCCACACAATGGAGCCGAGACCAAGCGCTGGGGGCTGGGGACCTGGACTGCAGGCTGCTCCGAGTGGGGCGCTCGGGCTGGGGAGACAGCAGGGTGCCTGGCCCGACAGAGGGGGAGGATGACAGAACACGAGACTATTACGGAGGGGAATGCAAACCCCGCCCCACTCCCGCAGGGTGCTCTTGCACCTCCTTGCCCCCCCCCCACGGTAAGGGCCCCATTGGACCCCAGTTCCCTCCCCACCTGCTCACCTCATCGCACAGGGACTTATCCGAAGGGTTGAGCAGCACCAGTGTCTCCAGGACATCCCCCCGGTGGTGGAGGGTCCGCTGACCTGCCCGGGAATAAGAGGCCTTGGCGTTAAGAGCCCAGCTCCCCCAGTCACGCCCAGGTTTTGGCCCCCACCCTCCCCCAGGGAAGGGTCAGGCTGGCCCGAGAGCTGCACAGAGAATGGCTGCCCAGGGCACAGGCCAGGCAGCGAGGAGCCGCCAGAGGGGAGCTCAGCAGGTGGGGAGACTGGCAGCATGCCATGCAGCACTCCGCTGGCACGGTCTGCCCCAACGTACGCAACCCGGCCTGGAGCAGGGAACCCCAGGCAGCTCCCGGCTGACCCAAGCGGCCGTTCAGAGCGTGCACGGCTCGCCTGCCTTCTGCGCCACTGCTCCCCCCTGCAATGGCACAGCACTGCCCCCGGTACCTCTGGGACCCTGGGCACGGAGAGCACAGCCGGGTGGGGTTTCAGGGAGATGCCTGGGCTGGACAGTAGCCAAGGCGGGCTAAGGAGACACCTATCAGGCAGTGCAATGCAGAGACGGCAGGACGCAGGGAGGGGCAGAGGAAGGCTGGTCTTGGGGCTGAGACCCTGGAGCCAAGAGAGTTGGGTCCCTGGCTCTGAGTAGCCTGCAGCAAGGTGCTGAGTCTGTGCCTCAGTTTCTCCACCTGGGAAGTGGGGCGATCCAAGTCAGCCCCTGGATGGGCTAACATCAGAGAATGGGGTACCCGTAACTCCTGATGGAACACCCCACAATCCCAGCTAAAGCTAGAGGTGCCGGACGGGATCGGCGCACCGGCAGCTACCGCAGAACCCAGGTACAACGGGGAGTTTGCCCGGCACGAGCTCCAGCCAACCCCAGGCTGGACCAGTCGTGCCGGCAGCAGGCAGCCTGCTCGGGCAGGGGACACAGGCCCATACGCAGACCCCGCTGCCCCCTTCCCAGCCTCCCCACCCCTTTCAGCCAGGCTGAGGCAGGAGTTCCAGGCCGGGCTCACAGCCGCTGCAGGACCCCGCTGGCTGGGAAGCGGAGCCGTGAGCCCGGATACCACAGAGGCCAGCAGATCTGCTGAGTCGAAGGACGAGAGGTGCCCCCCCGCCCCTTCCGCTGCCAGAGAAGGAAGGAAGCGGAGGGGCTGACTCAGCCCACGAGGGGGACCCCCCTCCCCCATGTTCTGCCCCCGGAGCCAGACAGGGATTGTTTTTAAGCTACGAACACAACTTTTGACCCCACCGGAAGACAGGCCCGGCCCGGCCCATAACAGCTGGACGACTTGCCCCAGCCAGTCCAGTGCAGGGTTGGGAACAGACGCTTGGAGCCCTCTCCCTAGGCATGCCGGAGCTGTTCTCCCCTCTGCGAGGAAAGTCATGGGCCACACAGGGCTGGCCCCGTGCAGTCCCAGCTGGAGGGCAGCGTCACGGCCACTGGCGTTTCCTGCTCCGCGCCCGGACGAGGCAGCCCCAGCTCAGGAAGGCCAAGGGGACTGAAGCTGCTTTCCTGAGGCCGTCAGCTCAACCCCACCTCCTCCCTGCAGGCGTGGGGGGGGGGGGCAGACTCCACCTTTATTTGCTGGGGGTGGTCCAAGGCACTGAACCCCTCCCGGCCAGCAGCTGCATGGGTCTCAGCTCACCCCACCTGCCAACCGGAGCTTGTGCCGCAGCGTTCCCAGGCGGGGAGCTCTCTGGCAGGGCCCAGCTACCCATCATGGGCATTGCAGGACAACCATTCGGCCACGCTGCGGCCAGGGGCCCTGTCTGCTCTCAGCCCCACACCACGCTGCAGCCTGCCTTCTAGTCTGCAGCGCCGGAGCTCGGACCATGCGTCCCTGGGGAGCCTGTGCCTTTCGCTGGAGCAGGCAGGCTCCCAAGAGCAATCCCACAAGCCCAATACCCCCCCCCGGGCATGCAGTCAGGCACCATGCAGATGCCATCTAATGCAGACAGCTGCACTGCCCATCGCTAGAGGGCAGCAAAGGGGCAGAGAACTGAGGCTGAGTGTGGAGGAAAGGAACGGAGACTTTCCCACTGCTCTACGAGCCGGCAGCCCAGCCCCCTAGTGAAGGGGGGGGGGGGGGGGAGACGGCTCAATGAGGGGCCCCGGGCACGGAGGAAAGCGGCTCCGTTGAGCTGCTAGCAATCTGCTCCGCACGCCCCAGCTCACAGGGCTCCAGGCCCACGAAGGCCAATGTACAGTCCAGGGGGGCAGGAAGGTTAGAGGGACAATTAGGCCACAGGGCACCGCAGGGCGTTGGTGCCAGGGAGCCCCGCTGTTTACTGCAGCTCAGACCCAGGAATGAAGAATTCACGAGCCTGCCAAGCCTGGGCCCATCGGCGGCTAAATTCCCTCTCTGGGAGCTAGCTGGCTGCTGGGCCGAGTGCCTTGGGGTCTGGAGGCCTGTACCCCACAGAACGGGGGAGCTGGATCGCTAAGGGCTGGCCTGGGACTCTGAAACCCACGTTCAATTCCCTGCTCTGCCAGAGACTAACCGTGGGCAAGTCACTGCCTCGCTTTCCCCATCCGTACAATGGGCGGGCGTGACTTCCCTGCCTCCCAAGGGTGGGGGATGGGCTGCGGGGCTCAGACACTAGGACGCTGGACCAACTGAAGCCAGCCCAAGCTCCCAGTGCCGACGCAGCTGTATCGGCGTGGGGCGTTTCACACCCGAGGCTAGTCCCTTACTGGAACGGGATTAAGCCTTCCTGGGACGTGGCACCTTTACAACACCGTCCAGGTGTACTGGGGCCACTAGCCATTTAGAGACATCCCACCCCAACCCACAGTTAAATCTGCCCAGTCCAGGCCTAAGAAGCTGAGCGGGGCTGGAAGCTGCAGGCCCCCCGAGCAGCCCATGGTTCCTTCCACCCTTGGCCTCCCCCAGAGCGAAGCCTGATCGAGCACGTGGACCAGGAACGGGACACCCCTCGCCACACCCATGTCACAAGGCCACTGAGCAGCTGCTGGCGAGCAGCGATTCAGTTACTGCTGGCCAGGGCCGCCTTTGAACCAGCAGCCTGGGGGTCAGCGGCTCCCTATCTGGTTACCAAGCCCCCGAGCTACCCAGCCCCGTGCACAGAAGGGGCCTCTGTGAGCGCAACTGCCCCAGTTTCCAGAGAGCTCGTTTAGAAGAGTGAACAAACGAACCCAAAGGAAAGTAGCCGGGGAGGCCGGTCTAGCCGGACTGGAGGAGCCAGCCGGAGACGCCTGGCTGGGAGGGAGAGTACCGTGACCGCGGAGCTGGCTGCAGGGAGCCCATTTCACAGCCAGGGAAGGCAAAGGCATCTAGAGCCGTGACAGAAGCATCAGAAGGGATTTTAACCTCATGGCTTTGGGGCTTAAGCCAGACCATTAGATCCCCGAGCAAGCCAGACACAGGCAGATGTGGGACACCAGCCCAGGAGGGTATTTCTTCCACCTTCCTCCACCACATCCAGGGCCAGCCACTGCCAGAGACAGGCCGAAGGAAGGGCTCTCCCTCCAGCCGCTTGCATCCACGCCCCAGCTACCTTAGACACAGGGCAGCCTGAGCTGGTCGGGAACGAAGGCGTTTCTACTCTCCGATGGCCGGTCACTTCTGGAGAGAGGCCCGTAAAACCCTCAGCACTCGAGTTCCAGCAAGGAGACCCTGCCCTGGGCTGTAGGCTGCCGGTACCCCGGTGCATGGCTGACTCAACCCCAGCCCCTCGGACGGGATCAGCTGCTCTTCCCGGACCGACGCCGCACAGCGCTAGCCCACGAGCCACCTCTCCCTGCGCCGCGGTCACGAGACGGACAATAGTGCTGATGAACTGCACGTGAGCAGCTGAAATCCGAGCTCCCCTGGTGTTCTGAGCTCTCCCTGGGCTCCACACGGGGCACATGGCCGTGCACTCTCTCTGGCACCCACTGGTATCCGAGGCTGGGGGAGGGTTTTACCCCTAACAGCAGCACTAGCTGGTGCCGACAGCGTTTGAACCCAGCCCAACCAGTGCCTCTGCTCTACCCGTGCCAGAGGGGAGGGATGCTACCGGCACAGGGGCCTCTCTAAGCTCCTTGGGGGAGGGGCTCTGCTCTGTTTGTACAGCGCCTAGCACCCCCAGACAGCCAAGCTTCTCCCCACTCTGGAGCACA
Source organism: Chrysemys picta bellii (assembly GCF_011386835.1). NCBI lineage: Eukaryota > Metazoa > Chordata > Testudines > Emydidae > Chrysemys > Chrysemys picta. Next base: position 13,550,560 of record NC_088815.1, on the reverse strand, counting down.
AGGCCTGGCTTCCCCTCCGCCAGCCTCCGGGCGTTACACGAGGAAGCGTAGCCAGGCCAATGTCCTGCTCCACCCATCGGGGTCCCCGAGCTCTTCAGCACCCCTGGAAAGGGGATGGTCTGCAGGAGCCAGCTATACCTGACAAGCAACAGAGAGCTCAGACCCTCATGCAAGGAGCCCCCTGCTCTGGAGCCTTAGAGAAGGGGGTGGGGGGGGGCGTACCAAAGTGGGTTAACCCCACACAGTGGAGCAGCAGAGACCCCCCCACCACCAACACTTGTGTCTAGGCACAGATGTGGTGAACCAGCGGTTCCCCCCACCACAAGATGAGCCAAGGAGTATCTGGCTACAGCATGGTTTTGACTTGGAGTCAAGATGTCCCACTCCGAGCGAGTTAGACAGAACAAGCCCGTCCCTCGGTCTGGGAGGGCCGGCCTGAGTCTAGACACTGCAGTGGAGCAACGCAGCCAGGAGCCAGCCGGGGCGTGACGAGGCCTCACGGGAAGGCGCATGGAGAGGGCCGCCGGCCCAGGAACTCCTCTGAGAGCCGCTCCCCAGGAAGAATCAGCGCGTTTGTCTGCTTGGAGGGGCCGGGACGGAGGCATCAGCTGAGGGAGAGTGCAAGCAACTCTGCATAAAAGCAGGCTTTGTAGCCCTGGCTAAATGTTTGCCCAACCCAGCAAAACTCCATCAGGAGAGGGCAAGGTCCGGGTCTGCAGCTGACCGGCAGCCCCCGGAGCGACCCCTCCGCACACAGCAGGACGGTGCTGCCTCCCTGTCTATTTCCAACTCACTGGGCGGCCTGGCTTTCCCCTGCAGTCTGGGCTGAGGTACGGATTGCAACACGAATTAAACACTGCTAAGAGCCAGGAGGGGCATGCGTGGAGGGGGTCACGCGAGGTTTCTGCCGATGCAGAGCAGAACACGAGCTCCCAGATGCTGCTTCTGCCGCTGGATGTGTCAGGGCGCACGTTGCCATCTGCTCCTGGTGGGCGTAGCCAGCACTTTGTCAAGGGCAGACAGCATGGATCTGAGTGGCATACAACCCCCCCCCCCCAAAACCTGAGCAAAGGGGACTAGTCCTATGCACCCCCAGCCTCACAGAGAGCAGTCGGGGGGGGATGCTCAGATACTGCGGTACTGGGGGGCACTGGAGTACCCCAGACAGGTTATTCCCAATGCTGCTTCCACAGCAGGGGGGCTGTTTGTGAAACCTCCTCCCCTCCCCCTCCCACAGCAGGGCCAGCTCGGCACCGAGCTGCTGCCTCACTCCAGCAACGTTCAGACAATCAGTTGGACTTGCAATAGATTCCCCCCAGAGCAGGGCGAGTTCTGGGCCAAGCAGCCTGGAGAGCTCCTTTAAATACTCCGGGGGGAGCCCGGGGTGTCCCAGAGTGCGGGGACAGGACAGTCCCTGGGAATTCCGGGCCAGAAAGCTGCATTGTGCAGGCAGGGAGCCATCTCCAGCGCGGTGCCAAGCCCACACCAGCAGAGGACTAGGGGATGCACAGCTGGGCAGGTGGAGACGGGAGAGGCCTGGCAGATGGCCCTTACCTTTCACGATGCTGGAGAAGGTGGCCGAGTGCCGGGACACAAACAGCTTCAGCTGCTCGTCCAGGTTGCAGGAGGTGAGGTCGATGTCCCAGCAGCGGATTCCTGGGGAGAGAACAATCAGCACCCGCAGCTTTCAAAGGGGTGCAGAGCCCACCCTGCCCTGCCCCTGCCAGGAGAGGCACCAGGCTCACAGAGACCAGCCACCGCAGGGATTCCCAGGGCTGACCTTGGCAGTGACGCCAGCCTCCCTTCCCCCGGCTGGGCAAGCAACTTCCTCCTCAGTGGCTTCTGCCTCCCTTTGGCTGCCTTGGCACAGGGGTGAGCAATCGGTCTGCTCCGAGGGCTTCACCCCTGGGGAATGCAAGCACCAGGGACCCTGCACGAACCTGGCTCCAGGGGAGAGGGAGCGGACGTGCCTGGCTGGCAGGGCAGATTCCTCTCCAGCAGCACGGACAGCGAAGCCCCCGGAGCAGTCCCCTCGAGGGCCCCCTTTGCCCAGGCGGCTGCAAGGCCAGGACCAGCCAGGGAAGGGAAACCGGGACCAGCAGAACCGCCCCAGGTGAGGAATACACTGGGAGGGGATGGGTCAGCAGGGAGCCACCTAGTGGGGGGTCTGCTCCTGCCTGTGGGGGGAGGATCAGTTACCAGCCAGGTAAGTCGGGGGAACCAAGCTCCCATCCCAGGCTCTTTAATCCCTGGCACGGCACGGCCTCGCGGAACAATCCGCGTCAGGCAGAAGAGCAACCGCAGGCCCCTGCGACAGCCTCCGTCAGCAGCGCACGCTGTGCCCAGCCCCGGCCGGAGAGAAGCCTGACGCCTGCCAGCTAGCAGCCCGAGCAGCAGGGATGGGAGCTCACCCAGGGGTCGCTGCCCCTCATTGCAAGTAACAGGGAATGCACAAAGTGGACCGTAGGGAGGAGCATGTGACCCTGCACCGTAAATCCTCAGGGTCATGCGAGCCGCTCACAGCCAAGGCTCGGGGACAGACCGGAGGCCCAGGTTACAGCGCATGCATTAGAACGGCCCCACAGTGCGGGCAGAGACACACCCCCCACCACCGCCGCACGGGGAGGGGAAGGGGTAATGCAGACGCACACTGGGCAATACGACGCAGTTGCCATCACTTCTGCAAGCGAGGGAGGGGGGGATAAAGTGACTAGAAGCCACAGCTCCCGTGCTAGGCCTGCCCTCCAGGGCTGAGCAGAGGGAGTGGCCCTAAAGGCTTGTGCTGAACCTCCCCCCAGCCTCACCCCTGTCCTCATTCCCACGTGCAAGCCAAGCCTTCCCAGGCAGGGCCCACGCCTCTTCTGCCTAGTGCCCAGCCCTGCAAGCCTGGCCTATAAACACGAGCAGCTGCTAGGAGACGAGAGAGTTCCTTCAATAAACTACAGCGTGATCCGGGCGCCCTGACAGCTCCGCGACGCTGCCCCAGCCCAGGGCACAAGCTGCTGCCACTGGCCCCGCAACTGCTGAAGACCGGCAGGTTCCTCAGCCTTCCTCCTACCTGGCAGGACGTGTCCTGGGACAGACACAAGGACGTCTGAGGGACTACGAACCATGGGGGAAGGAAAGGGCTTCCGGCTGCGGCAACAACAGGCCGTTTCCCTCTGCTGCTTGGCCAGGGAAAGGGCAAGCGCCCGCGGACACCCGCGGGGGCCAGGCTAGCGCGAGACAGGGCAGCGAGAGCCGCTCCCAGCCTCACGAGGGGAGGTCAGCGCAGCGCCAAGGGAGCAGGAGCTCCCCGTGCTGATCGAGGGAGCATGGAGTCGAGTGCTGCCCTGAACCCTTGCCAGAGAGAGAAGGGGCCCATGCCCAGCAACCCAGCAGCAAGGCTGCTAAAGGCAACCCAGCGAGCCTGGCCTTTAGCAGCCTTGCTCCAACGCTGTCCTGGTTTAACGGGCCTGCGACGAGGGAGGGAGGGGAAGGAAACGGGGGTGAAGTTGGAGGGACAGTATCTCTGCAGAACCTGTCTGGCAGAAAAGAGGTAGTGAGCTAAGGCACTTCTAGCCTTCCCTCCTGCCCCCCACGGCCACAAGACTACGGGGCTGGCTGGCACAAGACACAGCCTCTTCCATGTCTGCACTGACCTCCCCTCTAGTCCAGCTCAGGGCGCCTCTTGCCCCCTAACCTGCAGCTGCCCGTGTCAGATTCCCAAACCGATTCTTCCTCGCAACCCAGAACTAGAGACATGAGTGGCAAGGGAGCCCGACCAACCAGCTCCAGCGGCGTTCCAGGCTGGAGTCACTTTCGCAGCCTTCTTCCAAACAGATGGTCCCTCGGTTTCCTTCCTGGTGGTCACAGGTTCAAACCCCGGCCCAGATGGGCAGATGCTCGGTCGTGACCATGCGCTGTTTGGTGGCCCCCGTGGGAGGAGTTCAGGTGCTCACAGGCAAGCTCCCCTGGGACAGCTGTTCACTTCACAGCGCCCTTGGCCCGTTCAGTCCTTGGCCTCTGCAAAGGAGCCCCCCCTTTGCTGAGCAGGGCTAAGGGGTGCTACCAGGGCAGTATCATAGAATATCAGGTTGGAAGGGACCTCAGGAGGTCATCTAGTCCAACCCCCTGCTCAAAGCAGGAGCAATCCCCAGACAGATTTTTGTCCCAGATCCCTAAATGGCCCCCTCAAGGATTGAACTCACAACCCTGGGTTTAGCAGGCCAACGCTCAAACCACTGAGCTATCCCTCCCCCCGTATAGGGAAGCTGTCACTGACCAGCTGCGGCTAAGTACAGCTCAGTGGCGATGGGTGTCACTTCACCTGCATTTGGAGTCACTGACTAGTCCCTGCTCACATGCACTGACTGGGTTAACCTGGGTCTCTTGCAACCAATTCAAGTCACACCCTGCTGCAAAGCAGGGTCACTGCACTGCCTCTAGACGTTTGCAGTGGCTCCCACACCTCCTTCGAGCGGAGTCTGCAGGCCAGGCCCCATCCAGCGGGGCTCTGCACTTACCAACCCAGCCGACCTGCCATCTCTCTTCTCCCCCAGCTCCGTACTGCTCGGAGACTTACTGGAACTGCTCCGATCTCCTGCACAAGGCAGCCGAGCCAGGCTGCCTCATTCAGCACCTGCGATTGAAGAGGCCCCTTGGGGGCCCAGTACCAGGACTGCCCTGCCTTTCCCAATGAGCGCTTACGCTGCCAAGACCTGCACAAGCCGGGGATGAGCCGGCCGCAGAGCGCCAGCGGAATTCCAAGCGGAGAGTTTGCTAGGACAGCGCCCGGCCCAAAACTCTCAGCAGCAAAACAAAACACTCCCCACTGCTATGTCAACTCAGCCAACAGACTGTAGCAACAGCCCAACGTGGCAGGAACCGTCGCCACCTTGGCTGTACACACCACTTGACTACGATCCCTTTGTGGCTCGCTTCCTGTTTGGTGTCAGGAGAGAGGCCTGCATGACAGGGCAGTGTGTCAGCCGGAGGCTGAGCTCATCATGGGGCCCTGGAAAACGGAAAGGAACATCCACAGCAAGCCAGATAAGAACAGAGCCAGCACGAATCGGGTCATCCAGGCTTTTAAGTACCTTAAGAGGCTTCCCCCCAAGTTTGCATTAGAGCTACTGGCTGCAGGCCGGGTGACTGCCCAGCAGGCCAAGAGAGGGACAGCTGGACCGCCGGCACAGGACGCGATGCTAGCCAGGAGTGGTATCAATGTGCTGGCAACAGAGACGAGATCAGGAGCCTGCCCCAACCCTGTCCCTGCGACTTCTGTCCACGGAACTGAGTCTCGAGGCTTGTAAATAGGGTCGATGATTTCACAGACTATTACACTGAAGGAAAACTGAGGCACAGCTGTGCAGTGACATGCACTTGGGATGTGAAGGTCAGTTCCTGGCAAAGCCAGCAATACAGCCCAGGGGCCCTGACTCCCAGACCCCTGCTCTAAGCAGCAGACTCCCCCACCCCTCTAGTGTGGGAACAGAACCCACTGGGAGGATTTTGCTGAGTGAAGACAGGGCTGGAGGCGGATCTGCCAGACTGGGTCAGCCCAAAGGTCCATCTAGCCCAGTATCCTGTCTTCCAGCAGTGGCCAGTGCAAGGTGCCCCAGAGGGAATGAACAGAACAGGGAATCATCAAGTGATCCATCCCCTGTCACCCATTCCCAGCTTCTGGCAAACGGAGGCTAGAGACACCGTCCCAGCCCAGCCTGGCTAATAGCCATTGATGGACATATCCTCCATGAACTTATCTAGTGCTTTTGAACCCTGTTGGTCCCGCGCGGGCAGGAGACAGGACACCAGCAGGGGAAAAGTCCAGGGCAATTCGGACAGTTCTGAGGTGTGGGTCAGACGCAGGGTGATCAGGGCCCCCGGGGCAGCGTGGTGGGGAGACTAGGTCCAATATGCTCACCCCGAAGACAAAGGGGGACCGGATAACATATCTGGAGACAGCTAAGGGCTGTTATAAAGATGATGGTGATCAACTGTGCACCATGACCACTGAAGGTAGGATGGGAGGTGATGAGCTTAATCTGCTGCAAAGGAGATTTAGGTTCGATATTAGGAAAAACTCTAAAGGATAATTACGCTCCGGAATAGGCTTAATTAGGCGCACAGAGTCAGAGCATCTATGGCATTTGCCGCATTTCCTAGACACTGGGACCCGGTGACACATGCTGATGCCTCAGCTGACCCCCCACCCCTGGCTGAGTAACATCCTTCTACAATTCGGGTTTGAAAACGAAAGGTCAGAAGGGGTCACAGCCCAACTCCCTCCAGTCACTGGCTCCAGAACGCTCCCGATGAGTCAGCTCGAAGACAACAGGATCAAACGCCCCTGCTACCCACAGACAGCTTTATCCCAGGGCTTTCGAACTCCTGACGCTCGCCGAGCGGCTCCTCGGGGAAAGGAAACCAGCCGCGTTCCCCCTCACAGCCTCCCCTGCGAGTTCAATGAACCTTGGTTTATAGCTGCACACTCCCTGCCCCAGACGGCTGGTGGAAATCTTCACAATGACACTTCTGCCCCCTTCCTTACAGCTTTAACTGTTGACGGCCTCTGAGTCAGCCCCCGGCGAAATGAACACTCCCCAGCTACTGCTTCACGTTCTCCCCAAGCTCCGATACACTCCACATGCTGACGGTTTCTTTGCAGCCGTAACGGCCTGAGGTTCAGTCTCCGCTCTCGTGTGAGAAGCCCGTCCATGTGCCCCAACTCGTCCTTCGCAGCTTCCCACACATCTGGGCAGCCACCTCCTGGGGAGAACAGAGCCACTCCGCAGGCCTGGCTGGGACATGCCTGCCTCATACGGGATGTTAACAGAGCGGGGTCAGGAGCGTCTTTAAAGGCAGCACCAAAGACGTGCCTTCAGGTTCCAAACACGTTACAGGTTCCTTGATGTTCACCACTGAAGACAGGTGCACGCTTGCTTCCCCTGGAGGCACGCACCTTGCAGGAGTGACTCAGCCGCGCCAGGCTCAGCCAGACAGAAGAGCGTTCCCTCCGGCTACAGGAGCGCAGCCTTCAAGAGGCAACACGTACAGCCATCAGCTGCATTAGAAACGCTGTTCCGAAAGCGAACGACAGCCGCTGCGTCTCTCTGCCTTCTGCCTCCCCAGTTACCGTACGCCCTTATACAGCAGCCATCTGTTCATTCCTGTCCCACGCTGGCCAGTCACACCAGCCAACTGGGCTCCTCTCCCCACTCCAGGAGAGTGGGTTTGCTCCCTGAGCCCACTAATGCGTCAGGAATTCTAACCCCAGCTCATCAACAAACCCCAGGCCCCCGTACAGCCACTGTGCGGGGATTACAGAGACGCAGCCTGTTTCACTCCCGTCACGTCTAGTGATTTACAAACCAGCTTAGCAGGCCGGCCTCATGCCCATCATAGGGAACGAATCCATCGGTATTTTTCCTCCACCATCCCCCAGTCTGTGGAACGGTTAACGATCTTCCAACCAAAGGGAGATGGTGCAAGATTAGGGTATTAGAAGCGATTGGGGGGGGGGGGGCAAGAAAATGCAGAGTTGCATAAACCTTGCTCAACGTAACAGTTTTAGCCTTCTCAGGCTGCTTACTCAGTTCACGCGTGGTGGATGAATTTTTTTTAAAAGATCACTTCCAAATTTGTGCCCCTTCCAGGCCTTGAAAGCCCCTCCGGCAGAAGGAGACACTAGCTCAGTGCTCACAGCACCTCTAGGCCCCCCCCATTAATACCATAATGCCAGTGCCAGGCTAAGAACACGGAACCCCCCGCAGCCGGCCAACGTTCAGACATCCCGCTCCAGGCGACGGTTTCCATCACCGGCTCGGGAACAGTAAATGCAGCTCCCCAGCAAGTCCTTGGAGGAAGCTCTGAAGCAGGGTTCATTACAACTCAGCCCTTCCTAGTTTTAGCTGGCCGTTTCCTCAAACCACGCTGCCCCACTAAGCCCGAACACACCCGGACAGACCAGCGCTCCAGACCGCTTCCCGAGTGGAGACAAGCTTCTCCAGGCGGACGGCTCTCCCGAGGCCCAGCGCGGGCCAGCTGCCCCCCATCCATCATGTCGGATGCTCCCCCGCCCCGCTCTCATTTCTTGAGTTGCAAACGGGTCGCAGCCCATCCCAGCGTTAACAAAGCCACCCCCAACCTTTGTCTGCTGCTGCTACACGCCGCACCGTGGGTCTCCATGCCCAGGGTGCCCAGGTGCAACCAGAAGTCGAGAGGGGGAAATGGGATGGAACTACACCTAGGCAAAGGGAGCGCTAAGCAATACAAGAGTCCAGGATTCACGGAGCTGGGGCCAGCCCTGCTGTCACCCCCACCCAGGTTAAAAGCACCATAAACTGCCCCCCCCAATAGGAGAGACTCCCTTTAAACATAAGCAATAACTGGGTGGGAGGGCTGCACTAGACCACCACAACTGGACTTTGCACGCCCTTCCCCCACCCAGTCTGAAGTATCAACGCCTCCCACAGGCGCCTGCATGGGGAAAGCCGGGGGGAAGGGCGGGGAGATGTCCCGGACAGAGGAGCTGCATGCACCGGTGCATGGGGGAGCCCCGGGAAAGCCGGGGGGAAGGGCGGGGAGATGTCCCGGACACAGGAGCTGCATGCACCGGTGCATGGGGGAGCCCCGGACACAGGAGGTGCACGGTGCCAGGGGGAGCCCCGGGAAAGCCGGGGGGGGAAGGGCGGGGAGATGTCCCGGACAGAGGAGCTGCATGCACCGGTGCACTGGGTGCAAGCAGGGCGATGAATGGGGCCCGCAGCGCCTCGGCCCGTGCTGCCCGGGGCTGCAGCGGCACTCGGCCGAGGGGTGCACGGCGCTGCACGGGCCCGGCGGGGGGGGGGGTGTGCACGGCGCTGCGCGGGCGGGGCCCTGCTCACCTCTCTCCAGCGCGGCCAGCACGGCGCCCAGCAGGCCGGGCCGGTGGCAGCCGCCGCCCACGATCACCAGCAGCGAGTAGCGGCGGGGCCCGGCGGGCTCGCGGGGCGGCGCCTCCCCCCGGCTCGCGCGCTCGGCGGCTCCCGCCGCCGCCATCTTCCGGCTCGGGCTCCAGCACGACGTGCGGTGGCTGGCCCCGCCCCTTCCCGCTTTTACGTCACCGCGGCGAACACCCCGCCCCGCTGATGTCATCGCCGGCCAATCAGGGGGCACGAAGGGGAGACCGGCTGGGCGGGGCTCTTAAAGGGGCCGGCCACTAGGAGGGGACAATGGGGGTGGGGGTGTCAGAGGGGAAAGCCCAGGGACCAGAGGGGATGGGGATGGGGACAGCATAGATTGGGGGCTGGGGGGCTTCAGGGCGGGGGGCATCAGGGCTTGGGGGACCTGGGGGGCATTGGGATGGGGTATGGGGGGCATCAGGACATATGGAGTCTGGGGGCATTGGGGCTAGGGGGCATCAGGGTTTGGGGGACCTGGGGGCATTGGGATGAGGTACGGGAGGCATCAGGACTTATGGAGACTGGAGGACATCGGGGCTGGGAGATCAGGGGGCATTGGGGCTAGGGGGCATCAGAGCTTGGAGGACCTGGGGAGCTATGGGGGGCATCAGGACTTATGGAGACTGCGGGGCATCGGGGCTGGGAGATCAGGAGGCATTGGGGCTGGGGGGCATCGGGGCTTGGGGGACCTGGGGGGTATGGGGGCATCAGGACTTATGGAGACTGGGGGGCATCAGGGCTGGAGTTTGGGGACTATCAGGGCTGGGAACTGGGGAGGAAGCAGGGCTGCTCCTGCAGTGTTGCCATAAAAAGCACTTAAGTCTAGGTGCCAAGTACACCGTTACAGAAGTACATCGGAGTACAAGTATGTTGTGGAGACAGTACTTATGTATTTAAAAGTACATGTGCAAGTGTTCTCAACTCCCGTATTCCCTGCGATTGTCTGGTCAATATATGGACAACTACATAAATAATAAAAGCACATAGTGGAAGAGAAAGAAAAAGAGCAGCGATGACTTTTTATTCATCTACACAAGGCAGCATGGAATAACAATGAACAAATCTCTTAGCAATGTAAATAAATGTCTACATTTCCTTTCCAGTGTATATAGCTGTATACCTTTGGATGCTGTAGCTTGAGGTTGTCACAAAAATCCAGATCTTATAAAAAAAAAAAAAAAAAGTTCCTTTGCATTTTTTCTCTAATCCTGATTCTGCAGCCAACGCAACTTAAAAAATGACTGGGATACAGAAGCAGCAGCAAATGACTTTGTACTTCTGTTACTTGCAGCTGTATCACAGCTCAAAATATTCCGAAACCGGTTTCTAAGTCCCGCCTTCCCATTTTCTACCAAGCAAGAAAAAGCTCTGGCAGGCAGAACTCAGGGCCTGAAGCTCCCAAGCCAGGTTCTAGGGACCAAACAGAATACAGGAGATTGGAGAGGCAGGTGATTGTTTCAAAAAACTATTTTGAAAAGGTACTCCTAGATCAAAGAAAATTATCCTTTAGGTACTTTTAGAATGTATTGAAATACAAGCACGAAGTACAGAATATGTCAGGTACTTAAGTACAAGCATGTGGAGTACTTTAAATACTTAAGTGTGCACTTAATACAAGTGTACTTACATACAGGTGAACACACGGTAGGGAGCAGTGAGGGCATCAGAGCAGGACGCTGGGGGGAGGCATCATGGCAGGGACATTTGCAAAGAGCAGTACTCCCCACTGTGTCTATCCCCAATGACCTCTGACCCTCCCATAGCATCTTTCATTCCCATACATCCTGACTGTCTAATCACAGCCCCACCAAAGTGCAGCCACCTCTGGGGAAGGAGCAGGACATGCTGCACAAGGCCGGCCCCATTGTCAAGTGAAGCTAGGAAACATACAGGCGGAGTGATTTCTCTACCATCCCTTCAGAGCCTTGCATTGAGTAATCCACCAGGGTGTTGAATACAGAGCCATATTTACAGACTCCAAATCTGACTAAAGATTAAAGGTTTTGGCTTGACATTCTCCCAACCAAACCTTCGTTTAAAGGGGGCATTTCAACACCTTCTGTTTAACAGGATATAAAACTCCCACCAAGCGAAACTACCCCCTTTATTAATCACATGTCATTCATAATAATACATTACAGCCTCAGTTTACAGCCGCAACTCTCCTTTAATTAAAAAAAAAAAAAAAGAACTAGAGAAGGGGCTTAAAGTAAAAAGCCGCAGGACAGCTGTATCTTAAAATGTCTTGCAGGGTTAAGCACAGGTTTGTAGGACAAACGCTTTGCTCTATGTTTTAATGCTGGTCTTTTGCTGATCTTCCCCTTTCAGGAACCAGAGGAATTTAGCTGGGGTCATTTTTGCCAGTGTTCATATTTTAGAGGACAAATGACAGGGCCTGTAGTAACAGGGCTGGGATCCTGCTCTCCATGTGTCTTGATGTGCTTGCAGTTTGCCTGGTTGTAGCTGCTTGTATCTGTGTGGTGACTATCTGTGTGGCATGGGATATTCGGTGTATGGCTCAATGCTGGTTGAATACTTTCAGTATTGGAGCGAGGTGGATCTGCCAGGGCTGCATCCATGAGGGTGACTATTTCTCCTCCGCTGCTGGGGGTTGCAGCCTGGCCGTGGGAGGGCCATCTGAGTGGGAGTCTGCTATGTTGGGGATGGATTCCCCTATCGGCCTCTTTTCTGGGCCCATTTGCAAGGGAAGGAAGGAAGTTGGAGCATCCGACTTGCCACGACTCTGTTCGAAGAGCTACAGCAAAGGCCATCCGCCAAGAGCTTCCCCCCACCCTGTTATCACCTTGCCTGGCGAGGACGCCCCAGCACTGGGAACTGCACACTCCCCCGCCTGGCTCTGAGCATTTCCCCCGGAGGGGGGTGCAGCCCGGGTGAGCACCCACCCCCACACACACCCTAATTCCCCGTTGCTTCACTCAGAGCACTAGACAGCGGCATCAGGACAGGCAGACAGCTGCAGCTGCCACTTCCCCCGTGTTCTGCTCGTTAGGCTTTTTGCAATCAGGACAGTTGAACTGCCACTCCCTCCAGGCTGGCCCTGCTTCCCATGCCCAGGCCGGTTTGCATCACCCTGCACAGGCTGGCCGAGGACAGGAGACAGCTTACCTGGCTGGCAGCCAGCCCCACGCTCTGCTGGGTGTGAAAGGTGGAGAAAAGCCAGTCTGAAAACAAACCACCAGAGTGTGTGTGTGTGTGTCTGTGTCTGTGTGTGTGTGCGTGCTAGGGGTGCAAGACCGTCTGCTGTCAAAGGTCACCTGCTCCTTGGCCACTTCTGCATTTCCAGTGGCACCCAAACCACAACATGTTTGCAGAAGCGGGGCTGAAAGCAGGTTATCAAACCTTACCCCACACCTGCTGCTGCTCTGGTGCATTCTCCAGCGGGCACCGCCAGGAGCCTGTGTGGGTTTCTGCCCCGTGGCAATTGGTGGATTAGGTTAGATGCTCCCAATATGGATTTGGTTATCCTACAGCCCCAGCCCTAATCACGGGAGCCATTAAACACTGCATGGAAACACACCCACAGAACTGATATACCTTTGGGGCTAATGCAGCCCTCTCTGGTTTTGAGAGTGTGGCCTTCTGGTTTGGGAGCCTGGAGACCTGGGGTCAACTCCTGCTTCTGCCGTCTCCCCGACTGTGTCCCCTCAGGCCACTCACTGAACCGCTGTGTGTTTCAGTTCCCCACCCGCCCAATGGGGATTTGTCTCTTGTGCTGGCAGGAGCGTCTCTCACTGTGTGAATATCCAGCACCTAGCACAACTGCTCCTTGAGTTCAGAAGGGGCCTGGAGGTGCTGCTGGAATATAAACCACAGCCGTGGCCTTGGGAGGGGCCAATGTGACGTTGTGATGCAGGTGTTGTCACGACGTGACATCCTTGTCCCAGGGGATGACGTTTGAAAAGTTGCAACCCGCAAGGTCAGGCTGGCAGTGGCCAAAACTTGTGACCATCCAGTGGCTCTTTGGTGGGTTAGGTGGGCCTTGGTCCAGGTGGGCACCCATGACACACGGCCCTTTGACGGCAGGCTCAGCAGAGAGGTGAGGGTGAAATGGGCCATGGAGTTAGACTCTTTCCTCTGGCTCTGGGGAGAAGCCATGGCACAGGGAAGGTGCTGGGGGAAATGAACGGAGCATTCCTTGGGAAAGTCAGCGCCACGCGAGTCCCCTCTGCGAGAGACCTTGGCCACATTCTGCGCAATTCTATTTTAAAATCTAGCAACTGGGAGAAGGGCCTTGTAGCCATTATCCCCGGGAAGGCGACTTGCCCCTGGGCAGTGAAACTGAGGACTGGGGTGACGAGGGCTATAGGTAGTTACACTCCACAACTAACATCTAAAGGTCTTTGCTGAAGTGAAACTGATTTCACCACTGCATGCTAGAGCCCTTCAGTGGGAAAATACAATTGACAGCTGCCACCTGCTGATCTGACTGAGAAATGAAGTGCAAGATTGGATCTCTAGTACACTCATGCCCTCGTGTGTGTGTGCGTGCACACACACACTCACACACACACTCTCACTCAGCTGCCCAACTGCCGAGGGAATTTGGTGTGCGCTATCCCTGTATGATCCTTCCCATTTTACAGATGGCAAAACTGAATCACAGCGTGGGGATGTGATTTGCCTAAGTTCTCCCAGAATGGGATAGACCCCCAGGCCTCCTGGCGGCCGAGCATCTGCTTTCACCCATAGGCCCCACTGCTTCATTTCAGAAGTGAATGAAAATGTTTCCTGCTGTGGATTTTAGGCATTTCCCCACACTTGTCTAACCCACAGCACGAGTCAAACACCAGCTAACCCTAGGATGTAGCTCAACATCATTAGCCTCCTTTTCAGAGACAGAACCATACCAGTAAGGCAAAACCCAGTGTATTTTTACTGGCATTAAATGTATGCAACTTTGCATAAAATGCATAATCCGTGTGGATTTCCATAGTTGAATACTGAGGTGCCGAGATGGGGGCTCCAAAAACCCTCCAAACACCTGACAACCGAAATATTTCAGTTTGGCGCTGCTGCTGCTGCAATGCCTCATGGGAACTGTAGTTCGGTTACCCCAAATCCCCATTCTCCTCTATGGGCCAGGCTCCCTGGCTGCACTGCATCTCCCACAATGCACCATGGCTATGGAGTCCCATGCTGCCTCTCCTTTCCAAGATTTTGAGTTTTGGCCGAAATTTTCAGTATTTGATTTTTCACCAAAACATTGAAATTTTTACAGGGGGGGGGGACATTTTTGAGCAGCTCTGGCAGGTCCAGCCCAGCCTACAGGAAACATGCCTGTTTTCCAGGCAAGTCAAGGCCCTGATGCTCATGAAAAGTTGGCGTGAGAACCTTCCATAGTTGCCATGGTGGTTGGTGGTGACCCATGGGTGAAGAAGGGATATAAAGGACTCCCCAGCAAGAACTGCCTTTTTCACTTCATATGTTGGCACCGCTCCTTTTTCGGATTTGCTGCTCTGCACTGTGGGTCTAGAGACGCAGGCGCACGTACAGGGAGGGGCAAAGCGCGGGGCCCACGGAGGGCATGTCTCCACATACCAGAGCTAGCTTTGATCTAGCTAACGTGGGTACCAACAGCAGCGAAGCTGCAGCAGCACGGGTCTCAGCGCAGGCTAACCCCTGAGTAAGAACCCAGGGGCCCAGGCAGGCTTGGACAGCCCATGCCGTGTGGCTTCGCTGTTCCCACCCCCGAGCGAGCTGGAGTACACCTACCTGTGCTGCAGTCACCTCCCTGGATTGCACTGCAGACGTAACCTGTGGGGGGATGGGATGAGATGAGAAAAGTGATCCAGGGGGGAAGGAGAGGCTAGGCCTGGGGAAGCTGCAATTGGATTAATTTGCACAGATACTACTCACATGGGGGGAGGGGGGATAAGACCGGGGCTCAGTTTACCCCTCTATAAATAATAAACCCTCCTAGCACTTTACAGTCGTCTGACAAAAGGAGTTCTCAATCTCCAAAGCATTCCGGCTTGCTTCCTTTTCCACACTTGTTTTTTCCAGCCAATAAATAGCCCCTTGCCCCCTAGGTGCCCCCTCAGCCTTCAAATACTTTCCCCCCCTTTTAAAATGTTTCCTGTTGCATTAGCAAAACCTGTAGGGTCTTAACAAGGGTTTGGGGATGAGCAAGAATCAACAGAACACTTTAGAAGGGTGGGTGGGTGGGAAGGTTTTGATCAATTTGGAGTAAGTGCAGTGAGTTTCAAATCAAGGCCCATTGGAAGGTGTAAACGGACTGCTGGCCTGTTGGCGTCACACCTGGTCCATATAGGAATTTAGACCTCAGTGCTGGCCAATCACAGCTCCTTGAAAGGTATAAGACCCGTGCGAAGGGCTCAGAAAGTTGTGAGTAGCAGCAGTGGTGGGTTATCCTGGGAAGTGAGACTGCCATGATGTTTTGGCTCTTTTTTAGCCTATTTTTTCTGAGTGGGGGGGCTCAGGGTGGCTTTAGGAATGGGGGGGCTCTTTGGGATATTAGCTGGCTGACCTGTGGGCAGAGAAGCTTGGTCTTCAGCCTGCTCCCAAACCAGACTGAGGTGGCTCCCCTTGTGCTGAGAGCTCTGGGTAAGTTGAGCAAAGTGAAACTTCTTTGGTCTCTCTAAGGTGTTGCTGGGATTTTGGGAGGCAGTATCCCCTAGCAGGTAAAGCTGAGGAGGTGCTGTGGGGTCTCTGACTATAAGTAACTTCCTGGGGTGTTGGGTCTTGTCTGCTTGCCTCCAATGAGGGTACAAAGTCAATGCATATTGACTGTCCCCAAAGCTTTGAGCTCCTCAGATAAAAGGTGCTAGACCAGGGAATACCTTGGGAGCCATTGGCCCTGTTACTTGGCAGAAACTGGCAAGTTGTCTGAAGTGGGTCAACTCCCCCCCTCTCCCCTGATTGCTGGTGTACTAACTAATCCAGTAATGCATGTGAACATAAGCTATACAGGGTCAGCCCAAAGGTCCATCTAGCCCAGTATCCTGTCTTCTGACAGCGGCCAGTGCCAGGTGCCCCAGAGGGAATGAACAGAACAGGGAATCATCTGGTGACCCATCCCCTGTCTCTGCTGGAGACCTGGCTCTGGGGTGAGGTGCACTGGATGCTGAATGACTTGGCTAAGGTTATACCTCAGTTACAGCTGTAGGGGGAGAACTAACCCCAAATACAGCAGAGAAATGCCAAGCTGCTGAGGTGGTGCAAAGAGGGGGGGGGGGTGGCCTTTGTGAGGCTAAAGGGGAGGAAATGGAGTGAAACCAGCCCTAAACCATGTGGGCTGGTCCATGGCACTGGCCTGTCTCTGAACAGTCTGTACCCTGTAAGGAAGGTTCCTACTCCATCACCACTGCTGACCTTAACTGGCCACGCTTCAAATGTCTGTGGTGGAAGGGAGGGGTCAGTGGCCCCTCCAGGCTGGCGTGACCGACAGCGGGACTCCTCTGCAGCGCCTCCCTGCTCCGGGTCTGGCAATGGGGGAGGCAGTAGCTCTGGGACTAGGAGGAACAGGGCTGATGGTGCTTCATCTGTTGCCCCTCTTGGCCTCCAGATGCAGAGGGCAGGCCCCAGGCTCTGCAGAGCAACCCTGCCTGCGGGACGCGTGTCGAGCAGCACGCCAATGGCTCCGTGGTGGTCGAGGCGTTCTACACTGGGTGTTATGTCAACGAGAGAGTAAGGCCCTGTCTGGGACCCCCTCGGTGTGAATGGGATGGGTAGCAGTGCTTATGAAGGGGGTGTGAGGGGACCATGCTTGGATCTGTCTGCATTTAGCCATTAGTGCATGGAGCTGGGAGTCAGGAGACCTGAGTTCTAATCCTGCCCCTGCCACTAACTTCCCATGGGGGGCAAGTCTCTTCACATCTGTGCCTCAGTTTCCATGTGTCCAAGCCTGCTCCGGAGCTTCAGGAAGGCTGAGGCACGGCCACTGTCTGCACCGCGTCCTGAGAGCCTAGGCTGACCAGCGCTGCGAACATGCAGCATTACTAGCCGGGGAGGACTCGACATGTGTTCGCTCTACTCCTTTCCCCACCCCTGCCTTGGAAACACTTGCACTGACCTGGCTTCTGTCCCTGGAGCTAGTGATCTCATTGCTTCAGAGTGATGTCACTGCAGCTGACTTGTCTGGCCCCCTCGATCTGCTGCTCTGGCCATCGGTTGCTCTGCTGGCCCAGCTCAGAGGGTGGAGTCCACCGCGCAGAGGGAGAGTTTGGCCGCAGCAATGCAGGGAGGAGGATGACCCCAGTCTGTGTGGGGAGGCCTGAAATCCTCCACCTCGTTTCTTCTCTCCCAGTAAAGCTGGCTCTGTCCCTTGGTTAGCCTGTGGCTCAGGGCCTGCCTGTGCGGGGAGTGATCTGGCCTAGCTGCTAGGTCAGGGAGTGAAAGTCAAATCTTGGTTTCTTGTCTGTTCTGCCCCTGAGATGCTCAATCCATCCAGGCCAACTAGGGCTAGGGTCTGTGACATTGGCTAATGCCACTGGCTCTTCAAGGGGAGAACATGGCACCGAAGGCAGAGTATCAAGGCTGGGGGGAGGGTGATCTTTGCTCTCCAGGACTCCCAGCTGCCTGCTTGTCCCCTGGTGGGACTGACTCATGGGTCCATGGGCCCACCCAGGGCATGGGCTGGGGGTGGTTGTGAATCCTGCTGTCCCCCTTAAATCATTCGTGCCCCCTGGCTCTCCTTGAGCACATGGTGCTGGGGAGAGACTCTGGGTGGCTTGAACCATCACTGTGGTGTATCCTCTGCTTCCCGCCTAGGATGGCAGCTTTGTGATGACAGTCCAGATTGAAGGCCCTGTGGCTTCCTACAAGGAGGAGCTGAGGTGCCCAAACCACCTTCTAGGTAAGGGGCTCTGGGGCCAGGGATGGGACTGCACTGTCTCTAGGATCTTCCTGAAGGATGCTGCTTGGTGTAGCTGGAGGCCTTGTGTCATGGAGTCCCTGGGCAATGCTCTGGAACTGCTCCCCACAAAGCCAGTCAGGACTTTGGGGAGCCTCCTCTCCCTCGGAGCAGACTGTCTTCAGGGCAAGAAGCTCACATGGCTTCAGCTCCTGGGTCTCTCCTGGGAGCATTCAGCATATGCCCCTCCGTGCGCTTCCCCCAGCGAGTCTGCCCAGGTGGGGCTCTGGGGAAGCCAGGGGGTCCTGCACCCCCACTTTGCAGTCAGATGTGATTCTTAGCCAGCCAGTAAAACAGAGGCTTATTAAATGACAGGAACATGGTCTAAAACAGAGCTTGTAGGTACAGAGAAGGGGACCCCTCAGCTGGGTCCATTTTGGGGGGCAGTGAGCCAGATAACCCCCTCTGCACAAACTGAAACTCCCCAGCCCCTCCTCTCTGGGTTTTGTGGCTTTCCTGGGCTGGGATGTCACCTGATCTTGGTTCACCTTTAGCTATCCCCTTGCAGGGGGGAAGGGCCCCAGCCATTAGTTGCCAGGAGACCATGTCAGCCATGTATGCACGCTGGAGACTTACAAAATGCATAGGGGAAACTGAGGCACCCACACAGTATTCAGAGGAAACATTAAGAACAGTCACACCTTGTCTCTGGGCTTGCTGTACCAGCTGCCAGGAGTTAGACACCTCCCTGAGGAGGGACTCGGCCATGGGAGATGCTGTTTCCTGGTCCTCCCTTTAGGGTGAATAACAGGGAGGGCTGTCTGAGCAAGCACCCATCTTTGCCCCTCTCCCTAGCCCGGGATGCCCCGAGCCCTAGCGTGTGCTCTGCCGTCCAGGCCTCAGCTCGGCTGCCGTGTGCTGCCCCACCCACCACACAAGGCGACTGTGAAGAGCTGGGCTGCTGCTACCAGCCCGGTGACAGGCTGACTCCCTGCTACTATGGAGACAAGGGTGAGCAAAGGCTTTCCTCTGCCGCAGGGAGCCTTGGGGCATCTCTGTAGCAGATTCTGGAGGGTGTCTGGGAGGAAGAAACCAGTTGGGGCTTGGGGACCAGGGCCTGGGTGGGCTTTAGGACCCAGTGATGGAGTCTGCCCCTTTGAGCCCAGGCCTGTCCTGTCACTCTCATCCCAGTGACTGTCAGGGGGCAGGACTAGTTCTAGCTGGTCTTCTCCCCTGTCTAGAGGCTCCTGCTTCACGGTGGGGGTGGGCAGGGGTCCCCAGGCAAATGGCTCCAGCAGAGGCTGCCGCTCCCTGCTGAGATGCTGCATGGCTCTTCCCCAGTGACTGCGCAGTGCACCCCAGATGGCCAGTTCTCAGTTGCGATCTCAAGGGATGTGACCGTGCCACCCCTGGACCTGAGCTCAGTGCACCTGGTCAGCGCTCATGGCAGCAGATGTGCCCCGGTGTCTAGGAATGAAGCCTTTGTTGTGTATCGCTTCCCACTCTCGGCCTGCGGGACCACTGTCCAGGTAAAGGAGGGCACCAGTCAGTCCTCCCTCTGCTGGGCAAGGCACTTCCTGAACTCATCACTCTCTGATGCCACCTGATTGTCCTTGAGGTTATGGGTCGGGGGAGAGTGTCGCTAACAGTCACCATGAGGCTGTATCTGATATGTCCTGAGACTATTAGACTTGCCCCTTGCAGCCTGGGGTTCTGAGCCTACAGCCTCTGCTTACAGGTGGTCTCCCAAGGTTTGGGCCCTACAAGCTCCGCTAATGCGGAGCTGTGATGAAACACAAGCAGCCTACAGACCCTGCTCCCTAGCAGCTGCTAATGCTTGTGAAAGTGGTTCATGGAAAGGCCAAATCGCCTTGAGGCAAAGGGACCTATGGGCAGGAAAAGAGGGGACATGGTGCCCATTGCTCTGTCTGGGTCCCTACATGGAATGAGCTTAGTGTCTCTGGAAGCTGTGCTGGCCATGAAAACAGCCTGTTTGGTGTAGCTGGTGGTCTAGTGGCATGTGAACACTGGGGTGTACTAGTCCTGGAATGCCACCTGAGATTCTAGGTCAGGGGGAGGGCCTAGTATATTGACAAGTTTCTGGTCAACTTGAGAACATGAGCGAAGTTGGGCTGGGCCTCTACTATGCAGACTGGCTCCAGTCACATCCCCTCAAGACTTTTCTCCTGCAAAAGAAGGGTAGTGGGGGGCACAGCCTGGGCCATTAGATCTTGGACCTGTTGGCTGTGGAGGTTTGAGCTGGCTCCCACATGTGAATTCTCCCTTGCACAAGAACTCAGCAGCTCTGAGAAGCTCTCCCATGGGAAGGCCTTTCTTGTGTGTCCAGCCTCTCTTCTCCTCCTCCCTTTGCAGGCATCTGGAGACCAGCGGGTGTATGAGAATGAGCTGGTAGCAGACCGCCAAGTGCTCACCTCCCGTTCTGGCTCCATCACTCGGGACAGCACCTTCAGGTAACAGGCCTGGCAAAGCTTGGAGGCCTCTGCTGGAAAGGGTGGGGTCCCTTGTCAGCCAAGCAGAGTTTGGGTCCCCTGCCTAGGGGGAACCTCCCCTCCCAGGGAGGGCTAGGGGATGTGCACTGGCATGCTCAACCCACTGCTGAGCTCCCTGCCTGGATCTCATCCTGCTGGGGGAGGCCACCTGATCCCCTGCAATTAAAGGGAGGGGGGCAGGCACTAACCACTCACTGATGACAAGGTCTCAGCCTGTCATCTGAGCGTGCTCTCTGGGAGAGTCCAGAGGGGACCAGCTGTCTAGCTTCTTTCCCCACCCAGGCTGACCATCCGCTGCAGCTACTCGGCTGAGGACTTCCTCCCTGTGAATGTCGTGGTCTCCACCCTTCCTCCACCGCCCCCTGCGGTTGGGCAGGGACCCCTAGCCTTGGAGATGAGGCTTGCTACAGGTGACTGCATGTAGGCCTGCCAAGCACTTGAGAGGCTGTTGAAACATTTAAGTGTCTGGCCCACTTGGATCACTGCTCCTTGGGGGGTGGCAGAGACCCACCTGCCTGGATGGTGGGGGTGGCTCTGCTCCCAGAGCTCCTGTACCCACTGGGAGGGAAGGAAATCTAGGTCCTGGCCAAGCCAGCCTGGATGGTCTCTTGGCACAGCTGCACTGGTCTCTCTCCCTTCAGGGAGATGACTTTCCTGGTCTGCCTCCCAGTGTCCCAGCTAGGCCCCAGGGCATGGTTCAGACACTTGACCAATACCAGTGGGATCTGGTCACCAGGAGGAGAATAGGAACCAGGGGAAGTGGGTGATTCTGCCCCAGCACTTGCCCTGCCAAGCCCTCCATGAAATCAGTGATCCGGTCACTGCAGGACGTGGTCATCTCACTTCATTCTTGCTGCAGATGAGTATTACAGCACCTACTACGCAGACCGTGAGTACCCAGTGGTGAAGTTTCTCCGGGACCCTGTGCATGTGGAGGTCCGTATCCTCCAGAGAACAGACCCGAGCCTGGCTCTAGTCCTGCACCAGTGCTGGGCCACCCCGAGCACCAACCCCCTGCAGCAGCCAGACTGGCCGATCCTTGTGGATGGGTGAGTGAGTGGGCAGGGATGGGAGCAGGGCAGTGACTGCCAAGTGAGAAGCCTCAACCCATCCCTGCTTGTGCCCTTCCAGGTGCCCTTATGAAGGTGACAACTACCAGACCCAGCTGGTACCTGTGAGCGAGGCCTCAGGGCTGCAGTTCCCATCTCACCATCAGCGCTTCATTGTCAGCACTTTCACCTTTGTGGACGCCACCTCCCAGCGAGCGCTCTCAGGCCCGGTATGGTCCCACTCCCGGGAAGGGATTAGTCCTGGGACTTGCCCTGGCCAAGCCGGTGGGTCAGGGATCCTCCCGCAAATGGAGCAGAGACTGACCTGAAGCTATCTTGCTGCCTGCCCCTCTCCTGGCAGCTGGGTGGGGAGCACCTGAGTGGACAGAAGATCTTAATTTAGCCTAGTGTGACCAGCACTGGCTTGCCTGGCCTAAAGCCGACCCCATCCAGGGTCTGGAGCCGATCATGACCCTGCAGGCCAGTCTCCTGGCCTTCGCTGCAAAGCCCCATGCTTTGTGCAACTGCATGACAAAAGTTTCTGCTCTGAAGAGCTCTGCAGGAGGCAAAGAATCCCATTACTGTAGCTGGCTGGATGTCTCTCCTGTGGCTGTCATGAGCTGGAAGTTCTTAGGGTGGAGGGAGGCCAGTGACCCTCTGATGCAGATCCCCCCCCCCCCCCTTAATCCATCCTTGCCAAGCATGAATTCTCTCTGCTTCCAGGTATATTTCCACTGCAGTGCCTCTGCCTGCATGCCCTCTGGGCTGGAACGCTGTGTAGTCCAATGCCCCACGAGCCTACAGGGGAGGAGTAAGTCTGTTCCTTCTTGGCATCTGCCTCTTGGACCTCTCAGGCCTGTTGAGAGCCAAACACTTGGGCCTTTCCCATTCTGTCCCCTTCACCCCTTCCCTTAGCAGACTGCTGGGCCTTCAGATCCGTGTATCTGGGGTGCTGGGTTAAGACAGGCCATGAAGGCTTGGCTACAAGCAGTCATGGCTCTTGCTAGATTGAAGCTGTCTTGTCAGGCCTCCTGCAAGCTACCCCTTCAGGGGACCTCTAAGACACCCCCCCCCACACACACACACACACACTTAGACTGGCCATAGGCCTCTGGCAAGACACCCAGGCACTAGCCAAGGGGCTTGAAGGGAGACCATGGATCTCCCCTTCCTGGGTGCACAACGACCACTTCTGTGGAGCCTCCTCTGCCCCAACTGTGACCCTGAGCACCTCTGAAGTGACATCTTCACTTTCTCAGGACTTTCCCATGGGGGCTGGAACTGGGCTGCTGCCCCATAGGCCTTGTCTGCAAAGCCCTGGGCGGGGGGTCAGTTCTTCAGGGACTGGGAAGAGAACTGTCTTGACACCACTTTACTCTTTCAGCAAGAAGAGACTCCCAGAGCCAAGCATGGCGGGAGGAGCCCCTGAGCCTGGTGACCGCTGACGGGCCTGTGGACTTCCGTGCTGGCCAGGAAGTGGAGGAAGACCTTGTCCAGGAAGAAGGTAATGGAGCAGGCCCTGGGGGGTGGAGGGAATGGTTCCTAGGGGTGGAATGGGACCATAGCATCCACCTACCTCACCAGGCAGGTGTTCAGTATTAAACTGGGGGGCTGGGTACTCTGGGAATGGCCAGCTCAGAACCTCCCAGGTCCCCTCTCCTGGAGGAGGGTGAGGGGCAATGGGCATAGTATAAGGAGGGGCTTGTCCCTCCCTCCAGTGGTGGCCGGGCTGCTGAGCCAGGGGAGGGGACACAGAACAGCCCCCAGGCTGCTGGTGGCACAATGAGGCCAGAGATGTGAGGAGCCCCTTGCTTCCCATCAGGGCCTAGCATAAAGCTGCTTAATGCTTCAGTGGCTCCCTACCAGCCAGTCAATCTCGGGGGGGGGGGGGGGGGGCAGGTGTATCAGTCTGAGGGAGCCCCTTGGACTCAAAGCAGTGCACCTCCTTCAGTGGAGGGGTGGCTGAGCTCTGCCAAGCCTTGGCAGGCCTAGGAACTGCAGGGGGGGGGGAGGCTGCTGCAGGGCAGTGGGGAGGACTAGGGCAGGATCTGGCAGTGACCAGCTGTGTCCTGGCTCCTAACCAGCCCCTCCCTCCACAGGTTCCCATGGACTCAGGCCCCCGGTGGAGTGGGGAGAGGTGCTGGTGCCACTGGCGGGGGCTGTTGCCGCTGTTGCAGTTGCTGTCCTGGTGGCTCTGGGCCTGAGGAAGCTCTGGGGCAGGCGAGGACGTGCCAATGGGACCACACGTGCTTAAGGAATAAACAGATCAAGTGACTGATGCCTCCTGTCCTTACTGGTGTGTGGGGAAGCCTGCTCGGCAGTGTGGGTCTGGGGCAGGGGAGAAGCAAGGAATCCTGGCACTGGGGACCCATAGCACCAGGCAGGCCTGGCTCATTGCACCAAGAGGCAGCTCAAGGCTAATGGCCTTGCTGACTAGGGGAGTGGTGCGGAGGGGGACCTGCAGGGCTGGCAGCAGCTAGTGCTTAAAGGAGGCAAAGACCCTGCACCTAGAAGGCAAAGACCCATAGGGAGAGCAGGGTGGGCCTCTCATCAAAGTCTTGTCTTGCCAAGGCAGCTGGTTCCAGAGCTCTGCTGAATCTCCCATACCCTGGGCTCAGGCCCCTGTATGAATGGGGGAGGGGCACGGGGGGGCAGCAGACAGACCCTGATTCCTGCAAGCTGGTGTCTGAAACTTGCTCAGTAGCCTTGGCCTGGTGCCCTCCCAGCGGGTCCTCCCTCAGTTGAACACACTCATCAGCTGCTACATGGGGAAGGTTAATGGACAGGGCTCTCTGGCGGAAATTAAACCCTCCGCCTACAGAAAGACAAACAGGGGCTTCTGCACTGGCTGAGTCACTGGCCAACCCTGATATCTCGCTCTTCCTGCTGGCAGGAACACATGAGCTCTAAGGCACAGCAGGCCTGGCTCTGGTACAGGGGCTCTGTTATGGGGCTGGTCTTACAGCTCTGTGAGCCACATTCTGCTGTTGTGATTTCCACTGTTGGAACAAGTGGACTCTGGCTGTCTCTGGGGTGGATGGGATGTGTGCTCTAGACTCACCTATAGGCTTATTCTGGGGCCCAGTCCGGGGGGGGGGGGGGGGGGGGGGGGGGGAGGTTGGACTCCACTGTAGAAAGAGGCTGTCCATGGTGTAAACTCCACCTTGAGCCACTACAGTGAGGTGAACTCTAGTACCACTTACCTCTAAGCTCCTGGTGACAGCTGGGGCCTTGCCTGTCCCGTGAGAAGGGATCCAAACACTGGCCCAGTCTGGGAAGGGAGAAGTTGGTCATCGAACTGCCTGTGAGTAGCTGCAGGGAAGGTGGCGGATCAGGCAGGCCTGATCCTCCAGCTGTGGTGGGCTCCCCGTGGAGCAGGGCAGTACCTCAGCTAGGTGTGGGCACCGTGAGTAAAATAACTGTAGCCAAGGCTCTAGCCAGACCTTCCGCTGTAACCCATCATCCACCATGGCACCAAGCAACTCCCACAGTTCCTCCTTCAGCAAGGGCACCCAGGCACTCTGCTGCTGGGTGCTGAGAGGAGGGGGACCAGGTCCCCAAGAGGGAGTCTCTTTGGGCTGGTTCAAGGCTACACCCTGTTCTGTAGCTCAAGTGGGGAGTGTCTCTTGTATCCTCCTTTCAAAGGGGGAAGCCATTCCCCTTAGTTACTCCAGGCCCAGGCTTGTCAGTCAGAGTGAAGTTGCTCAAGTGACCTGGCCTAGGGTAAATATCCCACTTGGCCTGGAATAAACAGGTGGGGCAGGGCCAGACTGGCCTCTGCTGCCCCTCCCTGCAAGCTAAGGGGCAGGTAAGTGGTGGCTTCTCTGGCACACCTGCTACCTGGGGCAGGTTGAGCCTTACAGGTGCTAATTAACATGGGTGAGGGCAGCAGAGGCTCACTGGTAACGCTGTTACTGGGGGAACCAAAGCACTGGCTGGGCAGGGGTCTGTCCACTCCAAGGGCCACATGCTGGTGGGGAAAGGGCTCCAGCTGCTCTGCCTCGTGAGACTCTTAGGACCAGTGTGACCTAGTCTCTCAGCCCAGCCCCTTCCCTCAGGCTGTGGGGTTTCCAGCAGGCCTGTGGTGGGACTCTGCCTCCTGGCCTGGCTAACGCACCCAGCTGCTCTCTGGCATGTGACAGAGAATTGCAGCAACTGGCCTGCATGGCAAAACAGCGGGTTTCAGTTTCTTCCCCCTGGGTGCATTAGGTCAGCTGTGGGGTGTGCTGGGTCCTCTGGTGGCATGACAGACAGCAGGGCCTGGGCTGCAGAGGGAGGAGAACGTGGCCAGAAGTGGCTGCTCCCAGAGAAGACTGAAGCCTGGGGTGACACTGCTGCAGGAGCGTTTGAATTCCCTTTGCTGACCTTGATTCTGGGCTCAGACGTGAGGCTGTGGCCTCGGGAGAAGGGAAGTTCTCTCCCCCTCTAATATTCTAGAGCTGGAGCAGTGCACTGACCATGTGCATCTGGTATTTGCAGGGTCTATTCCATTATGGAGGGAATGGAGCTGGTGAGGGCAGGGATCTCTAACAAGTTGCAGAGTGCCTGGGGGGAGAGGATCATTAGCATTTCCTGCTCAGGCCAGCTGGTGCCTAGCCCCTGAGCAGAGCGGGTCTGTGCCGGCTCCTTGGGGGTGCTGCTCATATACTGCCAGGGCCTGCACTCAGCCAAAGCCACCTGGGCTGGTGGCAGCTCTGAGCTAGGGGCCACTCGCCCTGGCCAGGCGGGAAGCAGCCTCTCCACGCAGTGATGGCCTTGGCCGGGAGCCTGGCTGCAGTGACGCCAGCAGGGAGGGCCGGCTATCACCCTTCCAGCTTCACCACACCTCTGCTGAGCGTGTGGTTACTGGGTGGGAGCCTGGTGTGTGTCTCAGGTGACTCACTGATCTGCTAATTGCCTGGGTGGGGGCATTCAATGGAAGGGGCCGTTGGACCAGGGCTAGGCTGTGTAGCAAGTCAGGGGCTGGCTCTGTGGAGGGAAGTGAGCCCTGCCGGAGGGGGGGAGCTGGGAGGGGCAGGTTGCACCTGCACCGTTTGTTACCCACACTCTCCTCCCAGGCAAGGCTCTGACAAGCTCCTTGTTTCTCTAACTGTGTTTCCCAGCGTGTGGCCAGTCTGACTGGGGACACAGTCATGTACTGATGGGGCTAGACCCTCCCCATCCTGCGGGGGTCACTTGGAACCTCTCCATGGGCTGGGTTTGCCCTGGTCCTGAGCAGTCCCCGTAGGTGCTGCCGTAAACACCAGCTGACCCAGGAAGAACTCAACAGATGCTTTCAAGGGGCATTTAGGTACCGTGGGCCCACACCTCTGCAAAGCTCCTCACGGTGCCTCCAGCGCTGATGCAAAGAGGCACCCCTGGGGCTGGTCTAAATACACGCTGTCCTGCTTGGTAGCCACCAGTCCAACCCCCCAGGGTGGAAGTGGGGCTGGTCCTGTATGTTGTATGCTGCGTTGGCCCCACCTGGTCTCTGCTAGAACTGTCGGTTTTCCCAAACTGATGCTGTTTCACAGGGACAAACTCTGCATTGAGCAGGCCTGGGAGTTCTGGGAAACCTTCAGAGCAGGATGAGGGTCCCCTGGGATGCTGGCAGGCAGGGAAGTGGAAACGGCGCATCGCTGAAAAGAGCAGGCGTGAGCCACAGGGTTGAGTACAAATCATTTAATAGGGGCCTGGCGTTAGCACCCTCGTCCATGACTGTGTGGGCTCACCACAGGCTGAATGTGTTCTGGGAAATGAATCGGGACAGGGGTGGGATTTCAGGGCAGATGCAGCTTTTGAAAGAAACCGACCCCTACAAGGGCCCATGTCACTATTTTTTTCCCATCTCCTTTACGCTCCCTGCCCACCGGGGGCTGCTCCTCCCTGGGCCTGCCCCTTGTTCAGCCATTTGCACAACTAGGCAAAGTGCACAGCAGCTGTTTTACCAGGCTGCTTCGGGAACATTTCTCGTACCCATCTGGCACCGGAGCTAATAAACACCTGGAGAATCAGGGCCTTCAATGTGACCATTTTCCTGTTGCACCAGCAGCTCGAGCTGCCCTCCTGCTCCAGCACGGGGAGCTCTGATGCTCACTGCAAGGGGTGGTCAATGTGCACACTTCATGCTGTATCTCGGGGGGCAGGTTTCTTTGCTGCTGCTACCAGCTGAGAGCACAGACCGTGCAAACACCCCCTGTATCTCCGTGGGTGCAGGCTGCTGCTGTGGTCTGCCTTGGTCTCTGGTTATTTCCCGGTGACCGTTTGAATTGCAGGGATGGGCTAAAGCCGATACGATCTGGAAACAAGAGAAAATCCCCCCCCCACGGGGACTGCTGTCTGTGGGGAATGCTAGAAGATTATCTGGAACCAAGTCTGATTCTCTATGCCCAGAGGTCCCAGCTGCGATGGGGGCCCTGTTGTCCGGGTGCTGCACAAACACAGAGTCAGAGATGGTCCCTGCCCCGGGGAGCTCACAGTCTAAACAGACACGATGGGCCAAGGAAGCATTATTATCCATGTTAGCGGCCCGTGAGGTTGCCCCGGTCACACCAGGAGTCCATAGCAGAACAGGGGCTTGAACCTGGATCCCAGCCCTGTGCCTTAACCCCCCAGGCTAGCCTTCCTCTCAGTACCTATTGCCTCCAGCACTCCCTCCCCTCCCCTCCCCTCCCCTCCCCTGCCATTCTGCACAGCCTGGCTCTTTGCCCAGTGTCAGGGGAAGCAGGTTCCATGCAGCAGCCAGGGAACTGGCGCTAGGGAGCAGGGAGAATGATTGGCTGGGGGGATGTTCTGCTCATCTCCGGTGTTTGCATGTGGCATAGTTTGCTCAGGTCCCCTCTTCCTGCTGCTCCTTCCTCCCCGGGAGAGATAATCCAAAGCCACCCCTACTGGCACTGCAGGGATGCCCCTGGTGCTCAGATAACCGAGAACTCGGAGACCAGGCCTCAGCTGCCAGCCCCTGGGAGCAAAGCTCGTCCACCTGCTTCCCTTCCCCTGGCATGAGAGATTCCCAGGAGGCACTGAAGTCTCTGTGGCTGGCTCCTATGCTAGCCTCCTCATGGCCTCTTGTGCAGGAGCCACGGCAGGGTGAGATGGGGCTAGAGAGCAGCGTGCTGGCAGCTGGTACCTCGGGGCCATGTTAGAGCAACCCCCAGGCTACTCTACCCACAGCCAGGGACCAAGCAGAGACACGAGAGGCTGCAGCCAGCAGCCTCTCCCTCTGCACTGAGCAGAGAACCGTTGTCCCCAGATCTCCAGGCAGGGAAAGCGGGGAGAAGGGACATGGGAGCTGATTCTCAGAGCTGCTGGCCCCACTGAGATCAGCGGCTTGGCACCGTGGAAAAGCAGGCCAGGCTGGCTTCTCCTAGCATCCCTCAGGGCAGCATGGGAGCAAAGCAATGGCGCACTTTGCACAAAGAGCTCCTTCCATCGCAGGCACTCGGATGGGGAGGGAGCCTTCAGGGCCGTGGGGGAAGTGATGAGCACAGGAGAAAAACCAACCCCACCTCCTGCCAGCTGCCAAACAGGCAAGGTGGAGAGATTAGGACCAGAAGCTGCTCCACAGGCCCCCGTCCCCCCGCCCTGTCCTGTCCTCCTCACAAGCACTTGAGGATGTAGAAGTTGCAGGCCGTCCCGCGGGGGCAGCTGCAGAGTCTCCCGATCCGGGCTCCTTTCCTCACGGCACACGGCTCTCCGGCATCGCACTAGGGGAGAGAAGGGCCACGCGGGTTGGAACAGCCGGGCGGATGCCCCTGGCTCAAAGCTGCCGCCCGCCTGGCCCACAGCTCATTCCCAGGCACTGATCCGTTCTCTCAGGGCTTATAGAGAGCTGCAAATATGCATGGGACACGGCTGCCACCCCCGAGAGCTCACGCTCAACTCCCAGCAACACCGCAGCTGCGACTGTCGTGTCAGGCCCTTGGAGTAACCGGATCTGTGAGACTAGAGGATCACCATGGCCCCTGCTGGCCTGAGAAACTACAAATCTACGGCGGCCAAACAGGGAGTTTATATGGCAAAACCTTGTCTCAGGAGCCACGTTGGATGTTGCATTGTTTGCATTTTGGTTACTGGGTGTTGTCCCTTTAAGAATGGGGGGGCCTTCTGGACGGTGGACTGTGTTTGCAGAGAGCTGGGAGATGGCTGGCCTGCTTCCAGAGCTTGGGAGACCTGCCTGCGTAACCGCTGGCAGGGCAGAATGGGGGGGTTCATCGTATCATTCAAGGAGGCAAACATGGGGGCTGGGAGAGCCCCCATTGCTCATACTGGCGGGGGGACGCAGGGCTAGGGGAGCCCCCCCCCCTTCTCTCACTGGCAGGGGCACACGGGATGTCTCCATTGCTCGCCATAGGGGCTGCTGGGGGTTGGGCACTACAGAAGATTTGGCGTCTTCATTCAGGCTCCCGCGTGGGAGCTGGGCGCAGCAATCTGGCAGGGGCTGTGCCGAGGTGGCACTCGCAGCTGCAGGGAGATTTACTCACCACCTCCCCAGGGCAAAGCGGCCAGGTCACGTTTACCCCCAGGGCTTCGTTAAAGCCTCAGCCCTGAGCCAGACATGGGCGGAGCGAGCTGCGAGGGCCCGAAATAAAGGCTCCTTACCGAGGCCACTGAGCCCAGCTTCTTCTCTATGGAGGGCAGCCGCTCCGTCTTCAGTTTCTCCAGCACCTCTTGGAGAGCGTCAATCTGCGGGCGAGAGAGAGCGAGTGGGGCGGGCGCCAGGGTCCTCATCTCCTGCCAGCACTGCAGGGTTTCCCTTCCACCTGCCCGAGCCGCAGTAGCCTGGTCGATGGAAGAATTCGCCCACCCCCCTAGCAGTGTCGAGGTGGGGGAAGGTCCTCTTGGGTGTGAATTTCTCACGACCCTGAGCGATGGAGCTAGGGTGCTAAGAATTGTCAGTGGGTCTTAGGTGACTGAAGTGGGCTGGAAAGCTTCACCCCGCCTGGGGCTGCCCAGACACGCAGGGAACATCTGTCCGGACAGCACGGCTTGGCCTATCTGCGCCAGCTTAAATCTAGCTCATGCTGGTAACAGCGGGAGTGTGGACATGGCGGCATGGGCTGGGAACCAGAGTACAAGCCCACCAGCGAGCCTGGGTCTGTAGTCTAGCTGCCCCGGCTACCCTCCTGTTGTGACCCATGCTAGCTGGATCAAGGCTAGTCCGGGTGTGCCGCCCTGCGCTGTAATCACATTTTACTGGCAGTATAGCTGTACCCTGAGCGAGAGATGGTCCCCGCCCCAAAGAGTATACACACTGCAAGGCAGAATTATTGCACTCCGAGCGATTCAGTGACTCCCCCAAGGAACTGACCCCAAAGTGCCAGCCCTGCGCCTTAGCCACAAGCCCAACCACTTGACTTTCAAAGCCCCTGAATCAGTATCTCTAGGGGGTCGTTTGGGTGACTGGAGCAGCCAGTGGCACCAACAAACCAGGACTGGTGCTTCCTGCGTTCTCCTGGTGCTTTAGCCTCAAACCCCCCGTCCCAGCAGGGAGGCATGTTTATTCTGCAGCTGCACTGGTGTTTTCCTGTTGCTTAGGATTTTAGCCATCACTCCGCGAAGGAGGACGCTGGAGGGCGTGTAATCGGACTGGGTGCTGGGGTCTGTTACGGAGAGAGGGTGTTCGCTCGCTCAGTTCCATCTGCCACCCTCTGCTACCCCTTAAACACCTGCTGGGCAGCTCATGTATCTGCAACCTTGGGCAAGCGGCGTGGCAAGGCCCAGACGGAGGATGCAGCTATAGGTGATTTTGAAAATCCCACGTGTCCCTGTCTGCACCTTTCCAAAGCTGGGCCTGCCTTTGTAAAAGGGGGGTGATGCCTCTTGTTTTCACCTCCCTGTTCTCGGCCTTGGCTGCTTAGACCAGGAACTCTTTAAAGCAAGGACTGTTCTCACTGCGCATCTGTGCAGCGCCTGGCACAATGCGCCCTGACCTGAGTTCAGGATTCCAGCTGCTATGACAACACAGTAAATACTCTCCCTCTCGCTCAGTATTGATGGTCCCTATTACTGCAGTATTTAAGTGCCTCTTGAAGTATTATTTCCCATTCTATTACCAGGAGCAGCAGGGATCTCTGTAGATCTCTCTCAGGCTGGGAGAAGGTATCTTTGTATCTTTCTGGCCCTATCAACTCTTGTTACCTTAACTCCTTGAAGCTCTACGGCCTGTTGGTATTGAGACCCTGGATAAAATGTGGCACAAAAGGAGCGTTACATGCACTAGAACAGCCATTTGCTGACAAACTTTAAAAACGGAGACCAAATAAACAGCATGAAAGCTCAGAAATTCAGAGCC
The DNA here is from genome assembly GCF_011386835.1 of Chrysemys picta bellii. NCBI lineage: Eukaryota > Metazoa > Chordata > Testudines > Emydidae > Chrysemys > Chrysemys picta. The sequence continues at coordinate 13,518,971 of NC_088815.1, read as the reverse complement.
CTGAGCCATATTTCTTTTGCCAATAGCCCGCCTCGAGCACTGAAAGTCTAGTTAAAAAGTTTAAAACACTAGCTCCAGAAAAATCACCCACTCTAATACATTTGCATCCAGGGTCAAGAAATGAAAGTGACACTAAAGCAGTGGGATCCATTCATTGTCTTTATGCTACCGTCTGTACCAGGAGGCTGTGTGTGTTTTAATCTAACTATAATGGCATATTTACTATTTGTTTCATGTTGGTTTTAACCAAACAACGGCTACAAATCAGTGCAATAAAAACCAATCCGCTTTTTAAAGAAAGTGCCTGGTTTTCATCGGAAAAACCTTTAGCAAACCAACAGCCGTGACTGATTTCTGTCTGGGAGAGAGGAGAGTCCAGTTGTCACTGTTACGTCCCTAGACACTTGCCAGCCTGTTTGTCCTGGACATAGGAAGCCCCTTTCTAGCTATCTGATCCGATCGCAGTAGCATGCAAGTGCCTCCCGAGCATCAACTTTATCCTTGCCAGACCCAAGCATTACCCTGGTTCAGCAAAGGACTTGAGCCCATGCTATTGAACGGGGGCCGGAAAGAGACCAGAGTACATCTACCCTTTGAGCTGGCGCTGTGATTGCCAGCCGGGGTAGAGGTGCGCAGGCAAGCACTGACAGACCCAGCATGCTAAAACCAGCAGTATCGACCTAGAGTCCCTGGCAGGGTTGTGCTCGGGGCAGCTAGCCCCAGGGCTGGCCTGATCAGCACTTGCGTGGGCTGGAAATCACACCTCCAGGGGCGGCGGTGAAGGGACCCGCTGCCAGGGGTTTTCAATGGGCGCTGGGCACGGCCGTAGACAAAAATCTCAGCCTAAGCGACTTGCCCAAGGGCACCTGGTGCCAGTGGCAGGGCCGGGAAACGACCCCGGAGGCCCAGCTCAGCGCCTGAGCCACACGCCCCATCTCCCACCTCGCCCTTGAGGAGAAGGGCAGCCCCTTGCACGCCGCCCCCGTCCCTTGGCTCCTTCGCCCCCTTACCAGGTCCTTTTCTTCTTGGGTTTTGCTGTCTGCAGCCCTGGGCCCCAGGGGCTCCTGGCCGGCGGCCAGCAGGACGAGCAGCGAGTAGCCCAGACAGAGCCGGCAGAGGCGGGAGCTGGCCATGGTCCTGATGCTCCGGCGTGACCCCCTTGGCTCCACCGGCGCTCGGCTTTATACCGCGTCTCGCCGGCACTTTGAATGCGGAGCGACACCTCCTCAGGCGCCGGATTGGTGGAAACGGCTCCTCCGGGGGCGGGGGCGGCCGGGGCTGTCTGGTAGCACCAGGCCACCTGTGATGGATTTTAGCCTCCTGGCCCCAGGGCGCCGCCCCTCCATCCGGCTTCCCGTGGGGCGCGGTGACCATGTGCCAGGAGCACCCTGCCGCTGGGCCCCGGGCACGGCGCTGGGCACGGGCCCTGCCGGGGGCTGAAGCAAGCCCTGGCAGCAGGGTGAGTAGGCCTGGCTCAGGGGGTGCAGCGCAAGCCAAGGGGCTCGGGACCAGCTGGGTTCTAATCCCATTGCCGCCAGCTAACGCTGCCAGTCTCACCGTTCCTGCCTCAGTTTCCCCAGGCTGTACAATAGTTACTGATGCTTGCAAAGAGCCGGGGACTCCGACTGCTGGAGCCTGTTGAGGGGAGGTGAAACCCCTGTTTCATTTCGGCGCTAAGCTCTGCGAGGAACCCGGACGGATGGGGCCAAGGCTGCTTGAGAGACAGGCCGTAACTCAGCCCGCCTGGCTCAGCGAGTCTTAAGTAGGTGGAGACGAGGCCCAGGTGCTACGCTTAGCGGCTTAACTCCAAAGGGTGGAAAATCAATGGATGAAACGGGCCAGGGCTGGGACCCCCAGAGCCTCATCGCAAAGCGATTCCACCTTGTCAAGAAGCATCAGGGCTGATCCACCAGGACGCTGTGTCCCCGACGGTAAATCACTGGAGCTGTCCAGCCCACACACACTAATGGGCCTGCGGGGACCAGCCAGCCCCTGAGGCTGGAGCACGGGATTTCCTGGGCGCGTGGCGGGGGCTGGAAAGTGGCAGACAGGCCAGGGAAGGGATTTCTCTTTGAAGGCTACATCCTGGCTCATCCCTCGGTGCAGAGTGATGGGGCTCTGGCTGTGTGACGTCGCCCTTCAGGGGCTCACAGACGGTAAGGTCAGGAGGGCCCATCGTGATCATCTGGTCTGACCTCCTGCACCTCGCAGGCCCCAGAACCTCACCCACCCACTGCTGTAATAGACCCCTGACCTCTGGCTGAGTCACCGACGTCCTCAAATCACGGGTTAAAGACTTCAACTTACAGAGAATCCACCATTTACACTGGTTTAAACCTGCAAGTGACCCCTGCTCCGTACTGCAGAGGAAGGTGAAAAGCCCCCAGGGTCTCTGCCAATCTGACCAGGGGGACATTCCTGCCCAAGCCCACATAGTTAGACCATGAGCATGTGGGCAAGTCCCAGACACCTGGGAAAGAATTCCCTGTAGTAACTCAGAGCCCTCCCCAGCTAGTGCCCCGTTTCCGACCGTGGGAGATATTTGCTGCTAGCAGTCGCTGATTGGCTACACGCCCTTGTAGGCAGTCCCATGAGCCCGGGATCTAGGGGCTGGGACATCCTGGGCCCCAGGGCTAGACATACTCCTGCTTGGACCACAATAGGTGCATCTTCGCTAGGGGGAAAATGGGCTTGCAGGACTCACAGTAACACCTGCAAGGTAAAATCCCGGGGCCAATGAGGCAGGTTATAGTTTTCACATGAATGAATAGGTTGAAGTACAGACACTGGGGGAGGGCAGGGCCTCAGGGCAGGTGATCAGCCCAGCCGATGCTGGGCAGAGGCCTCAGGAGGAAGCCGGGTATCACGGGCTGGCTGCGGAGGGGAGCTGTGGGGCCGGATTTGGCTGGAGAGCTGAGCTGCCAGAGTGGGCAGCCAGTCCATCCCTTCCGGGCACTCCAGCGCTCCGTCTACACTACGACTGTGACGAAATGGGACTGTTCTTAATGTTTCCTCTGAATACTGTGTGGGTGCCTCAGTTTCCCCTATGCATTTCTTAAGTCTCTAGGAGGTAGGATAAAGGCCAGTGTGCATAAATGGCCGACACTCTGTCTCCTGGCAACTAATGGCTGGGGCCCTTCTCCCCTGCAAGGGGATAGTTAAAGGTGAACAAAGAGATCGGGTGACCTCCTGGCCTGGGAAAGAGACAAAGGCCAGAGAGGAGGAGCTGGGGAGTTTCAGTTTGGAGCTAGCTGGGACAGAGGAGAGAAGTGCAGATGGGGGTGTCTGGCTCACTGCCCCCCAAAATGGACCCGGCTGAGGAGTCCGGTTCTCTAGACCTACAAGCTCTGTTTTAGACCGTGTTCCTGTCATCTAATAAACCTCTGTTTTACTGGCTGGCTAAGAGTCACGTCTGACTGCGAAGTGGGGGGGCAGGACCCTCTGGCTTCCCCAGGACCCCGCCAGGGCGGACGCGCTGTGGGAAGCGCACCGAGGGGCATATGCTGAATCTCCAAGGTCAGACCCAGGAGGTGAAGCCGTGTGAGCTTCTTGCCTTGAAGACAGTCTGCTCCGAGGGAGAGGAGGCTCCCCAGAGTCCTGACTGGCTTTGTGGGGAGCAGTTCCAGAGCATCGCCCAGGTCCTCTGTGACAACGAGCGAGGGGGCGAGTCCCCTGCCCAGGGGCACGTGCTCTCGCCGCGCTGATCACACAAGCCGATGAGCTAGCGTGAGTATAAATAGCTGCATCGCTGAGCAGGTACCTACCGGTGCCAGGGGGACTTGTACCTGTCATGGGCTCAGCTGTGCCCCCAGGGCCGCTACATGGCTGTTCACTCCCCTGCACCTGCACACGAGCAGGGGGATCACGCCGTAGTGTAGACAGCGCCTGAGCCACCTGGGCCACGGGTGAGACCAGGGAAGCGCCAAGCGGGTGCAGGCCGGGAAGTCGGTTCTGTGCACACGGGGCTTGTCCTGGGGCTGCCAGGGAGCCGTGCGTCGGCCTAGACCTGCTACCCGAGGAACTACAAACTGCTCAGGCCTCACTAGAACTTTGCCTCGTGTCGTTCCCACGGCGGGTGAAGACGAGGCCCGGCTGCCTGGCGGGAGGAGGAACGTTCTGCTGCCGCAGCTGGTGCCAGCTGTCGCTGGGCTCTCCATGTTCCGATCACGCCTCGCAGGCGCTGAGGATGGATGTGAACGCCCGTGTGCGGCCACCGAGCAGGTCGCCCCAGCAAAGGGCCCCGGCGCTGCAATGAAACGAACCAGCCAGACTCCCCCTCCCCAGAACATCCTCCCAGGAGCGAGCAAACAGTGACGCAGGCTTTCTGCGCAGCCAGCACCCGCGGGAGCAGCGAGGTCTGCGCACGCCCCCTCAGCCGTCACCCTCCCAGGGCAGGGGCAGCCAATTCACTGAGCAAACATTACTTCCCCCCGCCACCGCCCTGCGACTTCTCAGCCTCCTGCCCCCTCGCCAGCAGCCCCAGAGCTGAGCCCAGCAGATGGTTGCAAGCTTCAGCCCTGCTGCAGCGAGGGAGACCGCGGGTGAGTAACTTTGTCAGATGCCGGCAGCACGGCCTCATCTCCCCTGCCCCAGGGAGCCCCATGCCAAGAGCTGGGCCTGGCACTCTGCTCTGGCTGGGCAGATCAGCCCAATCTAGTGGCAGGGAGTTCCCCACACCCAGAGGGTTTCACCCGGGCCAGCGTTCGGGGAAGGCCGGCCAGAGAGCAAGGCAGCCCTTTGTGTAGCTAGGACAGTTGCTTTGCAAGTGGGCCCGTGTGGGCATCTTCCAAGGGGGGAGCTGGTGACACCCAAGCAGCTTGGGGTTTCGGTTCCTTTGCAATAGATTTGGGGGCAGGGGCGGGGCACTAGCGGCTGGGGTTACAAGGCCTGAGTGCGGAGCAGGCTCCCGTAGGGCCAGGCCCCGTGCGTCACGGGCAGGCGTCCCCAGCCCCCCGGCCGGCTGAGATCAGCGCTGGCTGTAAACACGATTTGTTTTGCTGAGTCCTTATTGGCACCTGCAGCCGGGCCCCGAGCCATAAATCCTGGCAGCAGTTAGCCGCTGAGTGCCGGAGGAATCAACTGGCCGTCCCCGAGGGGGCGGCTCCGTCAGCCTCTCCCGGCTCCCGCCCCGTGCTGTGGCTGAAGGATCCGGGGGGAGCAAGCAGGGGCTGAGGGCAGAGTCCCCGCTGGGGCCCCAAGCTAGAGCAGCAGTGATGGGGAGCAACCCAAGGCTACTGCGTCCCGGTGAGGATGTGGGGCTGGGAGTGCGGAGGAAGTTACCTGTCAGCTCTGTGTTCTCGGGGCACCAGGGCGCAGCATCCAACCTGTCTGGCTCACAAAGGACATCCCCCTCCCAGCCTCTGCTTGGACCAAAACCGATCCGAAGACAGACTTACAAAAAGCAATGAAAAGGCCGTGGGAGACGCCTAAACCCCGGATTAGCCTCGTTTGCATCAAAGAGGGGACAGGGAGGCATGCCCCTTAGCATACAGAATGGAGAACAGAGATTCCAAGGCAAGAACCGCCCAGAACTCTGGGACCAGAAAAGCAGAGAAGCAGTGCATGATGGGGGATCTCTGCTCCAGATGTCAATGAACCCGCCTGCACACGCCCAGCTCAGTAGTTATCAGACCGAGTCTAGTAATAAATCCGTTATTGGGATCCAAACTACTGAAGCTGCCAGATTGCTTCGTGAGCTCCCTGGACGGAACACCATCCACAGCCAGAAATGAGCAGTTCCCATTGTCTAGCCTGAACAAAACAACTTCGATCTACTCCTCTCAGTCATCAGTTTACCCACAAACAAATCCAGTGTTCTCCCTTGAACCACTGTTCTTTCGCTACAAACACCCCGACCCACGCTCCAGTAAGTGCTCTGACACCTGGATCCAAACTCTGCATCAGTTCCATGGGGACTTCATCTTCTCCTGACTGATCGTGCTGGGGGCTCGGCCTGTCTCCAGCACTCCGCACCCCCAGCTACCACCACCACCTGGGACCCCCGCTCGATCCAAGCTTCACGGAGCGGTGAGAACCCAGCTCTCTCTCCCGCTCTCTTTTCTTTCCTACTCTAGGTGTAGTTTTCTAAACTTGATTTTTGTAATCACATCTAAACTAGATTTACTATTGTCGCTGCTTTGTTTGTTTGGCTCCCCTTGTATGGTTATTCCTGGCACTAAATCACTTTTATGGTTAAGCTGGTTGCTTCCCTCCCTCTCTCTCTTTTGTGTTTTACTCTACAGCGACGCTTCTCCTACCTGAGCTAAAGACCCCTGCAGCGCCCCAAAAATCCTGTGGGGTTTGCTCATCAAGTGGGTTACGACCCGAACAATTGTAATGTGAAAGGGGACAGGGACGTGCTGAACCTGGGGCATAGGAGGGTGACAGCTGGGAAGAGCTGCTCGACCCAGCCCGCTGAGTCCAGGGGCATAAGGGGTCAGCGTGGGAGTGCTGCCTGACCCAGTCCGCTCAGACACGCTCTGTTAACGTGTGTGTGTCAACCTAGGGCCTGCAGGAGAGCTCCACTGGAGAACACAAGTGACACAAGCAGCACATTGAGAGAATTACAGACCCCTCCCACCCCAGAAGAGTAACCCCATGAGCGTGCCCCAAAGTTACGGGAAAAGCTGGCAACAGGGAGATTTAAGGCCCCAGGGCAAACCCTTGCATTTACAAAGGGCTCATGATTGTACAGGCAGGACTTTGGCTTCCCCTTCAGGCCATGTGCAGAGAGCGTGCAGCCCAGGCCTATGCTCACAGGCCCGAGCGGGGCGAGGGGCTGATGCGGCGTTGCACCCCGGCAGCTCCTTGAGGCACCGCAGCACTGGGGGCTGCCCAGACACAGCACGAAGCATTCTGCCCATTTTACAGAGGCCCGGAGAGATGCAGCGACTTGATCAAGGCCACCCAGGGAGTTTGTGGCAGAGCCAGGACTCGAACCCAGGACTCACAGGGACCATCCAATCGTCTAGCCTGCTCCTTCCGTGTGTCACAGGCTCGAGAACTGCACCTAGTGACCCCCACCCATGGCCGCTACCCTGAAAAGCCACCCAGCCTTGGAGGGGTGTGAACTCCTACGGGTGTAGGGCACAGCCCAGCGCCTTAACCCATCTCGGACCCAGTGAGCATGTTTCAAACACGGGAGCCCACCGCCATCCCCCCTCCCACTCCACCCGTCCAGAGCAATAACCTCCCTGGAGCACAGGGTCTGACAAACCCCTTTTATTGGAAACCGCCGATGGGTGCCAGCCATCCCGTCTGCCCACGCCGGCCGCTGGGGAGCGATGCCTCCACCCCCAGGACTGCAGCCGGGCTCGGAGCCAGCGCGGGACGAAGGCTGCTTCCGTCCTCTCCCTCCCCGGGGTGCCCGGTGAGCGGGTACCCGGCACTGCAGAGTCCCAGTCCTCGAAGCATGAGCGCCGGCGCCAGTGCGGAGACCTCTGGCCGACGGTGCCGCTGCCTCAAGCCCGCCAGGGGGAGCAAGGAGCCAGACCCAGCTGCAAGGAGGAACGGGGGAGGAGACGAGGTGACGCCGCTGCCCCCTGCTGGGGGGCTCCCCCAGAGCTTCCCCGCTCAGACAGGGGAGGAGGCTGTGGAGGTAGCAGAGGGTGGGTTGCCCTAGAGATCCCTGGGGTGGGGGGCACTCATCCGCTCCCAAGGGTCTCAGTGGAGGGTTAGCCACATCACGGCGCAGCTTGGCACAACTGGCCACGTCCACAGGCACCTGGTGGAATAGCTGGGGGGGGGGGGGGGGGGAATAAAGACTGAGGGGCACTGGCGGATCTGGGGGCGAGGAAGAGCCCTGTGCCACACGGACCCGATCACTTCCTGCCCCACAGCCGGGAGCCAGCGCCCAGTAAACACCCCCAGCATCTCATCTCCCTCCACCCCACCCCCATATCCACACGGTGCAAACCAACCTGCCCCTAACTGTGTGGGGACGACTTCTTCCACCGTGGTCCCTGCTTTGGCGGGGGGGTCGCCGCCTCCGCCCGGCCTTGTCTGAGTCCCTGCAAGGCACGAAAGGGTTAACGCGTAGCACTCAAAGGCTGCCAGTTCAAATCCAGCCCCAGGCACGTGCCAGCTCAGTGCCTGGATGCACCCCCATTCCTCTGCCCACTAGCGCCCCGGCCAACAAGCCCCCTACAGTGAGGGGAGCCCCTCAGGACATCCAGCCCATGTCCCAGCGAGCCCCTCCCCCATTTAGCTCCATCCCACGAGGCTAAACTCAGAGCTGCAGGCAGCACGGCTCACGCCCAGCACCGCCAGCCACCCTCCGCAGCAAGGGGGTGGTGGTACCGCCAGGGGCCGGTGCAGCCCTGGCTCCCCCCCTGCAGCACCGGGGAGAGGGGCAAGACAGCCCCACCGCCAAGGGGGCAGATCCCCACCCGGCCAGGCCTTACCATGTAGAAGCCAGTGTGGTACCCGCTCATGTACCAGGCCAGGAGCATGCAGGCCAGGGCGCCCCCCTCTTCGTCCTCTGCGCACAGTGGGTCCAGAAGCAGTGGCGGAGGGGGAGGGACGATCTGGAAAAGCCACAGCAGAGTTCCTGGTCAGGGACCTGCCCTTGCAGAGATCCCCCGTCCCCTAGGGGAGTCGCTCACCCCGGGAGCTTCACCGGATCCCTCCTGCACGAGTGGCTCCAGAGTGGCGGCTCTGGGCCCCCCTCTCGCCTGCCAGGATTTCCCCCCCCCAGTGACCACAAATCATCAGCCCACTGGCACCACCTAGTGGCTTCTTTGTGCTCCAGCCTGCGGGGGGAGGGCTCCCCCCTCATGTCCCACAGAGGGTAGCGACAGCCTGGGCAAAGCTGGCGGTTCATGGCAAGCTCAGGGGGGTGGTCACTGGCTTCATAGCTCGGGGGGGCTGGCAACCCCGAGATCAGATGCTGCAGGATGGCAGCTGGCCCTGGAAGTCTGGCCAGAGCGTGGACTACCAGAGACGGCCGTGGACTACCAATACTGCCCTTTAACAGCCCCCAGGCTTTGGGTTCTGCACTGGTTTGCCCCCTCCTCCAGCCCAGGCCCTTTCCCGCAGGGCGGGATTCGCAGTTTGCCGTAGAAACGGGCCCCCAAGGAGGAGCGCGTACACTCACCGGGGGGCAGGCGGATCTGCGGGGCGGGGGGCCAAAGGGCAGCAAGGGACCGGGCCACCAGGAGCCGCTCTGAAAGGGAGGCAGAGAGTGCGCCCAGCGGGCGTGAGCCCAGAGAGAGGACAGGGATGCGACCCCAGCGAGCCAGGGATGGAGAGGGCCCCACGGTGTGATCCCAGCATCTCCCGTCAGCCGTTCCAAAACCCCAGTGGGGCTGCCAGACCCTAATGGGCTGCCCCATCCTTCCCCTCCCCTCCCCCTGGGTCTGGGCTAGGTGGGGAGGGGGCCCTGGTACAGGGGATGGAACGTGGCCAGGGCAGGAGAAGGGGCTAAGCCCCTGCTCGAAGGGCCATGGGCCCAGGCCCTCCAGCGCACTGCGCCCGTGTGATGGCAACACTGACACAGCGCCCCTACGGCACGGGTACAGAACTGACATCCCCCCCCCAACCTGCTCCCAGCAGCACAGCACCCCCCAACTCCACCCTGGGGTACTGGGGCAGCACTGACTGCCATGGGAGAGCGCCCCCTAGTGCCATGGTGGGCACTGGAGTTAGCACCCACTCTAAACGGACCGTGCCCCCTATTGGGTCCCCTGCCCTACTTCCTGCAGCCCAGCACTGACCCCCCCCAGGGAGAGCTCCCCTCTCTGAGACACCTCGTTCCCAAGCAGCAGCCAGGGCTTCCCCCCAGACTCCCCCAGTCTCCCATTCGAGTCCCGTGCAGACCAAACCCTGCTTAGCTGCAGGGCTCTGAGGTTGCAGCTTGCGCTCGTCTCCCTGCGAGGGGGGCGGGGACATGTGGGGAGGGGGCTGCGGTTTAAGCTCCCCCAGGTCACTGTCCTGCGGGGGCAATCCCAGGCACTCACCTTGGGCAGCCGGGGGAAGGAATGCGCCCACTCCCCTTTCGTGCTCTGCCTCCTCCAGCCGTGGGGCAGCTCGCGGGGGAAGCTGGGGCTGCGTCCCCTGGGCACTCCGGGGGTGTCCACTTCAGCCTTGCCAAGGAGACACAAGGATCAGAGCAGAGTGCCCCCTGCCGTGCCCGGTGCCAGGTCTGGCACTGCCACCAGCACCCAGCAGGGACAGTGCCAGACCTGCGACCCCCCTCACCAGCCCCAGGGGATCCCACAGAGAAGGGGGGAGGCACAGAGCTGGCAGGGGATCAGACAAGGGAGAGAAACGGGGATACTGACTGCAGGGGAGAGCGCCCCCTACTGAGCCCCCCACCCTGCCCCCTGCAGCACAGCACCTGCTAGCACTGAGCTTTGGGGGCAATCGGGGGGACAAAGGGAAATGAAGAGAAAAACGGGGTGGGGGAGGGCGCATGAGTGGGCAGAGTTAAGGGGAAGGGAAGTTAATGGGGGACTCGGGGCTGCTGCAGTGATTACAGCCAAGATCTCCCCTCCCCCAAATCAGTCCCTCACTAACAGAGCCCCCTTCACACACACCCCAGCCGCTCCTTTAATGGCCCTCACTCCCCTTCCCAAGGGGGGCCACTCACCCTCCAGCTGCCCAGGTCCCCATCCACGGCCCCGCACGGGGGCAGCAGCTCCTCCAGCGCCTGCTGTTCCTTGTTCCCGTAGCCGACAAACTCCACCAGGCACGTCCCTGCCGCGGCATCCACCGACCGCACCGTGGCCGGGTAGAGCAGCCCGTCCTCTGACCAGATGGCGCTGCAGGTGTCGCCCGTCTTCCACTGGGGAGCGGCACCAACCGGGGCTCACCCGAGAGCCCATCACACAGACAGCCTGGCTGCTAGGGACCCCCCGGGGCCCCAGAGTCTGTGTCTGCCTCAGGGTCCCGGCCAAACCCCAGCTCAGGACAGCACCTTCCACCTCCCCCTGCAGCGTCAGAGGGAGGCAGAGCTCTGCGGTGTGTCGGGAATCGGACCCAGGTGTCCTGAATCCCAGACCCGGGCTCTGGTCACGAGGCCCCATCCCCCTTGCTGCACTGGGAACAGAACCCAGGCGTCCTGACACTCTCCCCTGCTCTAACCATTCAACCACACTCCCCCCACCCCCGAGAATAGTCCTGGCTCCCAGTCCTGTGCTCTAACCACCACACCACACCCCCTCCCATTGAGATGGGTGAATCTGTGAGCAGATAGTTCCCCCGTAGGGTGGGCAAAGTGCCCAGGTTAAGGGGGGTGAACCAGGCCGCCCTGGCTAACCCCGCCAGTGTCCCCCCCATGCCAGGTGGCTCCGCGCAGCCCCACCCTGCAGCATCTCACCGTTCTCCGGGGCTCCAGCGAGTTGTCCGGACTCCCATCGGGGGGGAACAGGTCCCGCAGCCTCTGCTCCTCCCGATTGCCGTAGTGCTCGTACTCCACCACGCAGGCGTCCCCGTCCTCGCTCAGGGAGACGACGCGGGCCGGGTAGAGCAGCCCGTCTCCGGACCAGACAGCACAGCAGGTGTCACCCACCTTCCACTGCGGGGAGACACAGGGACAGGGCCTCAGGGCCGCGGCAGGGACGCGCGTCAGCACAGGTAACGGATGGGCGGTAGCCCACACTACCCAGCATGAACCATCCTTGTGCAATGCACACGCTAGTGCAGCATTTGCTCTATTCCACGTTCTGCCCCCACCCCAGTGCTGGATCCTGCAGCCTCCTGCAGAACCCCAGGGATAACTCCTTGCCCTCACCCCTCTCCAGATTCCCACAGGCCCCTTCCCCTCTGGGTGTGCACAGTCTGTGTGGCCAGGAGAGGGCACATGAGAGAGCCTCACTCACCATGGGGGCGGAGCCAAGAGGAGTCCCTCCCCTTAAAGGGACAGAAACCAGCACCCCCAAAGCTGAGTTTGCTACCTGATGCCAATGGTTTCTCCTGTCCTGGTGGAGCCAACAGAAGTAGGATGGGCTCGTTCTACAGCAGGTAACAGATCGCTTCTTGTTCTGTACTCACCTGGGAGCTTTCCTCCTCTTTCTCCTCCTCCTCCTCCTCCACATCTCCCTCGCTCTCGGCCCCACTGGAGGCTGAGGACTCGGAGCTCTTGGATGCCTGGTCCTTGTCGCCAGCACCCAGGGTGTCCTGCAATGGTGGAGATACTGTGGCAGCTGAGAGAAGGATGGGGATTTGGGAGGAGCAGCTGCTCTGTCTCCCCGCCCTCCTGAGACAGGATGGAAGGACCAACCTTTCCCCGCTGGGCTGGGGGAGCATCAGCTATGGAGAGGGAGGTGACATCCCAGAGCAGGCGGGCAAAGGCAGCTCTCAGACCTCGGCAAGCAGCCAGGTCACTGCCCCATAGGGAGCACAGACTGCAGCCTCTGCCCCAATCCTATGGGGACTGGGGTCAGCGAGACCTGGAGCAGGCAGCTTGGGGGGCACATCCAACAAGGAGGGGGGGGGAAGCATCCCCAGAAGTTTGGTTTGGAGACCCCGAGTGCCTCACCTTATAGGAGCGGACGGCTCGGTCGTAGGAGCAGATCAGAGCCCGGTCGTCGGACGCGGCGCAGTCTGCAATCTGAAAACAGCACACACCTCGTCACAGAGGATCGCCTACATAACACGGGGCTGCGTCCAGCCACCAGAATCAGCTCCCCAGAGAGAGTATGACATACGCTGGCAGGCAGAGAGGCAACCGCATGCCCCGATCCTGTACCGGGACCTGGTAACGCCAACTCCCGCAGAATCGAGCCCTTAGCACTTGCAAGTAGGAACGTTCTCTTTATTCCCAGCCAACTCACATGTCTGGTTTGAAAGTTCCCAAGCTCTTGAGATCCCGGGATCACAAGAGAATCTCGGCTTCCATTTAAAAATCCAAACTGTTTCTAGCCCACCGAGTTGCAGAGGAAAGCTTGAAAGCATGAGCCCAGAAATCTCAAGCCTCAGAAAGCCAAACAAAAAAAAGGACCCCAAATCTTAGTATTTTTAAGGCAATCTCACGTTTTCTGATTCATGATTGTGTATGCTGGGGGTTGGTGATGCTGAGATAAGAAAGTAAAGGCATGCCAGTGGGAGTTCACCCAGAGCAGCCGGCACCTCCCCCGAGTCTTACCCTGAAAAGCTACAGTCCTGATTAGCCTGGACACGTTAAACCGTCCCCCCTGGAGATTAATGACACTTCAGGCTTTGCCATGCAGTACAAGGCAGGTATGCGTTTCCCTTTTTACAGATGGGAAAAGTCCAAAGCCACGCAGCGTGAAACCGGCAGAGCTGGGAATAAAAACCCAGGCCACTGCTCTACCCCTAGGCCATACTGTAAATACGAGTGCTGCCTGAACTCAGCAGGGCTACTCACAGGCTTAAAGTTAAGCACCTGCTTAGTTCTGTGCAGGATCAGGGCCCCTTGTAAACAAATCCCAAAGCAAGCTGGGAAGCAGTCTTCTCCCCCCCCCCGACCCTTCCCCAATAACATGGGCCAGGGGCTCATTCACTCCTCTAAAACCCCAGCCAAGAAAAACCCCACAAGTAAAAAGGTTTGGCACTGCTGAAACCTTTGTAACAAACCAATCCGTGTCACTGCTGTAATATTCAAACCAAGAAGTCTATTGGCATTTCTCCATCGGGTACAATCCCCAGGGTAGGAAATAAATACTATACTGATGCTAATAATAGCCACCAGACTTCTGCATCCGCTGGTGTCCCACTTCTCCAGGGGGTGCAACCACCCCACTGCACCCCACAGCTAGGGCTGGATTCCAGGGTATTCTAACCAGCCCCCAGCAGCTAAAATCCCTTCTGGGGAGGGGGCAGACCCAGCTCTCTCATTTCCCCCTTTTGAACTTAGGGTAAAGCAGCAAAATAAATGACTCCAACTTTTTCAAGTGCAGATTCTTCACCTTGTTTTGCAAGGGGGAGGGGGCGCCACACTGAGTCCGATCTGTGAGCTCCCCCACCCCCAACAAAAAAAAAGTCTGGGGAGGAACCCACCTCCCCTAGGATTTTAGAGGCCAAACTCTAGGGGCCTGAAGCCCAGTGGGGATCTCCAGCAGTTCCAGAGTCTGACGCATCTGGGTTGCAACCTGCCCCCCATCACTTACCTGGTGCCCCTCCTTCTGATACACTATCTCCCCCGCACACTCAGCCATTGCAATGGAAACCTGCACCCCTAATGCACCATCTCAGGGCAGGAGCAGCCTGCCCCCAGCCCACAACTTCTTGCAAAGAGTCCATGCATGCATGCAGGGACTGCCTCAAGGCTCCCTGGGAAATGTAGTTTTCTTCACCCTCACCCCTGGCCGCGTTCTATAGCGCAGCCGGGGAGGCTTGGACTACAGCCCCCAGAGAGCATTGCTCTCCCGCCACAGAGTGGGGGCAGGCAGGCGGAGCGCCGGTCTGTTCTGCACAGCGCCCCCTGTAGGTCGGAGGTACACGGCGCCGTCTAGGGATGGGAAATGTTCACAGCCTGTGCTGGGTGGGGGAGGGAGAGGGCGTCCATCGGTGTAACGAGCTGTGTCGGTGCTCAGCTCAGGCGGGGTTCTCAGGATTAGGACGTGATCTCAGGCTCCACACAGGGAGGCTAAAAAACAGAGTTCCCCCTGGGAAGAAGGCTTCCCTGTGGCTCGGGGACTAGATGGAACCCAAGAGACTGGGGCCCAGGTCTGCTGCAGATTTCCTGGGCCATGCTAGGCGAGTCACTGCATCTCTTTGTGCCTCAGTTCCCCATCTGTAAAGCGGGGATAATGACCCTGTCTTGGCTAGTTAGATATAGGGTGACCAGATGTCCCGATTTTATAGGGACAGTCCCGATTTTTGGGTCTTTTTCTTATATAGGATCCTATTACCCCCACCCCCTATCCCGATTTTTCACACTTGCTGTCTGGTCACCCTAGTTAGATAGCAAACTCTTTGGGGCAGAGACTGGGCTCTCTAGACCCTCCTGGAAATGTAAATACAAATAGGAAACAAATTCTAGCTGCCATGAAACACGACGGCGATGTAATAACCTGCAGCCGTGACCACCGCAGCCCCTCTCTGCAAGGAGAAGAGAAAGCTCTGGCCCTGGTCAAGCAAGCTGCCAGAACTCCCCAACACCCAAGGCTGCGTGGACAATTTCTCCGGGAAGCTAAGGCACCTCTGTGTGGCCTTCAGTCAACTGCTCCCTGGGAAGGTTTGTGCCGGAGAGGAGGGGGTGCCTCCCTTTCTCCTTGTCCGAGCAGCATCGCCTGCTATGGGCGGGCCATGGATGGGGCTCCCAGATGGCTGTACATCTCGGTAGTCTATTCTGAGCAATCGCTGAGCTCTGAATTCATCAGGAGTGAAAGGTCCACAGCCCTGATGAAAATCAGGCCCCAGGTGCCTGAGAGCTTCCAACATTTCAAGTGGCTAAAGCAGGATGCGTTTATCAAGTAATTACGTTCTGGGGAAGGTTTGGTATAGCCGCTATTATTACAACATGTTCAAAATAACAAAAGAAACTAAGCCCAACCAATGGCTCTCTGTCTGTCTTCACCCCTGACCAATTCTGAAACGACTGTCAGCACCCAGATTTATTTCGTTCATGAATTTTACAGCCCATTTTGGCTAGAACAAAAGTAAGTATTCTCCCCAGCGAAACAGCAGCTTCCGTTCCTCTGCAGAGTGTTCCCGGTGGCTGGACAAACGGAGCGATGTGGCAGGCTTTGCCTTTTTGCGGTTCAGGTGCGGCTGGCACTTCATGTGGGAAAAGATATTGGTTTGGCACCGAGTGTGCATTCCTCACCATCCACGCCGCTTCATACACAGGGGGCCAGGTTGCTAGGCGAGAGGATTTTTTCCCAGATAACTTCTCATGTCAGTTATTATTTCCCATCCAATGCTGAATACAGCATGGTTGTGGGGGATCAAACAGGAATTTTACATGTTCTGGAATCACAGAGAATCTTGCCTGGCCATTTACTAAGTCATTCACTGGAGATATTTTATGCCAAAATTCATCTGTTCTCATAGTGCATATTCCAGAAGTGCATCACAGATCTGAGCATTCTAAATTCGGAAATGTGGTGCGCACTGATCACATCAGGAAATCGATCAGTTATCACCTCTATTTCGCAGAAAGATGCTGATAAACGACTGGTTGGATTCACAAAAGCCAGGCTCTTAAATTCAGGGTCTTCTAACAACATTGCCATCTTTGTCATGTAACCTAGTGCTTTGCAAAAATAACTGCACAGCTTCAACCAAGAATGTTTGATATGGGCTTGGATGGATCGTGTTTTCCTTTCTTGCCGAGTTACGTGTCCCAAAGCCCATATAACCACTTCAGATGCCAGCCACTGCCCAGAAGAGCCCTTGTCATTTAGTTCTAACATTTTCACGTGCAGCTATGCCAGAGCGTTGCCCACATATCTCTGTATAGCATCATCATCGCTGGGGCCAAAGGCGGATCTCCAGTGATTCGGTTTGGAGAAGTACAGTGAACCTGTTAATCATGGGCCACACTGCAGGCAAAACAATAAATGCACCTGCATCAAAGGACCCTAGATGCTCACCAATGTTCCCGTGGTCCTGCAGCAGCTCTCTGCTCTTCCTCATCCAAGGTACTGACAAAGGAGGAGTCCCGCATATCCCAAGTAGCCAAGGTACGTTCAAATCTCCCCAACGCCCACCAGGGCATTTCCACACGCTTCACAATGATCTTCAGGCTGGCATTGCAAAATGCCGTGTATTTATTCAGCGAGGCTACCATTTTGACACTTCCCTGACAGTGACCGTAAATGTCAATGATCGAACCCTCAACTTTCCTCGCCAATGATTTTCAACGCGTGCTCTGCCATTAAGTGCACGAGATGGCAGGGGCATACGCGCCTTGGTTCATTGTTCGCTTAGTTCTCATTCGAGATAATACACTGTGGTGCTTACCGGACATGTCTGCAGCATTATCTGCCAAATATGTGGAACGTTTATTCCAGGCAACGTTGTGTTTTGATAGCACACGGTTGGTTCCCTCCGAAACAATCCTGAGATTTATTTGATGTGCAAAGTAACCATATCTATAAACTCCGTAGCTGTGAGACTGTATGTTTCTGGGTGTTTGCATGTAACCAAGAATGGAAAATACTTCCCGACCTCGTCCAAACTAGCATCCAAAGGAAAATATCATTCAAGGCCGTCAATCACACGATGTTCATTTGCAAGTGCTTTAGGTGCGATTGTCCCTTGTATAACAGGGGTCACTTTTGTGGAAGCCCATCCATAGCTCTTGGCAATTTGGGAGTCTGGGAGCATTGGTTTAAACACAGGACTAACACGATCGCTGCTAGCACAAGGGACGTTATGCTCCAAAAGACATTCTGTAAATCAGACTGCAGCTTTGGTTATGTTATCACTCAGTTTTGACCCAGCAGATGGGAACAAAGTTGCCCATGGTTTTGACTGTCGCAGCCTTGGCACCGCTCGCACGTTTCTCCATAGCGATATGTCTTGAAGTATCTTTGTATTCGCCGTGACTAGCACTAAAATCAGCTCTGCAACGCTCATGAAAAGCAGACGTTCGCCCTCCCCTTGAGTATTGTAGAAAATGGTGCTGGGCCTGCCAAGTGTCTTGAAACGGACAAAGACTTTCACTTCTGTCTTGGACCAACCCTCAGTGTCTTCATCAGTCATGGCTGTTGCGGAGTCTTTCGGGGGGGTGGGGGGTAATTTTATTTTGATTTATTTATTTGATAATCCTGCAATTTCTGGCCTGTGCTCAAGTTTCATTTTTAATCATGTGAGACTCCGCTACCGATACGATAACCCAATCCCATTTTAATGCTCGTGCGATGCGGCCGGTTGTGGCTTTCTGAATTCCTTCTCAAATTACAACTCCACTCCTCCTGGGCATGGCGTTCCCGGCGGAAGTGGGGGGTTAATGACACACAGAGGGTGAGAGTCATAAAAAAACCCATGAGCGTGACCACCTGTCATGGAGTCACCAGGCAATGCTCTGGAGCTGCTCCATATGAAGCCAGCCAGACTCTGGGGGAGCCTCCTCTCTCTCTGAGCAGACTGTCTTCAGGGCAAGAAGCTTAGGCCGCTTCGACCTTCCTGGGTCTGGCCTCGGAGCATTCAGCCTCCCCTGCCCCTCCGTGCGCTTCCCGCAGCGAGTCCGCACAGGCGGGGATCCTGGGGCAGCCAGTGGGCCTGCACCCCAATTCCGCAGTCAGACCTGACTCTCTGCCAGCCAGTAAGACAGAAGGTTTATTAGATGACAGGAAAACAGTCCAAAACCGAGCTTGTAGGTACAGACAACAGGACCCCTCAGTCAGGTCCATCTTGGGGCCAGGGAGGCCAGAGCCCCATCTGGCCCCCCTCCATTTCCCCAGCCAGCTCCAAACTGAAACTCTCCAGCCCCTCCTCTGGCCTTTGTCTCCTTCCCGGGCCAGGAGATCACCTGATCTCTTTGTTCTCCAACACCTTCAGTTGGCACCTTCGCAGGGGAGGGGCCCAGGCCATCAGTTACCAGGAGACAGGGCGTTGGCCATTCTCTGTGCAGACACCATCACACTGGCCCTCTAGGGCTCTGCAACAATCACACCCCCTTATCCCACCACCTAGATACTTAAGCAATGCATAGGGGAAACCGAGGCACCCACACAGTATTCAGAGAAAACATTAAGAACATCCCCCACTTCGTCACACCGCCCAGGAGAAACACGTGGAGTTGTGACTTTGCACAAGTGAAATACTGCTTTGCGGCTATGCTTGCACACTCAGTTTGAATTGTATTTTCGTTCCCTCATAGTAACTGATTCTACTTTAATGCAGCAAGCTTAATGCGGGAAATGTTCTGCTTCAACCAGGAGAGAGGGTTGTGGGGGTCAAAACGGGACAATCCCCCCCAAACCCTGAACGGTGTCTCAATTTGGCTCCCAGAAATCCGAAAACACTGGGGATCGCTAGCTAGATTGGGCCTCCTTCTCAATGTCCTTGCACCTGGTGTAGTCACTTATATTAGTGCAAACTGGCTCACTGGCAGCGTGTCACCTCCGTTTTGCAATAGTGTAAATACCCACCCACGGGGCAGGTCAACGGAGAACCAGACCCAATAGCTCTGGTTTGTTTGGCCTCCTGCCTCCCCACGAGCCCATATTTTAGATGAGCTTTCCATACACGCACAGAAACTGCAACATTTGAAATGACTGCTCTTCATTAAACTCCGCTCCATGTGCTAATCTAAATACTAATCAACAACTAATTTCCTTTAACGAGCCGGGGACAGGCTTTTTACTCTTCCCTGCCAAAAAATAATAAGTCATAAATATTTATTTCAAGTGTAATTGATTGGAGTCATGATTTTATCCTTGCCTGCCAGGTTCTGAGCAATCAAAATAACTGCAGATACAGCCAGGAGACGGGGTATGGAGCAGATGCCGCTGTCCCAGGCTTTCACCCTGGAAAGAAAAAGACACAAGGACTGAAAAGTGACGGTGGTGATATTTTTCTAAGTCCATATTTGGGCACCTGAATAAGTGGCTGGATCTGGGGAGGTCCTTTAGAAGCGACCTCAGTGAAATCGTGGTGAGCAGCACCTTTTAAAATCAGCCTACTTCTCTCAATCCCTAAATCTAGTCTCAAAGGCGCCTAAAGGAATTCGCTACTCAGCACCCGGGGGATCTGGGCACCCAACTCCAGCCTTAAATGCCTATTCATTTTAGGCACATTTTGGAGTGATCGTTTCTGAAATTCCAACCCCTCAGCCGAGCTGCCCCCACGGCCTTTGCATGAGACACCTTGATTCCAGTCTCACCCCCCTCCTCGGAGTAAAGCCAGGGTAACTTCCCTGAAGCCAACGCAGTCACAAAGCCAGTGAGAAAAGAATCAGGCTCTGTTGTCTTTATCCTCATTGCTGCATCTAGCACCAAAAACCTGATCTTATATAGACCAATAAACCATCCCAGGAGACACGTCCGTCCGTCCCTCCCTTTAAATCAGAGTTAAAAACACAAGTGATCAGCAATACTGCACCGTGCCTCGCTCGGTGTGTCTGGTTTTCAACTGACTGGCAGGAGTTGGATTGTCCCAATGTTCCAAGGACTCGCTGAAGTTCCTGGCCTGCTGCCCAAGGTCCTCCGCGTGATCCTCCCAAGGCAGCTGCAGGTTGTTCCCAGTGGTCTCACAGCTGGCTGTGCCCGTCTGGGTTTGAAATGGAATCCACAGACAGCCATGTTGATTGGCTCCCTTTCGGGCCAGAGGCTAATCTCAGTTAGACTGGACTCATAGAAGATCAGGGTTGGAAGGGATCTCAGGAGATTCTAGTCCAAACCCCTGCTCAAAGCAGGACCAATCCCCAGACAGATTTTTGCCCCAGATCCCTAAATGGCCCCCTCAAGGATTGAACTCACAACCCTGGGTTTAGCAGGCCAAACCACTGAGCTATGCCTCCCCCCGTGGATGTCCACAGTCAGCAAAGAGTTAAGGCTGTGGACATCCATAAAGAGAAAGCGGCTCGCAGAGAGACAGGTATTTTGACAACCAGTAAGACCACATCAAGAACTCATAAAATTATAGTGCCGGCGAACATGGAGCGTCCTGTAAGGTACATTCGAAAACCTATCGACTACACCGGGCTGGATGATATCGGCCATGGAGGAAAGGTGAGAATCCATGTAAATTTTGAAGACTTATTTGAACTGAATGCGGTGGGAATGTTAGTTGAGATTAAAATACTTAGTGCTTGGTGCTGCCGTGAGGAGTGAGGGGTTGATCCAACGAACCCAGGAGCAGCACGGGCACAAAGTGAGATTTTTATGTTGAGGCCTTGAGCAATTTCTGCTTATAAACTTGTGATTGCCCGAAGTAACCACAAACCAGGAAACAACGGCTCAGGATTCTGATCATGGATATTTCATAACAATGCAATTGCACTAATGACTCCCTCTGGGGGGGGGTCACGGGGGTGACTCCGGCTTTGCACCGGGGTAACTGAGATCGGCCTCCAGCCCTTTACCAAGCTGCCATGCGAGCCGTGAATGAGATTTTCAGTTCCTCTCTGAACAATGGTTGTTCGGCTCAGCAGGGTCTGGATGAGGTGTGGAACCGGCCCGTCTTTTCTGGAAGAAATGCGGACGCTTTCTGTCAGATGCAGTCGGGAACTAGAACTGAGCCAGCCCCCTGCTGCAGGCAGACTGTTCTTTGTGCAAAGCTGAACTGAACGCAGAGAGGGTGGCTCCGGCTATGGCTATGGGATAGCTGGGTTCCCTTTCTGGTTACTTGACTTTGGCCAAGTCTCTTTGTCTCAGCTTCCCTGCTTGGAACTGGATTAATAATCCATCCTTTCCTCCCGCGCTTTGTCTGTCTTGGCTAGTTAGATCACAAACTCCTCAGGGCAGGAACTGTCTCTTACCATGGATCTGTGTAGGGCCGGGCACACCGGGACCCTGGTCCCAATCGGGGCCTCTCCACCCAGCTCTAATACAAACAACTGAAACTTTGACATGTGCTGAAAATGCCACCTGGGGCGCTGGCCCGTTCCACAGTCGACAGCCAGGGGAGCGAGACGACAGTTCTGCTGGATTTCAGACCCACTTGGAAAGCTTAGGGTGAGAAGCTTGGACACGTGGGTCCCAATCAGCTCTCGCAAAACACAAGAGACCAGCTGCTGCTTTTAAAAATCCCGGGCAGGCTCCACCGCGGGGGGAATTCGCCAGCACTCTGGGGGTGTCAACGTTGCTATGCTGGGGGTTTGCACTGATTGGTCCATTTCCCCGGCTGCCCTTGCAACGAGATGGAAATGATTTGCATCCACGTCACAGAACAGAATCATAGACATGCCGGGCTGGAAGGGACCTCAAAACATCATCAAATCCAGCCACCGGCGCTGAGGCAGGACCAAGGAAACCTAGACCATCCCTGACGGGTGTTTGTCCAACCTGGGCTTAAAATCCTCCAATGACGGCGATTCCACAACCTCCCTAATGCTTGACTAGCCTTCTAGCTAGAAAGATTTTCTTCAGAGCTAACCTAAATCTCCCTTGCGGCAAAATAAACCAGTTACTTCTTGTCCTGTTCTCGGTGGACATAGAGAACAATTGATCCTCACCCTCACCATAATCGGGATGTCTTTTCCCATTTGTCAGTGGGATATTGTGATGGTTAAAGTATAACAGGGTTCAAACAAGTGCTCCATCAATGGCTACTAGCCAAGGGGGGGATGACCCTAAACCTCTGACTGCCCGAAATCAGGAGGGGAACTCAGGGGTGGATGGCTCCAGAATTGCCCTATTCTGTGCATTCCCCAGGAAGCTCTGACCAGCCGCTCTAGGAAACAGGAAACTGGGCTCGATGGAGCATGGGTCTGACCCAGTACAGGAGCTCTTATGTTCTTATGAGTCAGAAAGTCCCTTTCCCTTGGAAACCAAAGTCAAAATTGAAGCACATAAGTCTGAGAACCTGGAAAACCCCTCAGCTCTATTCTTTTTAAAAGTGCCGGGGTTTTTCCATTCCATGTGTTCTTCTGGGCCCAGGATTCATCTGCTTGCCCGGCCATGGGACAGCTTTATGAATGGCAGGGTGTGCACTCGGAGATGGGGGCATAGCGTGATGTGCTGTGGAGAAGGCGCATGTGGAGGAGCCGGTGGCTGTGAGAGCGGAGCAGAGACCGAGAGGGAGAGACGTGGTTACAAGAAGAGACTTTAAGGTGGAGCTGCAGTCAGAAAATTGGCTCTAAAACGGGCCCCATATTAACCAGCGGGGACCTTTGTGATGTGTAAATGAAATAAATATAACAGTCAAAACGACGTGCCTTCCTGCCACACTCACACCACACCCCCTTGCACACTCAAGGTGTGCACCATCCCCTGGCACGTCCCTCACACGCTCACGCTGTGCACCACCACACCGCACATACTCACCCCGTGCAGCCTGGCCCAGCACAGCCCCTCGCACTCAGGCTATGCACCATCAGCACACCCTCCAGACACACATCCCACACGCTGCAGAAACACATCTACAATCCTCCCACCCTCAGTCCTCCCATTCTCGCACTTTCTCACCTGCACACTCCAAACCCTCACACAGCGCGCCCTTGCACACTTGCAAGCCCCCCCCCATCCTCCACCACATGCTCTCCCCTTGCACACCACACACACATACATGTAACCAGTGAACCAGCTCTGCCACCTCCCCCAGGCACCTATAAATACCCACGGCTCATAACCTGTGCTTTGTGGGCAGGTGCTTCCCACACAATGGAGCACGTCTGTGCCTCGTGTCCGTGCTGGACGCACACACCCAGCCCGGCAGCCCCCCCCCTTTCCCCCCAGCTGCTCACACTCCTGCCACGCTGCTGGGAAGCACTGGGGAGTGAGCAGCTGCGTGTAGCTAATAGCTACCTGTAGCTGCCCGTGGAGCCCATGTGCTTCTTTGTCCCTTCTGGCACATGGCAGCAAGCATGGCCGGCCACGTGACCCCAGCGCCCCCTCCCTCCCCCAGGGTGGGAGACCTGGCTCAGAGCAAAGGGCTCAGGTGGATGGGGGGGGATGACGCTGTCTGTCTCCATAGCAAGAGGTAACTGGTTCATGCAGCTGCTGCCAATCCCTTCTCCAGCCAATCTGGCCTGGAATCCCATCTCCAACGCTCGCCTCCCCATAAAGCCCCTAATTCTGCAGCTCTATATGCTGATGGGCGGGGGGTGGTTCCTTCCTGAGCCCTGCCCGCCCCCATCTCACACCCTGATTGGTGAGCACCGAGAGCCCACAGCTGCCAACATCCTGGCCCCCCACCAAGGACCCCGCTTCTCCAGGGCTGTTTGCCTGGCTCAACCCCTGTGGCAGTGAGTTCCACAGATGAAAGCAACAGCACGGGGCTGAAAGTCACGATCCACCTGGGGTCAAGATGGGGGCAGCCTGCTGGGAGCGGCTTGTTTCTTTCCTGCGCCCCGCTTGGCCGAGTGGCCAGGTGGCCTTTCACTCCGGGTTGTGGGGTGGCAGACACAAGTTCCTCCCGGGCCTAGCATCTGTTTGTGCCAAACTCCTCTTCCTGTAACACCAGCTAAATGGGCCGGGCCTGATCTCCCAGCCCGAGGTCACTGTCAGAAGGGTGAGCTGGTGCCCGCGGGGTCTGGCTGCTAGGAACCGCGCTGAGCTGGTGAATAGGAATAGGATCTGTGTGGGGTCTGGCTGGCCTGTGACGACTCCTCGGCAGGATGGCCACTGCAGCTGCTCATCCTTTGTGCTCATCTCAGCACTGAGCCGGGCAGCCAGTGGGGAGCCAGGGTCAGACTCCCAGGTGGAGACGTTCCCTGATGCCAGGATCTGCAGACAGGTAACACGTGTCCATCCAGGAATGGATGGCCAGCCACCCGCAAGAGCAGACACAACACACACAGCTGCACCCTTACCCACAAACAACACATACGCCCATACACACGGACAACACTCACGCCCACCTGAGCACACACACACACACACGCGTGAGGGCCCGCAACACATACACTTGCTGCCACCCGTGCACCCCACACTCAGCTGCCCACCCAATGTGCACACAGCCCTGAGTGCACGTAACACACACGCGTGCCTACTCAGCAAGTGCCCACGCCAACCGTGCACGCAAGTGTGCACGCTCACCCACCCACCCACGTGCATGCAAGTACACACTGCCTGCCCCCCCACCTCCCTAACCATTCCCCAGCTCAGCCCCTCAGTCCCGGGCCCTAGCAGCCCACATGGGTGCCACCTGGCAGCCCAGAGACATGTGTTTCCGGCAGGCACCTCAAGTCCAGGGATTAAGAACAAGAATGAAGCAGCCACAGCACAGCCGGTTGCCTAGAAAACCTGGGCGGGGGTCAAGAGGAGGGCAGGGTAGAAGGGGGGGGCTTCCCCCACATGCCCCACACATCACCTGGCCCCGCACACACTGCAGCTGGGACCGACACATGCCCGGCACAATGGGGTCACTCAGACAGCACCAGCTGCCACTCACCCAGACACACATGCTGCTAATCAACCCCTGCAGCTGGACCAAAGCCAAGTGAAGGGCCCCGGGGCTGGATCCGCAGCTGGGGTCAGCCAGCCTGGCTCCGGTCCCCCAGATGTTCCCAGATGGCTCCGAAGTCCCCTCTGTTAACCTCCGGGGGCCGCTGGCTCTAAGGTGTTTGCCGCTCTGGGCAAGCCAGGAACTGACGCAGGGAACTGACAGGTTCCAGGACTCCCCTTCCCTCGCCAAGCCCCACCTGCACCTAGAGCGGAGCCAGCCCTGGGCTGCCCCCCGGCTGAGCTGGGCAAGGGCTGTCCTGCGGTCCAGCCCACCTTCACCTGCCAGCCAGGCACATTCACGCCGGCTCTGCTTGCACCGTGGCTGGCAAAGCTCCGGGGCTTTTGCATGCGTGATCTCCTGAAGGCGAGGGCAAGGTTTCTGGGGGTACTGCAGTGATCAGAGATAGCAAGAACGGTGGGGGCTAGAGAGAGGGTGGGGTGTATATGAAGAGGTAAATGGGGGGGGGCTGGACAGGGATAGAGAGAGGGGTGACGTGCTCCGGCCTCTGTCCTGACCCGGAGAGGACGTGGCTGGAGCTGGGGGTGTCTGTCAGTAATTACCTCCTCCCACAGCTTTGCTATCACACCAGCTGCCTCCAGCCCCATCTGGCTGCCCAGACCAAGCCCTGCAGCCTCCCACGGGGAAAGCAGGTGAATGGAAACTCTGTCACCCTGGCAACCAGGTAGGAGCCCCAGATGTCCCCTGAGCGCCCCACCCAGGAAGCACCGGGGCTCCGGCACCAGGGGAGCAGGCCCTGCAGAGCGGGCCCCAGGCAGGGCTGGTGGGAGCCAGGCCGAGGCCTGGGAAGAGCTAAGGGTTTGGGGGATCAGGGTCTGTCGCAGCCCCCCCAAGCCTGGGGAAGCGGCTCCCCAGAGCTGCCTCCTTGCAGGAACTGGGCTCTGGCGCCAGATGGCACCTCCCAGGGAGGGCTGAGTGCCTCCTGCCGGCTGTGCCGCGGGCAAAGTCCCCTGCTCACGTGGTCCCCACCTGGCTGTTGATAGCAGCTGCATGCGCTGACGTCCCAGTGTCCACGGGCACGGTGCAGCATGCCTGCACCCACCACTACCCCGCCCCCGCCATCCCTCTGCACCCAACGCTGGGCCCTCGCCACGGGGCCACGCTGCGCCCCTGGCATCTTGGGGAACCTCCGGCTGACATCAGACACACGCACTTCCTGCAGCCCCAGAAACATGCCAGCTGCAAACTGCGTCCCCAGCCCCGTCTCTGGGCTCAGACTGCTGCCTCTCTGCAACTCCCGGGCCGAGTTTACTGCAGGATAAATCCCGATCAGCTTAAAGAAAAACACTGCGCTGGCCAAACCAGAGCGCGGCTGGCCTGTGGCAGCGAGCATGGAGCTGGCAGGCTGCCCTGCTCCTACCCTGGGCCGACACAGAACGTTCTCTGACTGCAGCCGGAGGGAACGGAGAACAACAGGATGGGGAGGCCGGGCCTTAAAAACAAGCCGAGCAGAGAGGGAAATCGGATCCGCCTGGGGCGTGCAAGTAGAGGCGGTTTCGGTGGGTCGCTGCCTGCCGGCGGCTCGTATTAACTAGATAATACAGCCCGACGAACACGGCTCGAGCCAAGCCCTTCGCTTGTTCCACCACCAGAGCTGCCCCATTGCACAGCGGGGGAAGGCCCTGCCATACGGCAAGCCGTGCAGTACCCAAACCTACACAGAAGAGAGCTGCACAGAGAGCAAAGGGGAGGCCAAGTCCCTCAGTTCTGGAGCTCTCACCTCAAGACACCTTGAAGAGGGGCACCTCTGAAAACCAGGCCCCTTCCAGAGGTCTCAAGTTGCACTCCCAAAATCAGCACCCACTTTCTGTCCCCTTATCTTGCCGTGAGTCTGTGAGCTGTCACCACGCTGGGTCAGCAGGTGGCAGCAACCAACCACAGTTCCATCCCGGTGACATGCCCTACCCGGGCATCCAGCCCCCCACTGCAGAGGATGGCGCTGTCGGGGGGGACCGACACGGGGAGACGCGTGGCAAACTAACAGTGCATGGAAACAACAGGAGGTTTTAACTGGAACACGGCCCGGAGCCTTCGCCGCTTAATAGAGCTGGGGCATGAAGACTCAGAGATGCACAGATCCCAGGGTTAGGAAGGACCGGCATGATCACCTAGTCTGAGCTCCTGCACATCGCAGGGCACAGAACCTCGCCCGCCCACACCTGCAACCGCCCCCAAATAATTCCTGTTGGAACCAGAGCAGATCTTTTAGGAAAACAGCCAGGCTGGATTTTAAAGTGGCCAGCGATGGACGCTTCACAAATTGCTCTGATGGCTACGCTCCCGGTACGAGATGCACGTCTTATGTCCAGTCCGAGACTATCCAGCGTCACCTGACAGTCATGTGACCTTGCTACACCATTGTCTGCTGGGGGGAAGCCCATTAGCAAAGGTTTGTTCCCTGGGTTGGTACTCGCAGACTGTGATCGAATCACCCCTTAGCTACGCAAAGGTTTGTCATGCTCGGGGCAGGGGGGAGCGTTTCGATAGCTATCGCCTGAGCGTCTCAGCTCGGACCTTTGTAGCCCACCCCGTGGCAGAAAAAAACTCAAACGCGTGGCCCCTGCAGGCTCGCAGACCAGGAGCCAAACGAAAAGGATCTTGTGATTTTTTAAGTCAATCTCGTGATTTGGAGGGGGTGGGGGACGACTCCAGATTTTGGGACGCTTGGGGACGGCAGTACTCTGTGTCTGTCCAGCACCAGGCCTGGCTCAGGAAAGTCACTTTGAAGTGCCACGATCCCGCAAGGAAAGCAGAGGAAGGTTGCTAACGAGGAGCATGGCTCATCAGCAGGGGTAGCCATCCCCGAGCCAGGACGGAGGGTGACTCCCCCTACGCCCACTACAGCCCGGCCTACCAGCGGGGCTGTCTGCAGGGCCGGGGATGGCCAGCGTGAGTCCCTCGGGACCTGCTGTTAGCTCCTATCTTTGCAACCTCCTTATTCACATGACCCAAAACGCTACAGCATTCAGCGAGGGTCACTCACCCCTGCCCAGGATCTCACCGCCTCAGCTTCCCCGGGGGCAGCACTAGGGTGACCAGACAGGAAGTGGGAAAAATCGGGATGGGGGTGGGGGGTAATAGGCGCCTACATAAGACAAAACCCCAAATATCGGGACGGTCCCTATAAAATCGGGATATCTGGTCACCCTATACCCCACCGAGGGAGGGGTTGATGAGTCAATGTCTGAAGGCACTTTCAGAATAAAAGCCCCATGGAAGGGCTACTACATGTGATTAACTTATTGTTATAATTGCAGCAATAGGGTTACTACGGAGTCTGGATCTATCACGGTGTTTAGATACCTTATCTATCCATCCCCATACACTTCCCACTGTCTATCCATCCAGCCCCACATGCACCCCACTATCTATCCCTATACACACCCCTCTATCCATCCATCACCCCATCCGCACCCATTGATCCCCATAGACACCCCTCTGTCTATGCATCCATCCATTGATCTCCATATACACCCATCTATCTATCCCTATACACACCCCTCTATCCATCCATCACCCCATCCGCACCCATTGATCCCCATAGACACCCCTCTGTCTATGCATCCATCCATTGATCTCCATACGCACCCGTGCATAACCATCCATTGATCTCCATACGCACCCCTCTATCTATCCCTCCACACCCATCCGTCTACCCATCCATCCCCCTACACACCCTGCTATCCCTCTGTCAGACCTCTAGAGTTCCCATCCCAGCTGTCTCTCAGGCCCAGAGCCTGGGTACCTCCCCAGCCTGGGGGATCTGGGCCGATGCCCACGGAACTCCCACTGAGATCAAAGGAGGGGGCTGGGGGGGCGCAACCCCCCAGAGCTGTTTGCACTAGTCCCAAGCCGATCCGCCAGCCTGCTCTGCGCGCCGTGCCCGCTAGGTGGCGGCCTTGCCCGTCGCGAGCTCCCTCCGCCGGGTGGTGTGGCAGCTGCAGGCCTGGCACTGCTGGGCGCGAAGTCAGCGGCCCGGCGGGTTTGCTCAGCGCCCGGCCCGGTTTGCAATGACAACACCCAACCGCAGGGCGCCGAGCAGCCACCCCCGGGCGCCCCAGGCAGGAAGGGTCAGAGGTGGGAGAAACTCGCCCCTCTGCAGCCTGAACCCCAGGCCCCCAGCGCCCCCCCCCTCCCAGCACCACATCAATGTCATTCATTGCAACCCCCGGGCGGTCCTTGGAGCCAGGGGACGCGCCCACCTGCCCTGTGCACTTTCTGAGTTTTTTTGCAAATCCAGCTGGGGCTAATCTCCCCCCAGTTAGCCTCGAGCCTATTGCAACATGCGCTGTTTTGCACCGGGGACCTTTTACCTCTGCAAAAGTTCAGGCTCCGAGCCCGACCTCCCACCTGCTTTGCAGAGCGGAATGTTATGCGAACCTCGCAACCCCCCCCAAGGCCAGCAGCGCTCCCTGCAAGTCTCCTGGCAGCTCCGCTGCTCGGGAAAGTACACGGTGTCTTGTTTGAGTTCCCGGGTTTGTGAGGGATTTGGAGGTTGGTTCATTCTCTGCCTGAAATAAATCTTGCCACCCAAGCGGCGCCCATCGTGAGCGCGAGC
Organism: Chrysemys picta bellii; assembly: GCF_011386835.1. Classification (NCBI taxonomy): domain Eukaryota; kingdom Metazoa; phylum Chordata; order Testudines; family Emydidae; genus Chrysemys; species Chrysemys picta. The sequence continues at coordinate 13,489,432 of NC_088815.1, read as the reverse complement.
CCGAAGCGAGCCTGGTCTGCGGCTGGCAGCGCCAATAACGTCTGTCTGCACAGCCCCGCACCTGGGGTCTGAGCCGCGCTGCAGAGGGGGAAAAGAGAGGACAACCTAGAAAGGTCCCAGCCAAGGAAACATGATGCACGCTGCAGGGGTTGTTGTGAAACGAGTCACAACGTTTTTGCAAGCTGCAGAAACCATGACGGGCTCGAAAAATCTCATGATTAACTCATCCTTTCCCCTCCGCCGCCTACACAACACAACACACAGCTGGGTGCTGTTCGTTTTCTGCCTACGAGGTGGAACGGGTATCGCCCTGCTCAAATGGGGGAGAGGGGAGGCAAAGGACCCTTGCAGAGCAGGGAATGCACTGGACAAGTTTGCTGTTTGCAGCCCCAGAGCTCAGTCCTACACACACACACACACTCGACTCCAGCAGCTCGGAATTTGCTCCGGAGTGGAAGAGAATAACGACTCTCCCTTTGCATAAAACGTCCCTGCTTTTCCTTTGCAAAATGCATCCTCGCCTGGAGGTGATTTTTGCCCCCGAACAGCTGCAGAGCAAGCCCGGGGAAGGATGGCGGGGGGTGGGGGGGATTTCCATGGGCATGCATTTGAATTCAAACACTTGGGATATTTATTTCCTCTCAAAATAGCCCATCCAAATTCTCCAGCGAGGGATCTCGCCTAGGTTTGTTTTCCCCTGGACAAAACAGCTTGCAGACCTGCCCCCTCGGCTGCAAGCCCAGAGCTCTGTGGAAATCCCATGCCTCTGCCCAGCACAGGAACAAAAACTGCTGGGAAATTTCAATCGAAACTCTCTCTCTCTCTCTCGTGTTGTTTTTTTTTTTAAGCAAATCCAACCCTTGCAAAACTTCCCCGCCCCACGTGGGGGCCACTTGCTATTTTCCCCAGAGCGAGAACCAATCAGCGGGCACCGGGTTTTTTTCCTTTGTGGCCGAAGAACCAATGGGAAAGGAGAGGCCACGCCCCCTTCGGCAAGGCAATAAAAGGCGCCTTCAGCGGGTGCTGTCTCTAAGACTGTTTCGGGGAGCCGGGGTGTTTGATTCGGAGTGGCACCGGATTGACTCGCAGGTGGCGTTTCTGACCTCGCGGGGAAGACTGAGCCAGCCTGGTTCCTCCAGTGGATTATTGCACGGTTCCTGCCTTCTGGGGGGCTGCGGGGGAGCTAAGGGTGGCCGCTTCTCCCTCCCGACTTCAAGCCATTGTGGATTATAATTGCACCATGACCCTGGAAGAGCTCGTTGCTTGCGACAACACCGCCAAAAAGTAAGTGGCTCCCTCCTTTGCAAAGCCGGGGCGTGCGGATGCCCCAAACCCTCCTTCAGGTCTCTCCGCCCGCGGGCCTTTCCCGAGCCGCCCGGTCTTAATTCGGTTCTGCCCCCCTCTCTCCCCAGGATGCAGACGGTGAGCGAGGCGGTGGAACAGCTGCTGGTGGCGGCTCAGAGGCAAGCCTGCCTGACAGTCGGCGTCTATGAGTCGGCCAAGCTGATGAATGTGTGAGTATCTCTGGCCCCGGCGTGTGCCGGTCTGATCAGCTGACGTGGCTGGTGGAAAGAGGGGGGGGGGAGGGTTGTGCCTTGTTGGAGCTGCTGCGGAGGGAGGGATCTGGGTGTGAAAGATGCGAGAGAACAAGCTCTGGCATTGGTGGTGGTTCAGGAACAGCTGGGGGGGTGTATGAGACTCATTTCCTTAGATGGACCGTTTGTGGGGTCTGTCTCCCCCATATCCTGACCCGTCTGCTTCTTCCCCTTGCCTGCAGGGATCCAGATAGCGTGGTGCTTTGCCTCCTCGCCATTGATGAAGAAGACGAGGGTGACATCGCCTTGCAAATCCACTTCACCCTCATCCAGGCCTTCTGCTGCGACAACGACATCAACATCCTGCGGGTGTCCGGCATGCAGCGGCTGGCCAAGGTCCTCGGGGAGAGCTCGGAGGACAACAGCGAACCCCGGGACCTGCACTGCATCTTAGTGACGGTGAGTCCCCGGTGGTTCGGGTGACCAGATGTCCTGATTTTATAGGGACAGTCCCGATTTTGGGGCCTTTTTCTTATATAGGCTCCTATTATCCCCACCACCACCACCCCTTGTCCCGGTTTTTCACATTTGCTGTGCGGTCACCCTACCTGTGTTGCTGGGTGCCAGAGGTTGCCGAGCAGGGTGGGTGTCCATCACCTGGGAGCCAATTCCACCGCCTGTAGGGGAGCGCTTGTATTGTGCAGTGGTGCTGATGCAGGGCTAAAATTGGCAGCCACGTGACCTGGGGCTGAGCCAAGTTGCTTCAGTGATGTGTGTGTATTCCCGAACAGCCAGTGGTGTGGGTCACCGCTCAAATATGTCTCGTGAATGGGCTGGGGTGACGTCCAGGAAGTTTGTGTTTGTTGCTAACGGTTGGATCTGTGTTCTCTCCCACCAGAATCCCCACACTGATTCCTGGAAGAGCCAAGGGCTGGAGGAAGTGGCCAGTTACTGTGAAGAAAGCCGTGGCAATAACCAGTGGGTCCCCTACGTCCCGCTGCTGGAGCGTTGAGCTGGGCACCGCCTTCTCGTTTTGTGCTGAATTCCTGTTTTTTTAACCAAAAAAAACAACATTTTAAAAAATAAAAAACCACCCCATCAAAATCAAAGCTAAGGAGTACCGGAGAGGAGCGAGCATGGGCCGGCAGCGATGGTGTGCGTGGAAAGGGAGGTGCGCCGGGCGACTGGCCATAGCAAAGGGGCTGTGACTGCGTCGAGACCGTTAAAGGAGCAGCTCGCTGGAGCAGGCTGGCAGGAGATGCGCTTGGGGGAATGACTGAATCAAGGCGACTCGCTCCTTGGATGTGAGGAGCGCTTGAATCCTGTACGCAAGGCACGACGTGTTTCTCTGACTGCGTGGGGCGTGGATGCCACTGATCCATGGCAAGGGACTGGCGTTCCCTCCGCTCCCTTTCTCTGCAGCGGGAGCGGGCATGGCCACGTTTTTGCCAAGGACTTAATGTGGCAGGGTGGGGAAGAGACTGGATTTTTATTTTTTTGCATCTGCTTTGTGTTGTGGATGGAAGATGTGAGGACTGAAAAGGACAGTTGCAAATGAACTCTTTATTTTTCAATGGACAGAATGTCTTATATTTATAAACTCAAGATTGCAATTTTTTTCTTTGCACTCAAGCCACTAAAAGAGTCTGATTCTATATATTCTTGTACGATGAACTTGCAATAAATTTTCTGAAATCTAAATATCACTTCCTCTTGCATTTTTCCTCCCCCCCCCAGCTGTGACACTTCCCGGTCTCTGCATGTTGCATCAGAGCAGCATGTCCTGTACTCGGTGATCGGATCAGGATGTAGTTGTGTTCTTAACGCAGCTTCCAGGAGCCAGCCCTGTTCTCACTCTTTGCAAAACACTGCGGCTTTCTGGCTGCGAGGCGCCACCACTTCTGTAAATTGACAAAGAGGCTTAAACAAGCAGCAATTAAGGGCTGGCCTGTTGCAAAATGCCATGTGAGCGCCTGGCTGGTGCAGCCTCCTGCCTAGTCTGCAGCGAAACAGGATTTTGTCTGGTTTCAGGGTGTGGAGGAAGGAGCACAAGCCAAGTGCTAATTAGGTCCTTAAATTGACACTCAAAGCCTCCTTTTCTCCCCCCTTGCCCCCCCCCCCTAAAGTGGGATCTGAGATCATCCGCTTGTAGGTTTGACTCGACTTCCTGAGGTGCACAGAAGTTTCTCTCCCAGCCCCTCCCTGTCAATGAGCGTGCACCCCACAACGCACGGCTGAGCTGGAAGCAGCCCTTGCTGGCTGTATGTTTCCTGTGCAGGGTTTGCCCCCACAGCTGCTGCAGATGTATTTCTGCCTCCAGTTCTTTCTACAGCAGCCTGGTTCCACGGGGCGGCCACTGACTCCTGGCAGCTTGGGAAGCACGGAGCAGCTACAGAACAAGCCCCTAACTCGTGCTAGCCCCTTCCTGGCAAAGCAGCTGGTCAACGGGGGCAGGCACACCCAGCCCTTGGCTTAGCACAGGCTAGCTGGGCCATGGCAGCGGGTCCAGACCCTGCTCTGGGGCCTCATGGAGCAGGGTTAGATGGGGCCCCAAGTATGGGGCAGGGTTGGTCCTACCCCCCCCCCCCCCACCGCATGCAGGTAGAGTCCTTATACCTGTGGTTTGCCTGTGCTGGGGCATTCCTAGCCCAGTGTTGCGTGCAGATTGAGAGGGGAAAATACACTTCTCTCCTCCTGCTTTGAGCCTTGTGGGCAGAAAAGTCTCTCCCCTCTTCCCCCCCATGGCTCTGCTGCAGGGTGGGGGCAGCTAAACCAGCCCCTACCTGTGCAGCATAAACAGGGAACTAGCCACTGGGGTTTTTTTAGTTGCCGGTATTTAAAAGGGCACCAGCCCCAATTGTGGGCTACAGGCAGCAGTGACTGGCTGGCAAAAATAGCCTTTAATTTGAACAAGCCGTGCACGCAGGCTCAGCTAATGGGAGATCTGGCCTAACCTCCCCTGCTGCATCAGTGTAATGGGGGGGCCTGTCCCACCCAATCAAGATCACGCTCTAGTGCTTTAAATCTATTCCACTGCTGGTGTCCCCATTTTGCAGGGGGGAAACTGAGGCACAGAGGGGGGGCAAGACTGGGGTAAGTGGAGCCTGGGTCTCCTGAGCCTCATGCTGGTTCCTCCTGACTGGCTGAGGTAATGGGTCAGGAGGAAATACAGCAGTGAGCTGCCCCATGGTTTGGGGGCTTGTTTGACCCAGGGGTTAGTGGGGGGAGGGGATGCTAGGGTTGGCTGCCCAGCGGCATCTGCCTTTCTCCACTGCTGCAGCTAGTCCCCTTGGCAGCCAGTCCGCGATGGTTTACACTCGCAAGCCCACCGGGGCTGCAGGGAAGAGACACACACTGATAGGTGGGCCTGCATCTTTCCATGGGCATAGGGAGCCCATGCACTAGGGCCATGCCCTGGACACCCAGCACTGAGGAGAAGTTGTGCCCCCGCCGGTGAGAGCTGCCTTCAATTCCCGTGTCCCCTCTCGGACTGCGGTGAAGCCGACCCTGGGCACAGCATCGCTTTCAATTCTGGAGTGTGACCTGCATCTAGAAAGCGAAATCCAGACTGAACAGCTGCTTCCCTGGGGCAGGGAGTCAGGCTTGAGGGGAAACCCTGGTGCTTCTGCAGGGAACAAAGTGTTTGTGAAGAGCTAAGACAAGAGGAGGGTTTCTAGGAAGCCGACCTGAGAGAATCTAATGGAGTCCGGGTTCCTCTGCACAAAAATACTCCCCCTGCCCCCCCCAACCTGCAAGATTTGCAGCCCCCCCCCCCCAATCCTTGCAGCTTTGTGCCAGAGCTTGAAAATCAGGAAATGCAACCGAGTGGGACTCGCAAGAAACAAACATGAAACTGACAAATCTCCCCAAACTGGAAGAACCTAAATAAATAATATGGAAGAAAATGGGGTGGGGGCTGTTTGGGGAAAAAAGGCTAGGTGTATAAAATACATATGCAGTTGCACAGGTAGATGAGGGGGTCATTGTGTGCACCACCCCCCCACCCCACACACACACTTTTGCACATGCAGCAGTGGCAAGGGCACTTGAGCACCTGTTTGCAGCCTGAGGGTGAGCCCATCCCGTAGGTGTGCAGCTCCGTGCGTGCTAGCCCACGCGTGTTCCCGTGGGCATGCGTGCGTGTGGGTGTCCATGGGCGTGTGCTCGTCTTGTGTGTATTGGCCTGCAGTCGCCACTGCCCCTGCACTCCTGTCATTAAGGCCCCAGTATGTACTCCCAGCTCCACCCCCTCCCCGGCGGCTGGGAATGGGCAATGAAGCCTTGCTCCCCCAGTTAGCCTGTGGTTAGACTCCAGCCAGGGGGACTCCAGGGGGTGACCCCTCCCATCCAGAGATCCGCCCGTCTCCCCGGCTGGGCAGGCCCCGGCTCGTGGGCGTGGGGAACGAGGGGGTGGCGTGGCGGGCACTGCCATGCAGGAAGCCGCCCTTTGAGCACAACTCCCCCAGGCTGTGTGGGCAGGGGGTGGTTCTGAGCCCTGCCAGTAGCAGGCTGCCTCATCCTCCCCGGGCCAGGGAACCCCCCCCAAGCTCCTGGCAGACCTGCTGGCTGCTCGGCACCCACATGCCCGCCCCCTCCGCGCCCACGCTCTGTGCTTGGGAGGGCTTCTCCCAGCCACATGGGCTCAGCAGAAATCCCCTGCGCCGCCTCCAGACGGAGGGACTCGGAGCCCAGTGTCTCCGTGATGAAGTCACCACAACCACCAACCACACCGGAGGCAGCTGAGCAGCGAGTGATGCTCCCAGCCCGGAGGGACGGAGGGGAGACGGAGGCTGACACCATCTGATCCCCAGGGGCCAAGGGAGGGAGGGATGGAGGAGAGGGGGTGTCCACACCCCCATTACCAGAGACACGTCCCCGCAGCCTTATGCCCTCCCTGGGGACCTGACCCCGAACCCACGGCAGCCGACAGGAATCTTTCCGCCCTGGATCAGGCCCCCTAAGAGAAGCAGCCACTCAGGAGCCGTGCCCACCTCTTCCTGCCCTGCCCTGAGGCTGGTTAGAAACAGGGCGGCGAGGTGTGTCCGCGCTCGCAGACCGAGGGGACCGGGTGGCACAGAGGAATGAGTGTATGGGGCACGGCTTTGCTCTTCTGTGTTGCGGGGTGGGGAGTTGAGCCCTGGAGACAAAGCCCCCTCCTGGCCCTACGGCAGGTAGAGGGCTGCCACGCAGGGCTGAGATCCACCAGCATAGAGCAGGCTATGAGGGACATCAGCCTTTGCTGCACCCATTCAGGGCCTAAGGAGAGGGTTTGCGGGGGAGGGGAGAGCATTGTCTAGTGGTCAGAGCAAGGGCCTGGGAGTCAGGACTCCTGGGCTCCAGTCGCCGCTCTGCCACTGACTCACTGCGTAACCCTGGGGATGTCCCAGCCCTGCTCCGTGCCTCAGTTTCCCCATCGCTGAAATGGGCGCGATAACCCTACCTTCCCCACACACCCTCCCTTCTTCCTGGGGAAGGAGCAAAGGCTACATGGTGCTCTGAGTGCCTCAGTCGCAAGACGCCGGCGGTGCAGTGTAGCTATTTCATGACTCAGGCACCAGTGCTGCCGGTTTCCCCAGCACAAACTCCATGACCAAGGCTGGGCTGGAAGCATTCAGGAAGGGAGGGAGAGCTGGGGATTCCCCTGGGAGAAGCAACAGGGAGAGGATGACACGCAAAGCCGTGAAGCATTCTGTGCCTGGCCTGGCAGCAGCTGCCGAACAGGTGGCAAGGGCTACGCAAATAGAGCCAGGTGGCCAAACAAGCCAATAAGGAAGTGATGCAGCTGATTCCGGCTTAGCCCTCACCCAGGAGGCCCTTCTGGGGGTCGAGCCCCACTCTTTCTGTTCAGCCCCTAAAGCCTCACACGTGTAACTCGGTTTGGTGGGTCTCAGCCTATCCCCTCTGGCTGACACAGGCCCACAGCATCTGGCCTGATTAGCCAGCTCCCCCTGGGACTATCCTGGGAGCAGGGTCAGGAGTGAGGTGCAGCGGGGAGCCCGGGACTGGACAATCCCAGGGTGGGTAGGTCAGGAGTGAGGTGCAGCGGGAAGCCCAGGGTGGGGCCTAGGATAGCAGCTCAGAAGCTAGGTCTCTGGGGAGGCCCAGTGGCCACGCAGCCAGCACATCTGATAGCGCTGCTCACTCATGCTCCTAGCCCTGCTACAGGCAGGGTCATCGTCTACTCCAGGGGTGTCCTTGCCCCCAGGGCTCCCGCTCTCCTTTGGAGCAGGGCACAGGGCGGCCGGCTTGTCACATACCACCTCAGAGAGCCCTGATGGACTGAGATGGGCTGGTGAGAGCAGGCCCTAGTGTGCAGAGGCACGCGCCTAGGTGTGCACACATTTTTCACGTGCACCTCCACCTGCCGTCTCCCCTTGCACATGCACAGAACATGCACGTGCATCCCCAGCGTGTGCACAAGCATCAGGGGCTGAGGTGCACTGAAGGGGCAACCTTTCCCTGCTGCCGCCCATACTTACCGGGATCCCAGGTTACTGGCTGCCCATTGCCGGGGCATCAATCCAGCCCCTGCGGGAAGGGATGGGTTAAATAACCTAACAAACCTTGAGACACGTCCCCTTATTTCAGCTTTGAAGCAGTCAATGGAGCGACACTGATTTCGCCCTCTGGTGATCTGGCCCATTGAGGCCAGTGGAGCTGGGCCAACTTACACCATCTGCGGCTCTGGCCCAAGGTCGGTTTCCAAACACCAGTCTCTGCCGTCCCTGCCTCAGGGAGCAGTCGTGCATGTAATGGAATGTTCGCATTTGCAAAGGCAGTAACACGTTGCACGAGCAACAACACTTTGCACGTTTGCGCCATGACTCTCAGAGCAACTGACAAAGGTGCCGTTAGCCTTAACTTCCAAATGGGGAAACCGAGGCATGGGGGTAGGATTTGTCCAACATCACCCAGGGAATCAGTAGGAAAGCCAGGAAGAGAACCCGCCCTGCTCCAACCTCTAGGCAACACCATCCTCCCAGCATCCAGGGGCGAACCCAGGAGTCCTGGCTCCCCATCCCCTGCTCTACCTCTGAGAGCCAGGAATAGCACCTGGGAATCATGAATTCTAGTCCCCCTGCTCTAACTATTCACCCTCATTCTTCTACCAGAACCCAGGTATCCTGAAGCCCCCCCCCGCACTAGTTATTAGACTAGGTGTCTGCACTATAACTGCCCGTTGCCACTTGTCCACCTGCAGGAAACACGCAGCTTAAAAACCCTGCTCAGCTCCAGCTCTGAGCTGGCTCTAACGTGTCGCACGCGAGGTCAGTACTTCCTCCTCGTTGGTTTCACTCCTGCATGCATAGCTTTCCTCCTCACTGCCCCCCCACCGCCGTTCACACACACACACCTCACACTCACACCTTTCCTTCCTCGCTCGCAGGTTGTTACGCTGCCTTGCCAACGTCAGTGCTTCTGATGACAATAACCCTCATTAGCATACAGCGTGAAACAGTTTGGTGTGGGAGGAGGGAGAGCGGGGTCCGACAAGCGCTGACGAGGCACGCTCGTTAATGACACCCTCCCTAGCACCTTCCAGCCGAGGGGCTCCAAGCGCTTCCCCAATATTAACAAATGCAGCCTCCTAGCACCACTCAAGAAGGATCACACCCTTTTTTTACAGATGGGGAAACTGAGGTGCAGAGCAGTGAAGTGACTTGCACAAGGCCACACAGAGAAGCAGAGCCAGGCCTAGAACCCAGGAGTCCTGACTCCCAGCCTCCCCCTCCAACCGCCCCAGAAGTGGCTGCATTCCAGCGCTGTGGGGTGCATTTCTTTTGCAAAACACTTTGGGCCCCTCACCCCAGGTGCACAGCTCCTTGGTAATGCAGGATTTCACCGAACGCCCTGAAACCGAGCCAGATTTCTCTCTGCTTCCCTCCACTGTGCCCCATGTCCCCCAGCCGGCCTGCTCTCTGCTGCACACCGCTCCTCGCCTCCACCACACCCACGGCCTCTGTCACCGCATGACCCGGGGCCCTTGGGATGGAAGAACATTGTGTTCCAAAGGCTGCCCTGACTAGTACCTCGGCAACTTCCAAAGGCACAGGCTGGAGCGCTGATAAGGACTCACGCCCTGCAAGCTGCTGCAATCAGATTTCGCCAAACCAGGGGGGCTAATCTAGCAGCCTGCAAAGAGCGCTGCTGGTTGGGTCTCTGGGAGCGGAGCGGAACCAGCTCTGGCTTCCCCCAGGACCTTGTTTCTGGGGTGGGGGGGGTGAAGTTGGTGCTGCTAGGATAGGTCATGTGGTGCATGTCAGTTTCACCCAGTTAGTCCCAGCTGCTCGGTAAGCACCAGTTGTTAACCCTGTTTTGGGGACTGCAGCAGCTACCGGGTTCATTTCACCTCCACAGGCACGCGACGCCCTGCAGCGAGCGCGCGCTGTTCACCAAGCGGCCTGAACGACTCGTTACGCACGGGGAAGGTGTTGGTCCTTCTTAGTTCCCTGTTCAGCACCAAAGCTGCCTCTGCCAGGTTCAAGCCAGCCGGGAGGCGTCCTGGTGGCGGGAGACTGGCACGTCCCGGGGCTGGCCAGGACCTGCCAAAGGAAAACGAATCATCTGCTCAACAGGCCTGGTGCAAAGTGGCTGGGCCCCGGCACAGCGCCGTCTCCAGAGCCCAGCCCGTGACTTTAGCAAGCAGGGCGCTGGAGACGAGAGTGCGATCCTGCCACAGGGCAGAGTGGGCAGCGCCTGTTTGCATGGCATCCTGGCTGCCTGGGCAGAGAGCTGAGCAGCCCCACCTCCAGAACAATGGAGAATTCCCCCCAGCAGAGAACAATGGAGAACCCCCCACCCCCCAGCAGAGAACAACGGAGAACCCCCCCAGCAGAGAACAATAGAGAACCCCCACCCCCCAGCAGAGAACAATGGAGAACCCCCCAGCAGAGAACAATGGAGAACCCCCCCCAGCAGAAAACAATGGAGAACACCCCCCCAGCAGAGAACAACGGAGAACCCCCCCAGCAGAGAACAATAGAGAACCCCCACCCCCCAGCAGAGAACAATGGAGAACCCCCCACCCTCCAGCAGAAAACAATAGAGAACCCCCCCAGCAGAGAACAATGGAGAACCCCCCACCCTCCAGCAGAAAACAATGGAGAAGTCCCCCCCCCAGCAGAGAACAACGGAGAACCCCCACCCCCAGCAGAGAACAACGGAGAACCCCCCCAGCAGAGAACAATAGAGAACCCCCACCCCCCAGCAGAGAACAATGGAGAATTCCCCCCCAGCAGAGAACAATAGAGAACCCCCCCAGCAGAGGACAATAGAGAACCCCCACCCCCAGCAGAGAACAATAGAGAACCCCCCCCCCAGCAGAGAACAATGGAGAATCCCCCCCCACACCCCGTCTCCATAAAGAACAGGGGGAGCCTGCAGGGTGCTGAACACCTTGGGAATCTGTTGCACGGGGTGGGGGGGGTCCATGGTTTTGCACGTACATGGTTGTGCTGGGCTCTGGGTGTGTCTGTGCGTGCACAGGTGTGCGTGTGTGCACGGGGGTTGCACATCTTGGCAAGCTCACGCCCTGAGCCTCCATTGCTCCTCACTCGCTCAGCTCCCCGTTCAAGCAGCAGAGACGGAGACGCTGTTTGGGCCCTGTCCTGATTTAACCTGCTGGTCTGTCCCAGCTTCACCCCAGGGCCGGGCGGGGAGCAGAGGCAGCTTTGCACACACGCTCGCTCACAGGCCCAGGGCACCTCTCTGCATCAGCCCCACCCGGCCACCTGCACAATACAGCCCCTCAGTGGGGGGAGGAACTGGCCTGCGGTCGCGTCAGTGGGGCCGGCCGGAGGAAAGCGCCTTCCTGGCCCGTGGGTTCAGCTCCGAGGTCCCTGAAAACTGAGGGCTGCATCCTCAGCTTGTCCTTGAGTCTGACCAGGCAGCTCGGCTGGGCCCATCCCCTGCAGACACAAGCACATTCCACGCTGCGCTGCCTGCGTCCCCCTGAATGTTGCTGGCTCCTGGTCCCGCTCAGACCCTGGCCCGCCTGCCGCAGGAGCGTATACACTGCATGCATTGCCCAGCCTGGGTGCTGGCCAGACGCGGCCACGGCACACCTGGGCTCAGACCCACCTGAGTGCCACTGCAGCTCTGCTAACCCACCGCCCAGGCCTCTGCATGCTGCTCGGACTGCGACACCCCACGGCGCTTCCCCCACGCTGTGCCTCTCAGGTCCCACCGCACATTTTGTTCCCCTGAGCCCCTTGGCTCAGGCCTGTGCCCACCACTCAGCGGCAGGCGCTCCACGGCCAGAGAGGCCAACCCATTGGCAGTGCCCCAGAGACCGGCTCTGGGGTCCCCTCCCCGTGCCTCGGCTCCAGCAGACAGATGCAACCCTGAGTGCCTTGTTGTGACTGGTGCTTTTCCTGTCCTGGGACGGTTTCTCTCCCATACAAGGGGAGGAGGCTGGGTCTGGGACAGATACATAGTTAGCGCCCGGGTGATTCGTCTGGGACAGAACGCAGCATGTTAGCTCTGCCAAGCCTGCGGCAACGGTCTGGGGCCTGGCCTCAGGAATCCCAAGGAGGTCACAGAGCCTGGGGGATGCTGCCTTGGCTCTCACCCTGCCCCAGAGCCAGCTGAGGAGACAGGGCTTTGGGAGAAGGAGGGGCCAGTCGGCAGGATCTGGATGGGACTTTGTCTCCTGCTCTAACCCCTAGACCCTACTGTCCTCCCAGAACCGGGGACAGAACCCAGGAGGCCTGACTCCCAGCCCCTCGCTCTCCCCACCGGATGAGTTTAGGGCTCTCACATGACCCCATTGTTACAGGAGTTCTGGGGGCTCAGTAGAATTGCCCCCTCTGCCCCCCACCTGGTCAGCCCTGGCTCTCGGCCTAAGCCCGTTTGCGTTCCGGCCCCAAGCAGGGTCCCACACGGTGCCGCATCTTGTATCTAGCCCAGTTTGCATCTGGTTCAGGTGGCTACAAACTCTCCATCCTCCCCATGCCAGGCACGGCGCGTTGGAACCATCCCCGGCCCGTTGCCAAGTGAAACCCAGCTGTGATTTCGTCTTTGTCTCAGAGGCTGGGGGCTCTGCAAACACCTCAGCGGGAACACAAACACGGAGCGCTCACCAAACACGGCCAGCGGGAGAACAGCGGCAGGGTGCACGTAGCCCGGGGTTGTGCGGGGTGAAGAAGGGGAGCGGCTGCACGCGCTGGGCTGGGACAGGTGCCCCAGGGAAAGTGGGGGCCACGCAGAAGAAAACAGTGTCCTGGCTGCCAGTAAACAATGCTGCACAGACGCGCACACACGCACAACATGCGCACACGCTAGTGATACCTGGATCCCCCCTCCCCACACATCCCCTGCAGCCCTGCCTCCAGCGTCCCGCCCCTGGCCCTCCACACCCCCGCCTGGCATGCCCGCCCCCGGCTCTGGGCCTGTCAGGTTGGCGCTCCTCTGTAATTAGTCTGCATCGTGCCAAGCTGCCGCTTGGCAGGCAGGGCGCCACGCTGGCTCAGCCTTCACTCGGCCCCACTTGGCTCCTGAGTAAGCGGACGCCTCGCATCCCAGCACAGACAGAAAAGGGCTTTGCGGGCCGCGGGCACTTCCAGCTGCCCTGCCCTGCCCTCGGTAATGGGGAGATGGAGCAGGGATTGGGGGCCCATGCCCTGGCTGATTGCTAGGGAGGCTCTGGACCATGGAGTCAGAGGGCAGGGGTGCATGGGAGGGGCCGCTCGTGACCGGCTGCCTCAGTTAGCCCAGAAGCAGTGACCCGGCAGTCGGCCGGGGGAGTCGAGCGGGGGTGGAGAGAGAGGGCCTGATTCTGCTCCTGCTTCCACTAGGAAGCCTGAGTCACTACGCCCCCACTAGCCACACACTCCTCGCTGAACTGGAAACAGAACCCAGGAGTCCTGACTCCCAGGCCCCTGCTCCAACCACTAGACCCCACTCCCCTTCCAGAGTCAGGAGCAGAACCCAGGCAGGAAGCGGCTCGGACTCTGCACAGGAGTGGCCGGGGGTGCCAGCTGTAGGGCAGTGGGAAATCAAGTCTGTCCTGGCTCAGCTCGGGGGCTTTTCACCAGGGCAAAGCAGGGGTCAACGCCGTGGCAGGCAGGGGGAGAGCCAGGCCCCCAGCGCCTGCAGGGAACCGCTCCTGACTCACACCATGGGGTGCGTGAGAGGAGAGCCAAAAAAACAGGGGGCGTGTGCACGCCAGTGTTGGCTGTTTCATGCGGCAGGAAAAGCGGGTCAGCCCAGCCTGGGCGACGGGAGAGCACGCTGGCCTCCTGCTGCGGGCTCTTGCAGAAGTCAGCTCAGAGGCAGCGTGGACTGGTGGGTAGAGCGCCAGACCAGGACTCAGGACACCTGGGCTCTTGTCCCACCGTGCCTCAGTTTCCCCTCCTGCCCTTTGTCTGTTTAGACTGGCAGTTCTTTGGGGCAGGGCCTGGCTCTGAGTGTGTCTGTGCAGCGCCCGGCACAACGGGATCCTGACTTTGGCTCCCAGAATAACAAGGGGCCGGGGGTTTCAATGTGCCGGGCCCCTAAGAGCCGGAAAGGGGCCCTGGCCACTGGAATTCTAGTCAATGACAAACCAGCCAGCAGCCGGAATTCCAGCCCCTCCCCCGCCTTCTGGGGCCGAACATTCCCATTTATTTAAAAAATGAGGACCCCCCCCCACACACACACACACCACTGTGCCCCTGTCCCCTGCTGTCCCGCTGGATCCGCTCAAAGGGCAGGGGAGCCGGGGTCGGCCCAGCAGGCGTGAGGTCAGGTCACGACAGGGGGAGGGGAGCAGTAAGGTGGGCTCCAGATAAACCAAAAAAGGGCAGGAATGCCGGGCCGGATCTGCCTCTTCCTGTCCCTGACAATGTCTCCAGCCTTATCTCAGCCTCTCAGGAGCGAGGGGGCCGCAGCTGGAGAGGCGCTTGGGGCTCTGAGCTGTGGGGCATGCCCCGGGAGGCCTCCCCTTCATCCTGCCCCTTGCTGAGCCACTGACACTAGTGCAAATTGAAGAACAGGAGTACTTGTATATATATGTGCATCCGAAGAAGCGGGCTGTAGTCCACGAAAGCTTATGCTCTAATAAATTTGTTAGTCTCTACGGTGCCACAAGTACTCCTGTTCTTCTTTTTGCGGATACAGACTAACACGACTGCTACTCTGAAACCTGTCATAGTGCAAATTGGCCATTTTGCACTAGTGCAACCGACTGCACCCAGTGCAAGGCCCTGCAGCCACACCCCGCAGCTCTGGGACAGGCGGCCCTGGATTTGCTGGGCCTGACGCTGACTTGCATGGAAATGTTCCTGATTTGCGCTGCCACAGTCAGGCCCATGAATCCAGACAGCCTCTGGGCCTGAGGCTCCGGCGCCCTGCACCTCCTGCCTTTGCACCAGTGCACAGTGAGCCCGGGGTGGGAGCGGCAATATCTCCCAGGGGGCAAGGTGCGGGAGCTTCGGGGCCCTCTTGCCAATGGGCTGACTCAGGCCAGAGGGCCTGAAGTTCCCATGCCCGGCCTTGTATAGTCGTGCACACTTGTGCAAAGTGAGTATGAAACACTCCCCGTTGGTGCACACTTCTCACTGGACAGCCTTTGCAGCCCCCACGTACGTTGCTTTAATGACTGGCCTGGTGATGCCCATCCCCCCATCCCCCCGCCTGGCAGGAGAGTGAGCTCACTCCCTGCTCCATACAGCCAGGCGGGTGAGGAGGGGGCTGGGCTGTGAAGACCCCACCCGGCTGCTGCTTGGGGGATGCCATTCCCTGAGGACACTTTGCTAAGCTCGCCCCTTTGCTAAGCGCGCCGCTGTCCCTACAGGCAGCAGCCATCATTTATGTGGGGCCTTACAAAGGTGGGAAACTGAGGCAGAGAAGGGCTGTGACATGCCCAAGGTAGTGAACTATGAGCAGAGCAGGGACTAAAATTCATCTGCACCTGCTCTAACCACTAGCCCCCATTCCCCTCCCAGAGCTGGGGATAGACGCCGGAGTCCTGACTCCCAGCCCTATCGGCTCCAACATGTTCTTAAATCACTGGGGCTGGAATACATCACTTGGGTGCTGACTCATGTACCAGGTACCTGCCAACAAAATCTACCCCTTCCCCCCCCCACTGCAGCCCTTGGTACCAGGTAGGTCACCACCCACGGTTTGTAGGGCGTTGCTGAAAGACAGGGCTCAGCAGTGAAGGGGTTAAAAGGGGCCAGGGGCCGCGGCGAAAGGGGGAGCAGAGCCCGCGTCCGAGCCCGGGGACACGTGATGCTCGGCTGGGGAGCTGGCAGCCACACGCCCCGGCGGACAGGTTCTGTGGCCTCGTCCCTTTGAAGCGGCACCTCCCAGGGGTGGGGAGGCCGATTAGCTGGAGGACGCCGGGGGCAACGGCGGCCTGCCGGATTTCCGGCCGCGGTGGGAACGTGCAGAGGAATACGGGCCGATCCCGGCAGCAGTGGGCAGCACCAGGCCAGACGACGCTGGCGTGGGGGTTGTTATTCTCTGCAGCGCTACTTCTGGTTTCCTCAGCCCGGCGCTGGGCACCTGCCAGGCACAACGGAACCAGCTGGGGCTGCAGATCACAAAGCCCCCGGCGTGGCCGCGGCCTGTCAGCTGCTGCAGAGCACGGGCACATGTTGACAGCCTCTCCCAGCTGCGCCCGGGGCTGCTCAGTTGTTTACCTGCGCGGAGCCAAGAGCGCGAGGCATGTTCTGGCCTGGTTCAGGCGTGTTGCCGCGGAAGTCACTGGGCCGGATCCTCTGCTGATTTGCCCCAGCTGAGGATTGGGCCCAGCAGAGCGGCACTGGGGAAAGGGGGGGGTGTGAACGGTCCCCAGAGGAGAGCGCACCCCGCGGGGTTCCAGGCGGTTTGGCTGCCCCCTCCCCAACCTTAAAGCTCCCTCCCAATTGGAATCGGCAGATTTTGGGGCGGGGGCAGCCACAGCGTGGGGTGACGCATCCCGCGGATACGGGGGTGACTCAGTTTATCGCCCCCTGAGACCCTTTCCCCCCCCGAACCTCCAGGCTGGGCCCCTGCCCCCAAGCCCTTGGACGTTAGGCTGTGAGTAAAGCTCGGCAGAGGGGCGCCAGGGGCAGGGACAGCAGCCGGGAGCCAGGCAGGAGCTCAGACTCTGGTGGGGCCGCGGCAGAGGGGTTCTCCATTGAATTTGGGGTGTGGGGTGGGGCTGGATGCTTTGGTGATGGGAACCGGGAGGCACCATGGTTGGAATGGATTGAGGGAGGCAAAACCTGGACCAGGTCTGTGCCCCGAGGTGGGATGAGAGAGCGGGACAGACCGGTGGGGAGGCGGGAGAGAGAGAGAAAAGGACAGTCAGGCTCCTGCCCCCTGCCAACACACTCAGGGTTTCCCCTCCAGCCCAGCCCGGGCCCCAGGGAGAGGGTGCAGCTACAACGCGCCCCCTGCCTGTCCAGATCCAGACCCTGACCCTGGCCCCCCTTGACAGGCTGTGGCTGCGTTCTGGGACCAGTCCGCAGGGTCTGTGCACTGGCTGTTTTGAACAGCCAGCTGCTCGCATCAGTGCCCACCGGGGCTTCGTGTGCCTGGAGCATCCAATCCCGCCCAGGGCTGGGGGGAGGCATCGGCGCCAACTGCACCACTACCCAAACTCCCTTAGTGGCCAGAGATGAACGAACCCCAGTGCCTGCCCATAGGACCTGAGAACTCACGACAATGGGCCAAGGGCCTTCCCACTCTAGGTCACTGGTTCAAATCCAGCCCCAAGGCAGCCAGGACTGGGTAGCATTTGTTGCGTGTAATGAGTTGGTGAGTCTCAGCTGCCCCTGTTGTTTGCAACTTGCAGCAGAGGATGAGGGATAAGATAGGGGCTGTACCATGTGGGGGCATGGGGCTGGGTCCCATGCCGGGGGCCCTCAGGTCTGATTTGCCTTTCACCCACACCCAGGCACTGTGTGCATGCCATCCTGGGGCAGATCTGGCTCTCTGTGCCTGTTTAAGGTGGCACCATCAGCCACGATACACCAGCCGCGCCAAGCTACCCACCCTATGCACCAGCTTCTGCCAAAGTCTCAGCGGAGCCAGGAGTTTGCAATGAGGCATGCAGGCTGGCGGGTGGGCGGGGAGGTTACCTGCAGCACCTGGGGGGAGATGGGGGTTGGTGACTTGCTGTGGGTTGGGAGCAGTGCCCAACGTGCTTTGGGAGTGAGTCCCGGGAAAGGGCTGGGCTCCGTCCCGGCTGGGCGGCAGGACGGCATGTTCGCTCAGGCTGGGCAGGGGGCCAGCTGCTGGGGAAAGTGTCGTGGAAGTGACAGCACCGAGCTCGGGCTCCTGGCCTTAAAGGGGCCCAGCCCCATTCTGAGGCGGGGCTGGGAGCGAGACCGGGCAGAGGCTGGCCTAAGCTGCCCAAGGGAAGAGGCGGTTCGGCTCCTTGGAGACCCCCCACCCTGCTCCCCACCGTCTGACTCTCCACTGACATACACCAGTGTAAATGCCATTGCTAGCAATGGGCCAGGGCCCTCGGCTGGTGCAAACTGGCCGGAGCAGGCAGGGGGGTATCTGCTTTGCTGCCGGAGCTGTGTGCTGCCAACACCTGGGACACGCTCCCACGGCCATCGCAGGAGAAGCAGGTGGAGGTACCACAGGTGCTCACCGCTCGCCCTGGCTTCCCTGGCCAGACACACCAGGGAAGGGGGCATAGAGGAGCCCAGGAGCACAGACATGTATCGAGTGCAGCCCCTGCACAGCCAACATAGGAGACCCAGATCACAGACGCTGGGTGAGCTATACGGCTGGAGCAGGGGGCTGGGACGCCTGGGTTCTGCGCCTGACTCTGGGAGGGGAGTGGGGTCTAGTGGTTGGGACAGGGGGGGACGTAATGAGTCAGGCCTCCGGGCTTCTATGCAGTGTTGTAGCACTGACTCACTGTGTGACCTTTCACCGCCCTGTGCCTCAGTTTTCCCACCTGTAAAATGGGGATAAATGCTTCCTGGCCTCCAATGATTGTTATGAGGCTGCTGCCCATAAAGCCCTGTGAGGTCCCAAGACAAAAGGTGCTAACGAAGCCCAAGTGAGGAATTAATTGTCCTTGAGCTGCTGTCCAGCACACAAAGGGGGTGGTTAAACAGACTTCGAGGCTGGGTCTGGGGCAGAAGGGGTAATGACACTGCTTGTGGAGAAGGGCATGAAGGGGCAGAGGGACTGAGCTGTGTATAAAGTGAAAGGGAATAATTACCGTGGGGGGAAGGCAGGAGAGACTCTGAAATGAGTTGCCTGATTTTTCACAAGAGCTCAGCACCTTGCACTTTTGCTTCCCCCCAGCCCCACGCATTCAGAAATCACAAATACGGCCCACAAAAATCACAAGATCTTAAGAAGAGTCACAAATGTGGGTTTCATGTTCTTTGCCTTCTGGTTCCTGCCCCTTTAGGGCTGCATTTCTCCATGCCCAGGAGACCTAGAAACTGTTTTTTTTTTTTTGGTTCTCAGTGGAAACTGAAAGTCTTGGGTCATCCCAGGACTCCAGGAGCTGGGGATTTAAGAGAAAACACCCAAGCCTTCCAAGCCTCTCAGTCAAGTTACTAGAGCTGTGTTACTACCAATGCTGTGTGCTGAGTGCTTGGGAAACCTTTGCCCTGAGCGGGGGCTCGCCATGAAAATCTGCCTTTTCAGCTATTCCCACTTCTCCGCATCCCATTTGCACACGTGTGTGACTTCACACACATGACTCGGCCCATAAAGCTCCCCCGTGCTACGTGTTTGCAGGCTGGGGCAGGGAGCGGCGGGGGGGTCCTTACAATACCAGTGGGAGCCAACTAGCCCGACAGTGCTGCAAACCCTACTGCAGATTGGTAATTTAGCCGGGAGTGAGTTGCGGAATCCAGCACCCTGGGGCCAGCCAAGGGGCTTGTGCAAACAACCCGCAGCCTTTGCTAAGAGCCTAGTTATTGCTCAAGTTTCCCAAAACAGACTTATGGGGACCCAGTATTGTCTAGTGGCTAGAGTGCCACGTGGGGACTCCCAAGACCTGAGTTCTAATCCCAGCTCTGCCGGCTGACTGTGGGCAAATTGTTTCCCCAGGCTGTGCCTCAGTTTCCCCTCCCCGGAGTTTGTCAGAGCAAGGTCTGGCTCTCCCCATGGGTCTGTGCAGC